>NC_090374.1:164179665-164486296 GCF_036365525.1 Heterodontus francisci | reverse complement strand
TGGAGAATAGTGTAACCTAGTGGAAGATAATTAACAGCCTGACAGATCACAGTATGAGCGCTCTTTCCATGGCCACAACCATCTTTTATACCAGCCAATAGAGTGGTTAGTCCTATCTCGTGGGAGAGTTTTATGGGTTCCCACAACCCATACAGTGGGGGGGGCGGGTGTGGTTATCCTACTGGGTGTTAACCCAGAATTTGGAGCTCCACTTATTGTCTGTAGCAGGGTTCAAACCCTGTACCTTCTCACTCAGGCAGGACTGCCAACACTTAAGCAAAGTCCTTAACTGGCAGTAGTTCAACCATGAGAATACCAAGACTGAGAGATATTATTTCCTGGAATCAGATTATTAAATCCTATTGCTTGAAATACTTTGAAATAGCTCAGTCTCATAATCCATTTTCAAGCCTGCCCACAGTATTTTTGTCTGTGGACTAGCTGATGGGAAACTCAGTAACTTGCTTATGATTGTATTCCTTACTAATATTGAAAAGGAGCTGTTTTCTGGTACTGTGTGCCAATTTGCTTGGGTGGTGTGGGGCAGTCAGAAAGAGTTTTGTTCTGGTGACTCAAATTTCCTTTTTTATTATTATTTGCAGCTGAAACCATTATTTTCTAATGTTGGTGTTTTTGTCTTTACATCCATGCATTCTTTAGCTATGAGGATAACAGGCCTTTCATCAAGTAAGAATGATCTGACTGGCTTACAAACGTCATGTTGTGTGGCCTTTTGAGATGTACTGAAACTTGGCCCCATCTGTAATATTTTTCTTCATTGTAGCTTCTGTCATTTGCATAGAGACGGAAGAGCAAACTGTGTAGAGAACCAGTAAATTTATTTAAATATTCACATTTGCTGAGCTGCTTAGCAACCCAGGATTGATTCAGCTAAATTGCTTTTCAACATATTCATAAGATCTATAGCTTTATTCAAGAAATGGATTGTTAAGGATGTACTGCAAACCGATTTTTAAAAAAATACAGTACATCAGGGAATCACATCCAAATACCTTCAGGGATCCTTTCAGCTAATGTCTACATTTCAGTGGGGCAAAAAGGGATCAACAATTTCGGGTTTCCTTTCTCACTTTGATATCTCCTAATGTGGACCTGGATATGGTTTCATCATAAAACCAGTAAAGTCTGCTGAGCTGCATGTAATTACTGCAGAGCATGTGCTAAGCAACAAATTACTGAACATCTTTGTTAAAATGCTATGTTGTGTTTGGGTACAGCTCAGAAATACATTTTGCTGCACTTAGTCACATTGCATAATTGAATCACAATAAAGATGATGCATTTGAGGTAAATATGTACTTTTTGAACAGTAATTGAATGTGAAAAATTGAAGGATTACTAAATCAGTGACTGTTTGCAATTTTTTCAATCTACATCGAGACTAGAAGCAAGAGGTTAGTTTCCTCAAAATGTGCAGCTTGTGGAAGAAGCAGCAATGCTCCAGAGAATGCTGACTAGCTTAATAATTTCAGTTTGTTCTTCTGGTGAAGAACCTTCTCCTTTGTCGATTATCATTCCCATTCCCTGTCACGAATGATCCTTATTCTCCATTGCTGTGACATTTTTTATTTCACTGCTGACAATGGACCAACCTCCATATTTGTTTTCTCTTATTTTGTTCCTTTTTTGGTTGATTTTGTTATGTTTTTTTCTGTGTTGTATTTTTGGGGTGGGTGGTTGGGTTGAGGGGTGCAGTATGGGGGGTGGGTGCAGGGAGGAAGAGAGACTGTAGAATGTGTTTCCTGATGGCATTGTTGCGATTTATAAACCCTGATTTAAATTCATGGAACCATAATTCAACTGATCATTTCATTGCCTCAAAGCTACTCTTAAAAACTGATTCATCTACTACAAAAGACATTACTAAGTATTACTGCGCTGCCTGGATTTATTGCTGCCATTTTATTTCAAATCAGTAACATGTAAGATGAAACGTTTTAAACTTCTGATCTTTCTTCAAGCCTTATAGAATTGTATAATGAAATAATAATCTGTTCTGAATCAGCAAATATACATTGAGTAATTTCGAGTCATGATTAAATGATCCACGTACAATTAAACATCAATGTAAGGAAGAATGTATATATAACAGACTATGAAACGTAATTTGAAAACTCTTTTATAATTGGGGCTTCAAAGAATAAAATAACCAAACTTGAGAGCAGATATTTATAAGAAGGAAAAAATGTGCAACCATGTTGAATGACATTTTTTTTTTCCATTCTTTGCAGATCATGGGTCATAGGGGCCATAGCTCTCCTTTGCCTCCTTGGACTAACTTGGGCTTTTGGACTTATGTTCATTAATGAAAGCACTGTTATCATGGCATATCTCTTCACCATTTTCAACTCACTGCAGGGAATGTTTATATTCATTTTCCACTGTGTCCTCCAGAAGAAGGTTAGTTTTGTATGTCAAAGGAACATATTACTAACTCTTGTGGGTTGGGGCAGGGGAATGAGACATCTGCTGACTTCCCTTGATCTTCATAGTAATGGTTCTACTGTGTTACAATATTCCAGAAGTCAATTGCTTTATTGCTCAGCAAAGAAAGACTTGTCAGAGTTCATTAATTTTTCTACAGGCGTTAACCTTTACCCTTCTTTAACTATCCTTAAATTGTCTTTTCAGCTTTGAGTGTTTATTGTTTAAACTCTGACCTCCTGAAGTCAGGAAATAGTAATTTCAGAGTAATCAATTTTCTATTAATGGTTTAATATGTATGTGTCAGCACAAAGATTTTCTGCTCTGGAGTATTTTGTAATTTTAATGAGATCATTAAGATGAGAGGTTGCTGTCATAGAACATCAGTTTCCATGCAGAGATATTATGAGGAGGTGGAATTATAAATTAACAATCAAACTGAGGTTGGAAGATTCTTTCCACACTAACAGACCTGTGAACTTTAGTGCATTTTATGTTTCTGGATATTGGATCATCCTCCATATGATACACTAAAATCTTTGTTTGATGTGTCATTGATAAATCAATGGATATCATGGTAACAATAATTCTTGTACTCACTTGCTGCAGAGATGGCTCTGTAACATCTCACAATGTGTTGCAACTAACAACATTGAAGGATATTTGGGACTGGAGTTTCCATTTGAGGTACATAGGAACACAGGAGCAGGAGTAGGCCATTCAGCCCCTCGAGCTTGTCCTGCCATTCAATATGATCATGGCTGATCAATGCCTTTTTCCCCACACTATCCCCATATCCCTTTCTATCATTGGTCTTTAGAAATCTGTCAGTCTCTACTTTAAACATACTCAATGACTGAACTTCCACAGCCCTCTTGGGAAGAGAATTCCAAAGATTCACAACCCTCTGAGTAAAGACATTTTCTCCTCATCTCTGTCCTAAGTGGCTTCCCCCTTACTTTGAAATTGTGTCCCCTGGTTCTAGACTCCCCAACCAAGGGAAACATCTTACCTGCATCTGTCCTGTCTATTCCTTTAAGTATTTTGTAGGTTTCAATGAGATCACCTCTCATTCTTTGAAACTGTAGAGAATACAGGCCCAGTTTCCCCATTCTTCATCAGACAGCCCCGCCATCTCGGGAACAACTCTGGCGAACCTTTGTTGCACTCCCTTTGAGGCAATAATATCCTTCCTAAGGTAAGGAGACCAAAACTGCACACTACTCCAGGTGCAGTCTAACCAAGGTTCTATACAATTGAAGCAAGACTTCACTACTCCTGTACAATTGGTAATATGTTCCCAGAATGCACTGGACACAGCAGCAAGTTTTACAGCATTAGAGTTAGCTCAAGTTTCCACTCAAACATAAAATCTTCCCTGAATTAATGCAGTCAAGCTATATTATCGATCGTAATAGATTATTGACTGGAACATGGTCAATGCGCCCTCAAGATGACTGAGTGCAAAATAATTTAGACAGAAAATTTGTTCAGGTGATTGCTGGAGCTGAAGAAACAGCCAGTCAATGGTTTAAATTAAACTACTGGTCACAGGTCTTGTGTACCAAGGGCAGATCAATTGACAGAATTTGAACTAATTTAAACAGAATTTAAAGTAATTCTTGCATCAGTATGAGAAGTAGACCTGAGTGAGGTTTCACTTGACTGCTAGTCACTGCAGATGCAGCTCATTAACAATGGATTAAAGTGACCAGAGGCACTGGAGATTTCGGGCGCACTGAGATAAATGCCCCTCAATGGGCACAGTTGATAGAAACTTCACATTCCGCCCTGGGAGTATGGTCAGTTTTGTGGATGGGGATTGCTTTGGGCGAATGGACTTTCGAATCAGCTTAAAATATTTCTCCAATTTCCTCGATCTTTTGCTCTATTTCATTTCATTCTGTGCAGATTACAATGTTACCTGGGTGAAAATCATGCAGAAACCCTCGGCCACCCTTTCCTCAGTTGAACGGAAGAAATAAACAGACAAATTAGGGAATTGAGTAAAAAACATTGTTACGGTCAAGTGTTGTTTGACCACAACAGGTTTAATACTTTCGTAAAGTGGATGTACTGGCCAATTCAGTAGGTGTTTGATTACTTACTTGCTATAATCACAACAAGAACCAATTCGACAGGTTTTCTTGAATTAACAAAGAAATTAACTTTATTGTACCTAAATCGAACTAATAAAATAATAAACAGCAAGCCAACTTTCATACTCACACACACGCTAGAGGTTAACACATACACAAATAGGTTACAGAGTGGGGAAAGGTAGATTGGTCGAGTTAGATTCCATAAAAAAGGTGGAGTTAGGTGATTTGGCTGGCTTCAAGCTGAATTCAGTGGTCCTGAGGGACTTAGTTTGAAGAGGTGGATGACTGGTTCGGTGAGTCTCTTGGAGAAAGCGATGCAGATGATATTCTCTGACATGGTTTCTGATTGTAGCCGGAATATGCAAAGTTGGTCAGTCAACAAGCAGGATTTGAAAGCTTTCAAGCTGGAAATTGACAGAGGCGTGCATGATAAGAGAGAATACAAAAAGGTTTGGAGTCAGAAGAACAATTAGGAAGGCAAAGAGGAGCTATGAAATTAATTTATCAAGAAATATAAAATCGGAAAATATTTTACAGGCACATTGATAAAAAAGGAAGTCTGGGATTGGAATGGGTCCATTAGGGATAGAGAGGATAATACCACAGGACCAATAGAGAGATGACAGAAATATTTAATAATTATTGTGCTTCAGTATTTATCAGGGAGATAGAACAAGTAGGCATGACATTGAATGATGAGATGAGTAATGAGATAAAGTGCATTTGAAGTTTTTAAAAAAGGGGTATTTATTGGATAAACTAATCAAACACAAAGAGGATACAGCCCCTGCGCCAGATGGATTGTATGCAGGCATTTTAAAAGAATCTAGGGAAGAGATAGCAGAGGCATTACCACGCATATTTAATAATTCATTCAATAAAGTTTAATGCCAGAGGACTGGCGGATAGATAACATAATACCTATATTGAAGGGGGAATAGAACAAGTCCAGGAGTTATAGACCAGTCAGCATAACATTGATGGCAGGAAAATTAATGGAATCTCGACTAAAGAAGAGAATAGAAGAGCATCTAAAAAAGAGAAATATAACAATAGTCAGCATGGATTTCAAAAGGGAAAATCTATCCTTCTTGAATTTTTTGAGGAGCTAACAGAAAGTAGACAATGGCAATGCAGTAGATTTAATTTATGTGGATTTTCAAAAGGTCTTCGATAAGGTGCCCCATAATAGACTAATGAATAAGCCCAGGGAATGCAGATTTGGGGGAATGTGGCAGACTGGATTACTTCCTGGCTTCAAGACAGAAAGCAGAGAGTGGGAGTAAAGCGTAGTTATTCAGAATGGCAGATGGTGTTCCACATGGATCAGTTCTAGGACCACTGCTGGTCATAATTTACATTAACAATTTGGACTTTGGAATCAAAAACATGATTTCTAAATTTGTGGATTACACCAAATTGGGTGGGGGGGCGGCATAGTTAATACTGAGGAGAACTGCACCAAATTACAGGACGTTAATAATCTTGCAGAATGGGCAAATAATGTGGTTAAATGTGAGGTAGTACATTTTGGTTGGAAGAATAGGGAGATCGCTTATTACTTTCAAGGTGTAAGTCTAGGTGGGCTACGGATCTCGGTGTACAAGTACACAATCATTAAATGTTGCTCCACATGTTAGCAAGGCCATTAAAAATAATCAAACCAAGCACTAGGCTTTATTTCTAGAGGGATAGAATTGAAAAGTAGCGAAGTTATGTTTAACCTGTATCAAACCTTGGTGAGACCACACTTGAAGTGCAACATGCAGTTCTAGTTGTCATATTCTACAAAGAACATAGAGGCAGTGGAGAGGGTGCAGAGAAGAATTACGAGGATGATACCAGAAATACATGGGTATCAAGAAATATCAGAAAAGGATGAACAGGCTTGGTCTCTTTTCTCTTGAAAAAGGAAGGCTGAGGGCTGACCTAATAGAGATCTTTAAAATGATCAAAGGTTTTGATGGAGTGAATACAGAGAGAATGGGTGGTAGTTTATGCTCTCCCCTGTGGCGAATTTGGAAGTGGGGAGGACATTTAATCAGGTGGGATGGTGTCAGGTAGGGACTGTGCCACATTCCTACCTCCACCCCAATTAAATCTGTGGTGGAAAGGCCTGTGGATGGTCTTCCCGCTGTGCCACCAATTCAGGCTCTTAAGGAACAATTAATGCCCAATTATGGGCTTCTTCCTCCTGCCGTTGGTATTAACCCAACAGCAGGTGGGCCTGTCGCCATGTGAGGAGCATGACATACAAATCGTATGGGATTGTTTGTGGTCTCCTGAGTGGGGTGGGGGGGGTTTCCTTGTTCAAAGACTCTGTACCTGATTGAGGAACCCGACATCAGGAAGTGGGGGTGGCCCACTGAGAGCCACCCCTTTGCCCTTGCTGCCACCATCACTTGCCTGTGGCCTGGGTCACTCCACAATCCTGGGCTCCGGTGGGTCTCATTCCAGCAGCAGCCACCGCCTCCCCAGTGGTGCTCTAATTGGCTGACAGTTCCCAGCGGGAGGGATTTCCTGCCCCCAGGGTCCTGATCCCAGGAAAGACTAACCAGTGGCCTCTCAAGTGCCTGATTGGCTCGTCATATGACTGACATTCCCCAAAGGAGGCAACAGAGGTGTCTCACCAATTCTCCAGCTGGTGGCCAAGACCCCTGTCGCCGCCTTACAATTCCCCCTAATGTTTCCACTTATTGAGGAGAGCATAACTTGAGGCCATCAATATAAGAAAGTCACCAAGAAATCCAATAGGGAATTCAGAAGTAACCTCTTTACCCAAAGTGTGATGAGAATGTTGAACTCGCTACCTTAAGGGGTGGTTGAAGTGAATTTTATAGATCCATTTAAAGGGAAGCTAGACAAGCATATAAGGGATTAGGGAATAGAAGGTTAAAAGGGAAGATGGGAGGAGGCTCAAGTGGAGCATAAACGCTGGCATGGACTGGTTGGACTGTTTCTATGCTGTATATCCTGTGTAATCTTATTTAATGCTATGATCTGAATGGCATCACAGATGTTTCACTAGTTATAGATTTCTAATAGCACACTTTCTGTGAGCATTACCTTTCCAATCACATTTAAACACATTCTCTAACTTATCAAACAAGTACTATAGGAGACTTTCTAATAATATCTAATTAAGTACTGTTAATGGGCATGTGTAATGATTTCTTTATTAACAAGAGCACATTTCTTCACCTTCCTCTCTCCACCCGCACCCCAATATGAGACGTTCTATTTACCTTTATGCAAAACAGTTTTTATCCAGTGGTCTCTAAACAACACCTGTGAAGTTTTTTGTGCATTTGAAAAAAATTGCCTGTTGAACCTAATTCATGTTCAATTCCTGTTTGCTTACCTAATAAAAACAAACTGCTCTTAAACTTTAGAAGAAATGGATGTAAGGAGTATGCCCCCAAAAAGCAATAATTTCCTCTATGCACACTGCACTCTTGGCACGACTAAGCTGTATGTTTATTATGCAATTCAAGTAATTTTTTAAAATTATGTTCCATTTTATATCTCCGTCTTTGAAAATGAACCACTCATGTTTTGATATTTATAAAGTCTTCACAGGTTCCTCAATGGTGAATCATTTAGAATATGGTAGGTTTCACCTGGTACAATCTGATCAATAATTTGATAATTTCTCATGATAATCGAAATGCTACAGTGCATTACTTGAAAGGTTAGCAAATGTAACTATCTTGTCAGCCTCAATTGATTTCATTTCAAGTCAAGTCAATAGAACATGTTTGGCTGTGTAACATAGTATTTACATAAGCACGAAGGCATTCAAATGAAATGTAATCAAATAGGGAAGAAATAGCAACAGCATATTTCAAAAAAGAGCTAGATATTACCCTTTTCATCTACACGCTTAAAGATCATCATGCATTTGTCTCCGTGTATGCAGCTGGAATCTTCTGCAAGTATTCTGCAAATTTCTTACTATGATATTCATTCTTCAATGAGAACCTTTCAGCATACTGTGGGTTAGATGTCTAATTCAATCATGAGCTTTAGTTGGATACCTCTCCCGACTTTAGGCTGTTCTTGCATGGTCTTTACTGCCCTATGATGGAATCTCCTGGACTGGACACTTTCAGTTCTTGGATTGCTGGAGATATTCAATAATAATCAGAATCCAGTTGATTCCCCATATTCTTCTAAACATAGAATTGCCCTGGAAATTGTTACAGTATATATTGTTTGTGCCATGCTTTCTCTCCTCATCTCGCAAAGGCAGTGACTCAAGTAGGAATATGGTTCATGGATAGCATCTTGCGCGAGTGTTAATTTTCATTTGTAAATAGGAAATATTAAAAGGCTTCAGCCCCCTGCACCCATGCCTGTTAACTCCCAGTCCATGCGGTCAAGAAGAATGTTAACAGCAATCAAGTTTGTATAACTTCTTTGTGTCCATCAAGCCCAGTGGCTCCAAAGTGGGCTGTTTGGTCTTGAGCAACAGGAACTTGACTTCTGGGAGGTAACCAATGGTTTAGTTAAAGGTCTAATGTGTCAAGATATTAGGTGACGAACACAGAGTGTAGTGTCACTAGCTTTATTTAGCATAATGCACTTCAAGAAAATTTGCACTTCAGACATTGTTCTTTAGTTTCTGATTAGTTCTGTGAGAAAAACGTAATTTATCACTTCAAATTGCTGTCATTAAAGCCTTTTAAGTGACAGTGTTTTACCCAAATATATAAAGCTAAAAATGCGCTTTCTTATACACAGCCCAAATCTGGAAGGACCCAATCTAAAATGCAGTCGTATGGCTGGATATCTGACACAGTTCAGGTGAACATTATACGGAGATTTCCTACGTTAATCGAATGAGCAGTATAAGGAATTAGCATCTCCATGTAGCAAAACTGAGCTTGGATTCAAGTTTGAATTCCGGATGTTCCAGCACTGAAGCAGCACTTCCGTTAGTTCTACACGAGATTAGGGCCAATTTTTATCCTTACTATGAACTTAAATATTTTCCATTTGTACTAATGCATTTGAGTGGTAGGTTAAAAAAAACACAAATGTCTTCAGTGCGAGGCAAGAATTGTGAAATATAAGCCGCATCTCGCTTCCAGTGGATTTGTAACTATATAGTCAAACCATATTAGGCAAATTAATGAAAGAGAAGTAAAACAGTTCTTATCAGTTTAAACTTTTCATCTGACATAGTTTCAGATGAGACCAAGGGAAAAGTTTGTAATAATAAGAGGGTTTGCATTGATAAATGTTGTAAGATTGGTAAATACAGAGTCATTCCATTTCTCTGTCCCTTCCCTCAGTTTTTTCAAATAATGATCCTATTCATTTTTTAATTATATAGCTATTTGTAAAGCATTCTATATTCCAATAATGCTCAGTGTGAAAACACTTCTGATCATTCAGAGAGCAGTGTCTATTTAAAGGCGACGTAAGCTCAAGTTAATGAAGCATTGATAGTAAAAATACTATCTTAGTACAGTCCTAATAATCTGTAATTGTTGATCTTAGTTAATGGGGTAGTGATAGAGGTAGTACAATTGGCCTTAGTACATTTGAGCTGGGGAGAGGGAAGAATTAGCCGTGGCTTCTGCCTCTGTTCACTGTCCACAAGCCTGTGTGTATGAACATCTGCTGATGAAAGGATTTGAGCTCCTCTGTGGCTTGATAGAATCACCTGCTAAAGCCTCCTTAGCCTCGTATATGAAGAATAGCCACTTTACCGGGGTACAAAGGAAAATCCAGCACCCAGAATTCTACTGGGAATGGAAAAAAGAAATTTGATTACTCTAACCAACTCCCGGCTGTTGTTCATTTGTATAAGAAGTGCTTCATAATTCAAAAAAAAATCCTGACTATTGGTTGGATTTATTTACTGTCGGAATAAAGATTGTGATGGATTTTGCATGGACCTCATATAATATACCCAATTGATAATGTTGCTGAACAGGTACTGTGGCAATGTATCACTTCAGCCCTAGTTTACAATATGGATAGTGACCTGGAATTATGAAAATCACATCTTAGTAGTCCTGTATTAGTGATGCCACAGTCATCCATAAACATTGTTATATTTTTAGGATATGGAGCATACTAGTCATTAACAGCTACTGCTGGCACAAGAACTCACAAGAAAACACAACTAAAATGAAACAATAGAAGTTATCTGGGAGTGAACTGTAATCTTGGAATTCAGATAATGATGAACTGGAGCAGCCAATTTTAGCTAAACTTTCAGTTAGACTACGGTCTCATAACAATCAAGGGTTGAACATAATATGTAAGGTAATAGGGGTGTGTGTTTTTAATGACACTCGAGAAATCCATCATAAATTCAGTGTACAGTATCTGCAAATCCTGTGTCACAACAATTTCAAGCCAAATGTAGCTCCACAATTATGAGGAAGTAATTGTAAAGAAGGTTCAGTACTATGTACATAATAAGTAATATCTTAAATTCAGGGTTTTGATTATATAAATTGCTTACGATGATGTATGTTATAATTGCTGTTATCCTGTTGCTGAATATGTTTGTATTTTATTCAAATTTAGACCTAACAGCAAATGTTCCTTTCAGAGATCCTTTTCTTTGTCCTTCACCAAAAACACAGCACTGTTTAAATTTAAGACAAGTAGGAATGAATCATAATTTGATGGAAACCATTGATGGATTAAATAGTCTTCTAAGACTTGATGAGCTGTTTGGGAAATGAGACTGCCTTTTTTATGTAAGTTGCTGTTTTACTGCCTAGGTGAGGAAAGAATATGGCAAATGCTTCCGTACCCACTGCTGCAGTAGAAGGAGCACGGACAGCTCCCTTGGCTCAGCCAAGACATCTGGTGCTCGAACTCCTGGGCGATATTCTACAGGCTCTCAAGTAAGCAATTAATGTGTAAAATAGGAGTTTCCTTCATCTGGACTTTCCTGAATTGTAGTAACGGATGAAAAATATCCAGCTAGAATCTTCTGTTATTGCCCAAAGCTTTTCTCCCTTTGTGTTTTCTGGAAAGCATATCCTTATTATCTTTTGTCAGAAATAAAAGGCATTTGCCAATAAATTAGGCTCCTCCATCATCAGAGAGGCGTTATTCACCAGTTCACATGATGTCCTGTGCATAATACCTTTTGTTATGCATAGTGTTTTCGCTTGTGCCAAATCTTCATGTTTTCCAGGGAAATGAGTGGGAGAAAGTGTGCATATATCCTACAAAATAGCAAGTGGGCAGCAGAGGAACTGTCTAATTACAGTTAGGGCATGGATAATTTATCTTTTTTTGGCCTGTTGATATATTGTTAAAATTGACTCAAAACTGCATGTGTTCCTCTAATTGATCCTGACTCTCTCAATATTGTGGTTTTATATTTTGACCAATGAGGCGTTCAGCTGTGCAGTACTTTACTATCACTTCTCCGGCCCAACCTCCATGTTATTTCCAAGTCAAGGGAGTGATCTTTTAGGCAATAATCTTGTACAGATGAATGCTGGAAGTTCCTGCTGTAGGCAAGAAGTGATTGCCCACAAACATTTCTCAGGATTCAGTTCAGGTTGTTTTTGCTCACTTCCTCATAGGTGGTTCAAGAATAACCTATGCTTGGGAGCATCCTGTTACCTTAGGCTAAGATTGCATGCATAACTTGTTTAATGGGGTGAGGGTTGGAGGAATAAAAGAAACATGACAGCTTAACATCTCATTGGTTTGCATAATATTAAGAAATTAATTCCAGGCACATATGCAGTTCTGAGTTAATTTTGACAACTTGTGCATAAACAGGGCCTCTAATGAGAGACTCCCCCTCCCTCCATACTTGAAGAATTTCTCTACTGTTTGTTATTTTGCACAAGACACTTTCTCTCTTAAAATTGTTGAGAATTGGCTACGCACAGTCACTGTGAACAATAAAGTAAGTATATGATACCGTGAGGCCTGGTGAACAATCGATCTTTTGATGTTACGACTTTGTTTCAAGCACTGTAATAGTGCTGATAATGGCAAAAGATGGCCATAATAATTATTAATTGTTCTCTTTATGTTGTTCTAATTGACGTTTAGTTATTCTTTAATGGCATCCTTTGCTGAATATCATTTTCACCTTATTGCAAGCTAAACAGATATGTTGAATCTTTAATCTTGTGGATTAAAGTTTTAATGTCATCCTACTACAAAGTAGGTGAACAGTCTTTCTCTGCTGGGCTGTATGTTCTCAGCAATGTTGGTCTGGTCTGATCATGCAACAAAACATGCCTAATAGCCAACTGCCTGTGAATAATGTCATGATGTTCTCCATGGGCCTGCCACATTTAGACTAATGTATGCTGTTCTTTGGTAACTGCTCTTCATTGGTCATAGTTAAAGGCCAATTAAGCTGGCAGGACAAAGCTTCCCAAATTCAGCAGTCTCAATCCTAATGTTTAGCTGCCTCACAACACAATCTGCAGCTTAAAAATTAATTTAAAATCAAGTTAGTATGCAGAATGTAAATGAAGAAAAGTCATTTAAAAAAATCAATGCCTGCAAATCGTCCTGGAAGCCCAATATTGCTTCAGCTTCACTGCAAGGTGCAAGGCATCTGTATATATGCACAGACCACTGCTTATTTTTCCTAAATTTTATTGTTTTATAAGACCACAAATTTATTTATCAGGCAATATGTGAGAACAAAATCAAAAGGAAGGGTTAATGTGACATGGTAAAACCATTATTTTACTGCCTCCACCTGTATTTTGACTTGTGTAATCAAAACAAAGCAAAGCTCTTCTGCCAAATCTGCGCCCCCATAAAGGGAAGAGTTGGGAGCATATTGAGATGCATCCTGGTAAGCTAATACTAGCTCGCCTGTTCTCTGGAATTGAAAGTTCTGACTGAAGCATGAACATAGCTTTCCTCCCATACTGGAAACTGTTATCTCCAGAGAAAAGTGCAATGGTTTAGCAACAAATTGTTGCAAGGTATTAAGTTGACCATTTACCTTTATAGCGAGTGCCTGATATTGACCTGACTGTTGGGGCCCTGCTCAGTTCAAATATGGTTTTCCTTGCACAATTCCTGCTCCTGATTAGTGTATAGCGACCTGGACTGTGTTGTGCACTTGTGGACATTGGCTGAAGATAGAATCGTGCTCATCTCTATTAGCCTGCACAAACTCACTGCCAAGTGTCACATCTGAAAGAAGGCTCTTTGGCAAGGTCCACCACCATGGAAACCAAACCCCAACACGTATCAACAGTTTCAGGATAGGAATGGGGGAAACATCTATAGAAAGGAAGTTGCTGGAAATTTCTCCTTGAAAATTGCAGGATATTAATCTGACATCACAGTGCTTTACAAACTCTGACATTAATTTCTTGTTTCTGCTTGGACAGTTGCTTGGCTGATGAAAGGATTGATGATAAAATCTCTTCAGTTTTTTTTTAATTAGCTCAGTATGCTTGTGTTCTCCTAAGGGATGTTAACACTGCTATTTAAAAGTGGATTAATTTTTAGAGAATTTTTAGAAATGCATCAGTTTTATTTGTGTTTGAAAACTTCAGGGAAGAGGGGGTTAGCCACACGCTAATGTGAGATGACATTGTGTCTGTGAGCTCTTTGTGTTTGAGAGATATATGTAGATTTGGTGTGCAGAGGTTTCTGGTGAACTCTGTGGAGCTGCTTTGTTTTGTGCAATACCTGTACTGGATAGGAATCACTGACTCATTTGTCATTGTGTTGTGGTTTCTTCCAGAGCCGAATTCGAAGGATGTGGAATGACACAGTTCGAAAACAGTCCGAGTCTTCCTTTATCACTGGAGATATCAACAGTTCAGCGTCACTGAACAGAGGTCAGTCAGAACAAGGAAGCCTTTCAGTTGTTTTTTTGTTGGTGTTCATGTGATTTATAGGAACTTCAGCACATCCTTGTAATGGGCAAGAATACAATCTGAACAGTTTTCCTAACTGTACGAGACTTAAAGTAGATCATTAAACCATGATTGTTGTGATAAAATTGGACAGAATATCAATTCATGCATATAATATGATTAAAAATATTTATTTCAAGAACTGTAATGAAATTCAGTGATTAAAGGATTAGTTCAGAAATAAAAAATGAAATATCTAATTAGTTCATCAACCAGAGGTTATACTAATCCTCAATAAGCAGACATATGCATCTTGTTCCTAATTTATTCAGGGCTTAAGTTTCCACTGGCTTGACTCCATCTTTTCATATTATTCATAATGTGTTTACCTTCTGCAGAGCATCCAACATTGCCCAATTATTGTCCATGTGAATTAGTCAAAATAAGTATTATAATCAATCAACCACACTAGGTTCATTTAAAACTAGTCTTTATATCTAACAAGTAACTTTTTTTTTAAAAGCTGCTTCTTCCTCATTTGTTGAATATAATAGCCTTTTCATTTATATTTTAAAGATTATATCAGCTGAACCAAAAACCAGTATGACACTGACCATTTAATAACTTGATGCAATACTGACTTTTTTTTTAAAATCCTTTCGTATATAAAATCATCCTATAGCTTACTATATACTTTATTTATTTTTCTCTTGTCATCATGAGTAAATCTCTTGCTTTATCTAAAGACTAAAAATTCCATAGTCACTGAGTTGTATTTTAAAACATCTGAGAAGATTAAGGGGAAGGTATTGAGATCCGCTAGGGCTCACACAGCTTCTTCCAGCACAACTTGTTAAGTTTTTTGGTCAACTGGCTCTGTATAGTCCCTTCAGTACACCTGGCACTGGCAAGAAAAGACACAAGTTGATACTGCATCGATGCTGATCCAGTCTTCTGTTTCAGGAGCATCAGCTGATGCTCCGAGGTGAACCCTTCCAGCAATACTGATTATGAGCAATGCCACATCAGTCAGTGCAGTACTGCTTTGAGGCATATACCAACCCCGACGTATACCCAGATGTGCTATTTGTAGTGACAAGGAGGAAATTCAGTTGACTCCAGTTCCCACTGATGTCATTCTCAAAAACTAAAGCTTCTTGAGATGGATTTAATCATCACCATATATTTGTGAGGCCCTGTTTCAAATGAGCAGAAATACAGACCAGACTTTGGCCATGACATAGATTCGTAATAAATCTTCCAGTGATGCATATAAGAGCTAAAGCTCTCTTTTCTGTCCCTCCCCACTCTCCCATGCTGCAAGTATCAAAAAAAAGTGTTAAATTATCTTGTAATTTGGTTGAAGCAAGTGACTTTTGCATCTGAAAATAGAGAGTAGCAAGAAACGAATGGAGATTTAGACTTTCACCCTTTACATTCTGAGGCGAGGTCATTAATGATGGCCAATTATAATACCTGAGTTGTTTTTAAATCCTGTTTTTAGATCATTGGGAACCTTCATTTAATTCATGACTCCTCTTAATCCAACATATTTGCAAATATTTATTTTTTTCAGTTTTTTTTTCTCAAACCATTATCAACACCCACCAAATCTGTTTTGGGAAAAATCTAGGTCAATTTGGTCCAGTCCTTGGCAGGCCTAACAAATAATATTTGGTCTCCCGGCTATGGAAGAAGTCTTTGTGATTCCACCTGTGGTTGATCCAGTAATAGTATTCCATGAATAGATGTATTATACTTGCTTAAGACCCCTCTTTCATTCCCCTCCACCATTAACACAAGTCTCCAAAAATGTACATATTTGGATGCTTATTTTGGACCCACTCTAAATAGGAATTGCAATTAATTAACTAAGTTAGCTAAGTTAAATGATACTCAGTATTTTTATTGCAGCTGAATCAGGAACAATTCTACTGCACAGGTCCACTTGGTAGGAAAATTGTCTTTGGAGAGAGGATGTGGGAAGGATTAATGCTGAGGAGTTTTGAGAAACCGAGACAGAGCCTCAATCAACCCCCTATATGATTCTAAGTTAGTGAGACACACAACTTTTAGAGGAAAGGCAGAATTTGTTTTGTGCCAGAGTTAACACCTCAGTTTGTGAGAGTCAAGCAAGAAGGATATAAAGAACCCAGAAGTAAAGGTTCTCCTCCATCATACTCCAACAGTATCTCAATATCACTACTTCTCCTTGTGCTGCCTGTAGTCGATTAACTGAGTGAAAGCGAGTTATGGGGAAGGCTGCTTCCTATAGTTGCCATGATGCTCTGCTGCATTTTTCTTGCAACATACTGAAAGTGATCCCACTGAGGATTGTTTGACCTAATAGATAGCTAAATTGTTGCCAATGGGTGAGGTAACCTGAGCTGAGAAAAACATTAGGATTTGCGCTCCCTTTTTTTATTTTTAGCTGCAATAGGACTGTCTTCAACCCATTCTGTATTTTAAGGTATTTGTGTTCATTCTGAAAGAAACATTCCAGATGGCTATGTTTATGCAGATAACTTAAGTAATGCATCCAGGTAACTGAGTATAAACTTCAAACATATGCAGGTTAGTAGAAATCTATAAAAAGTGGTCAAGTCTCTTAAGTCTTTTTAAGTGACCTTATGTTACTGGCTTTCAAAACTGTTATGCTGCTCACTTAACCATGGCTCACACCTTTGGCAAGCTTGATGTTCTAGTGCAGAATCCAGATGGTACTTTTTGGCATTCAGATAAGGCAGTCCCAAGACTACATGTGAACTTTAAAACCAATTTTTGAATTTCTTTCAGTATTATTTTCTTCGAATTTGCCAATACATGCCCTACTCATTGACAAAAGAAGTGCCATTTTGTTGATGTTTACGAAGCTTGAGTGTTTTCATGGATAGAACTGAGGACATTTCACTGATCTAGGTTGATCATTCTTTTTGCTTGGCAAATCTCTTGTAAATTTATCCCTAAATGGTGTCTAGCTAACTTGTAGAATGGATGTGCTATGCTGTTTTTGACCCAGTTTTGATCGAATAAAGAAACTTAGAAAGCTTATCCTCTCATGGCATCTAGATCACCTGTCAATATTGAAAGGTTTTCTGGTGTCAACTACACAGCACATTGATGTACTTCAAAGAGTATTTTTACCTAAATCTTGCAGCTTACGCTATCCAGCACATGGATAGTGAGAATTGATTAACAAAACTTTCCACCATTGTTGACTACTTTGGAATCATTCGTTTCCGTGTGGAGGTTCAAAAAGCAAAGAATAATTTTAGGTTACCTACCCTTGATATGATCTTCCTGATTTATGGAACGTAATTTAACTTTTACATACAAATCTCCCTTCCAGCCTGCTACTCATTTCTCTTTGTGATCAGCTGTACTTGCATTTAGCTACTTCGGTGTGTAATTTTTTCTTCCATCAACTCTGCTTGCTGTTGCTGCTTCCTTTGAAAGGAACTGAGGTACCATGATGTCCTGTATATAATTGTTGGGTTGAAAGAAATAATGAAAATCAGAACAACCTGATTTCTTGTCAGGCCAGTGTCCTAGTTGCATACTCTTTTGCACACTGGGATAATTATTTGTAATGAGGGCTGAATTACTTTCTCTTGATCAAGAAGCCTATATATGCATTAGATCATCATCAACATTAAACTGCAGAAGAACCTGTACAACAGTGGCTAATTGGCTCATCATATCTAGACAGCTCTTGGGTAGAGCAATGCAAGACTAAACTGCACTGTCCTTCTCTCTTGATGTATCCCTGTTCATCAACACCCCTCAGTGCTTTCCCTTTACTTGCGTGTTTGTTTCCCTCTTATAGTTCTCCTCATTGTTTGCCAAATGTCCAACTTTTATGCTGTCAGCAAATTTAGAGATTATGGCCTGGAGTTCCCGCTCAATGATGCTGTTTTTTCTGGTGCAGTTCGTCCAAAATCAGCATAACCAGTACAAAATATTGCTGCAGTTTAAAAGCATTTCCGCAATCTATTGCACTAGTTTTTAAAACATTGTGCTAGAGGCAGACCCTCCCCACAAGTTTCTCCATGTCCCCAACTTTTCTCTGATTGCGCTTGTTTGCAAGCTATTCAAGAAGGTCCAAAAGTTAAGCTGGAACTTTTGGGTGCCAGGACACTAATAGGTACATTTCAAAAGGGTTTGAATTTAATAAGAAGCTGACTATTATATTCCAATATATCAACAAAATAGTTTTGTATATATTTAAAAAATCATTTTCAGTAATCTAAATCGTATTAGTCATAGCTTGACACCTTGATTAAAGTTCATTTTTTGTGATTAACCTATTTTCAGCTGTATTAAGCAAACTTTACCAAATTGCCACTCTTTAATATATTGAGAAATATTTTTCAAGCTATTTTTAAATTATGTTTTTAAACATTGCCCTCTTATGCTGGTTCATGGCAGATTTTGTATTCAGAAGTATGCAAATGTGTTTGGGTGGAAACCCAAGCATGAGGGAGGTGGTGAGGAATAGGGTACACTTTTCAAAAGATGCACAATTTGGGCCTGGATTACCGATTACGCTCAAAGCAGAAATAATGTTCCATATACCAAAGTCCAGATCACCAAAGTCAATTTACATCTGACTTCACCAATTTAGAATGTCATTAAGTCATCCCAGTTAATACTAAGAAGTGTTCAGCTGACACCACCTTAACTCTATTATCTGATCCTTCTCATATCAAATCCCAAAACAAATCGAGAGAGTTAGAGTAAATCCCAATGGTTAATGGTGGAATTTACCTGTTGGTCAAATGCAATGCAATGCAACATGAGTTAAGTTAGCTTAGAGCAGAGCTATTGACTGTTTAAATGTAAAGAAGTTTCATTACATAAATGAAGAAACAAGCAGGCAACGTCTGGTGTGAAAAGAAATCAGTACAGATTTTGGAGAAGAAACCCAGCATTAAACAAAGCAAGAGTTTTTTTTAGGGAAATGGTGAGCAAGCTGATTGTGCACAAGCTCAAATCTTTTACAGTTTCTGCGCTGGATTTTCAATCCGGGTTTGGAAATCTGAAGCCCAGATCATTTCCAGGTCCCAACCTTGTGTTGCATCAATACATGACGCAATTTTCATATGCAAAGGGCCTAATTGGCCCATGCGTGGGTTTGGCGCCGGAGCAGCCTGGAGCAGGGACTCAGGAACTGAGGGTCCTTTGAAAGGCAACCAGCTGGGTGCTCAGAGGGCCAGCGCTGGCATAAGCAGGCATCCATAGGTGACACCAAGGTTCTCCAGTGCCTCCCATGAGGTTTTAAGTTATGCAGTGGCAGACAAGAGAGTGATCTTATTCCTGCCGCCTGGAAGAAGAACATAGGAACATAGCAGTAGGCTGTTCGGCCCCTCGAGCCTACTCCGCCATTCAACTGGATTATGGCTGATCTTTTACCTCAATGCCATTTTCCCACACTATGCCCATATCCCTTGATATCTTTAATGTCTAGAAATCTATCAATCTCTGTCTTGAACATACTCAATGACTGAGCCTCCACAGCCCTCTGAGGTAGAGAATGCCAAAGACTCACCACCCTCTGAGTGAAGAAATTCCTCCTCGTCTCAGTCCTAAATGGACTGCCTCTTATTCTGAGGCTATGTCCCCTGGTTCTAGACCCTCCAGCTAGGGGAAACATCCCTTCTGCATCTACCCTGTAGAGCCCTGTAAGAATTTTGTATGCCTCAAACCAAACCTGGAGACACAAAGAGGACCTGGATAGAGTGGTGATGGAGGTCAGCAGCTGAGGAGTGACCAGAGGACTTGGGTACAAAGTAGAAAAAGATTCATTGACTTAATAAGGTCGGGAAAGGTAAATGTCAAGCAACACCTGGGTGACAGGTCTCCAACTGTGTATATGCCTGCATGCAGATGAGTTTAGCAGGCTGAGTGCCCAAAGTTCTCCCGAACATTGTCGAATCAATTGCTCAGTTGCATCACTGAGATGTGAGCAATTGAGCAGGGTGCAGCACTGAGGAGCCCAACAGCTCATGTAAATGTCACGCTAAAATAGGTGAGGGAGGGCAGCATACTCATGAAGCATTCTCTCCTCATTCTGCAGGAAAAGAGAGTGCACAATTCCTGTGCAATGTCTCGGATGGGTGGTGGTGTGCTGGACCTCCATATTCTGACCCCAATGGTGGACGCGGTGAGCAAGAGTGCCATCGACTCAGGCCATGGGCAATGGCGAGAAGGGTCATTTGTAAGCTCTATCTTCAGGTGAAGGGCATGGAGGAAACTCCAGTTCAATGCACACTGTGGCTATACGCTGTTATCTTTGGGGTTAGTTGTGCTGAGGCATCTGCTGAATAGCCTTAGTTCTCCTCACCACCTTCTTCAGTTTCCCACAGGGCCAGCAGCGGAGGGGGAGCAGAGTATCCCAGCCCAGTCATCACCGGCTTCCTCGGCAGGGGAGAATTTACAGAGCCAGCGTCGTCACATCGTTCCTCCGCACCATCCACCAGTGCAAACACACTCAACTAGGTTGGGCCTCAACCAATATTAGAACAGGGAGTGCTGGATGAGCAATGCATTGTGAGTGAGCATGAGGAGGAGGCAGAGTCAGCTATGGGCAGACTCCTTGGAGGATGGAGGACAGACAAGCCATGCTTCATTGGGTGAAGTTGCTGGGCCTCGGGTTTCACAAAGAAGGATGGTTTCTCTGGAGCATCAGAGGCAGATGAGTTCCCAAATGTC
The DNA here is from genome assembly GCF_036365525.1 of Heterodontus francisci. Taxonomy (NCBI): domain Eukaryota; kingdom Metazoa; phylum Chordata; class Chondrichthyes; order Heterodontiformes; family Heterodontidae; genus Heterodontus; species Heterodontus francisci. Next base: position 164,465,208 of record NC_090374.1, on the reverse strand, counting down.
GGTGATCCTTGAGGCATTGTAGAGCCATGGACATACAATGGAGGAGTCCATGCAGTGCATATGCACCGTTAGGACTCAAGCTTTTGAGGCATGAGTTCCTCCATTGAGAGAATGGCCAAGCTCCTGGAGAGCCCAATGCAGCACCACTCTGAGTGGATGCAGGAGCAGCGTGCTGACATGCACAGAGAGTGAGACTCTCTGTAGCATGGACCACTCCGTGTCGCTGATGGTGCAGAGGTGCCTGGAATGGATGCCAGCTGTGTCCCAGCCGGTGGCCTCATCAAGCATGCAAGAGCGCCGTGAAAGGGCTAAGAAAGCCCAAGAGGCTGATGAGGGAGCACCGGCATCATTCCTCGCTTTTTCAGACCCTCTGACTCAGGAACCAGCCATGCCAGAAGGCCCTGAGACTGATGATGCCCCTCCAATGATGCAGGCACCGCAGCCTATGGAGGAGCCTCACAGGCACCTCCAAGATGAGGACAGAAGCCACAGGCATCTCAGCCGGATGGAGAGACAAGGGAGCAGTCTGCCTCCACCTCTTCCTCAGCCACAGGGAGTACCCTGTAGAAGTGGTCAGGAACACAAGGCACCATTCCATTCGTTGCACTTTATGGGCCTAATTTTATGGATCCCTATGAGGCGGGGTCGAAGGCAGTGGGTGGAGGGGGTGCTGATAGAATCGTGGCGGGAGGCTATTAATGGTCACTTAAGGGCCTCTTCCCGTCTCTGCTGAGAACTAGCCAGGGGAGGGGGGGGGTTGACTCTGTCATGTGGGGAGGGCACCTTGTAAAATGAGGTGCAATCCCTGTGGGCTCGGTGGGTCCCTCCTCCTTGGGCAATCTGTGGCCCATGGTGGACTCCTGCTGGCAAAACCTCCACCTCTGTGGGCCCCCCACTCCCTCTGGGCTTCATGCCCACACTCCCACCCCCTCCACCGGGGCCTTCTAGACTGGCCCCAGCAACCCCTCCTCACTTGTCTGAAGTCAGGGGTTCCAGCGTTGTGCCTGAGTCCAGAGCCTCTGCAGTGTCGGCAGCTCTTGGAGCCGGGATCCCTGTCTTTAAAGGGATGGAGATCCCGGCGCCAGAAGCTTCACCTCCAGAACAATGGAGGATCACACAGCAGGGGGTGCAAAAAAGGCCTTGGCAGGGCTCACCCTGCTTTAGCTTTATCGGCCCAGCACCGGGAGCCCCACAGACGCCACAAGATCCTGGCTTATGTGTCACCTGGGTGATGCTTTCTCAATTTGTTTTTTAATGATTTTTCCTGTAATAATAATTGCTTATGCTCTCGATCAGACTTGTGTGTTATTATTGCTTGATGTAAAAAGGAAGATGGAGTTTAGGTGGTGGTGGGTGGAGAGCCAGGGGGGTTTGGGTTTACTATGGTGCCATGATCTGTGAGGTGTGAGAATGTTGGCGGTGGAGACCCCATTCTTAATGATTTTGTGTGGGAATGGGATTCTTCAGATGTGTGTGCTTGCTGGGTGATTGGAAGATGAGTTACAGTCGTCTGTCATGAGGGCTGAGAGGCACTCAAGTGAAACATTGCTGAATTAGCATGGCCCTTGCAGCCAAGCCAGCCTGCCAGTTGACATGTGGCCTGGATGGCCTCCGTGGTCTTCCTCCACTGTGGAGCACCCTCTTCAACCTTCTCTTCCTCCTCTTTCTCTGCTCTGTCCTGCTCCGAGGAAGAGTGGTGCTCCAGATCTTCCTCTTCATTCAGCTCGAGGCCTTTTTGTATAGTCATGTGCAGCACGCAGCAGCCGACCACAATATGAGACACCCTGGTTGGTTCATACTGGAGGGCACCACCCAACCGTTCATGGCAATCAAAGTGCATTTTCAAGATGCCAACAGTCTGTTCAATGGAGCTTCGTATTAGAAGACGGCTGTGATTGTAGTGCCTCACTGTATCTGTGCCCAGGTACTAGATGGCCACCTTCTCAGGGGATAACCCTGCACCTGCACTCGCCCCACAGGCTATTGAAAATCCAGCCTGCTGTTTCTAATTATTTGCTTTGAATGTGCTGTTCTCATTCATAGGGACATAGGAAATAAGAGCAGGAGTAAGCCTTTCAGCCCGTGGAACCTGCTCCGCCATTCAAACAGATCATGGCTGATGATCTACCTCTACGCCAGTTTTCCCCGCAATCCCCATATCCCTTTATGTCATTATCCAGAAATCTATCGATTTTTGTCTTGAACATGCTCAATGATTGAGCTTCCACAGCCCTCTGGGGTAGAGAATTCCACAGATTCACCACCCTCAGAGTAAAGAAATTCCTCCTCATCTCAGTCTTAAATGGCTTGCCTCTTATTCTAAGACTGTAGCCCCTGGTTCTGGACTCACCAACCAGGGGAAACATCCTATCCACATCTACCCTGTCACGCCCTGTAAGAATTTGTAAATTTCAATGAGATCACCTCGCATTCTTCGAAACTCCAAAGAATACAGGCCCACTTTCAGCAATCTGTCCTCATAAAACAATCCCGTCATCCCAGGGATTAGTTTGGTGAACCTCTGCTGTACTCCCTCTAGGGCAAGTATATCTTTCCATAGATAAGGAGACCAAAACTGTACACAATACTCCAGGTGTGGTCTCACCAAGGCTTTATACAATTGCAGCAAGACATCTTTGCTCCTGTACTCAAATCCCCTTGCAATGAAGGCCAACATACCATTTGCCTTCCTAATTGCTTGTTGCATCTGCATGCTAGCTTTTAATGACTCATGAACAAGGAATTTCCACTGTAATTTTTTGGGATAAAGTTGGACATTAATTTCACTCCCTTCAAGAGTCTGAACAAATATTGCTTGAAATAGATGCAGCTTTTTTCATTTGTTCGTAATTTATAAAACATTGCATCTGTTTCTGTGAACCAATGAAGGTTATCGAACCTGTTTTTCCACTTTTAAAAATTTATCTGTGCTTCTTCCTAAAAGAAGGAATAGGAGAAACCTGATCTGGATTTAATATGTTCAGTGCAAATTGAGTTTCTGTGAGTTTTTGGGTTGATTTAAACAGCATTGTGCTGGAAGCTGGCCCTGCCCACAAAAGTGGCCACACCCCCAAATTGAATTAATGACCATGGCGAGTTTCTGCTAATTACACCTGTTTATGGGCCTTTGAGGAGGGTCTTAAAATTTAAGCTATTTATTTTAGGCAGAATGACTAATAGCTTTTAAAAGCTTTTAAATATTTAAAAACATTAATTTGCTAAGAAACTGACAGCTGTACACCAGTGAAACTTGTAAATAATTCTCAATAGTTTTTTTAAAGTCATTTTCAGTTATTTGAAATCAGGTTACTCACAGGTGGGCTAGATACTGATTAAAATGATTATTTTTAGCGCTGTGCCCGTTTTCAGCTGTATTAATAAAGCTGCATTAGGTTGCCACTCTTACGTATTTCAAGAAGTATTTTCTAAAGAAAGAAAAAAAATTGTTGAAATGCTGCCCAATTGCGCTGGTTCGTAAAAGATTTTATGTTTGCTGATGTGCAAAAAACTTTGAATGATTTGGTCGGTTTTCCACTCGGGTTGGAAAACCAGCACAGTTTTGAGTGTGATTTATGCTCAGATTGCCGATTGCACCGAAGGTGGAAACTCCAACCCTGTAACTGTGAAGTAGAGAAATATAAGAAATCATTTTGAATCAGTTAACAGTGTGGGGGTGTTGCGGTAGAAAGGAATATATTAGTTTGACAACTCCAACTTACTAAATCTGTTAAGGTCCAAAATGTATTGAACCAAAAAACAGAAAAGATCATTTTTGAGGTCATAGAAATGTGTATTTTGTATTGGCACGTCAGCTACTTTCAAAATGACATAAAAAACACATGTAGTTTTATTTCTTTAAGAAAATGTTCACGTACAGTTGCCAGTTGGATTGAAGGAAACATTCTTTCTACATTCACTGTAATTCACAAGTCCTTGATCTGCTGTAATCTACTTTAGTGCAAGAATTGGCCTCCTACTTATAATGGAGGAGGGTGGTTTGGGTGTCGTTCACAGGCAAAAAAGACAAATCCAACAACATTGGTGGTGGAGTAGTAAATCAGAGTGGGATGTTCATCTTAGTTGAGCTTGTCCAAGTTGATCCATTATAAATAGAAAAAATATGCAACTTCTTTGGATAAAATAAAAAAAATTAAGTTTAAAATCTCATTATAAAGCTTGTTCTCTTTTAAGAGAGACAAGGAGAGCAAGTCTGCAATTGGAGTCACTGTCTGCCACTCCTGCAGTAACTTGATCAGACAGGTTAATGAACATGCATGATGTGGTGAGAAACTGAAATTCCCCATTCGAGGTAAGGTGTCAGATCAGATTTTTATTAAATTAATGCTGCTTTCCAGCAAAATCTAGTTCATGTTGGGACAGGGGTGGGGTGAAAAGAAGAGTCCAAGGAATACAGCTGTTTTAACAAACAAGGAATGTTCTCGAGGATATAGCATTGAAAAAAACAGGAGTTTCTTTGTGTATGTTCAGTCCTTCCCATTAGATTTGCTGTAAATTGATGAGTTCTGCATTATTTTTGCACTATAGAATACGGTATTTTAAAGCAGTTGTCTCCTGTTCCATTGTGTCTTTAGTCCATTTGAGGCCCCCCCAATGATTAGGTGTCATTTAATTTTAATTTAATTTATTTTAAGATTGCACTTGTTGTTGTCTGTGCCTATTTATGAAAATTTTGAAACTTAAGTACTACTGATGCTCTTGTAATTTTTTTTTCATGATGGCATCTGTTTTCAATAACTTGTCAGAAAGTAAATTACCTGAAAGAAATTCAGTGAAAAAGTGCATTGGTAAAGACCAATTATTATTCTGGGGATGGTCGGCTGCTGTAAATAGTTCTGTAGCAAATTGATTAAGGTTACAGTTAGCAGAGATGGGTTGTGAGTAAGACATATAGGCCCAGATTTTGCAATCAGCGGTGAAGCAAGGACGCTTGCCACTGACCTGGAAGAAAGCTACCCACAATGATCTAGCCATCTGTCTGGCATGATTTTTCCCCTTCTCAGTGGCACTTTAAATCTGGTGTCAAGTCAAGAGGATGTCTTGGCATGCAACAGCAGTGATGTCAGCAAGCAGGTAAGGAGCCAATCATATTGAAGTATTTATACACAACAAATTAGGCAATTAAAAGCACTTAATTTAAATTAAAAGTGATGGCTATTTTCAGATAGCAAAAGAAATTATTATGGTTGGATTAAGATAGAAACTAAAAGATCAACAAACTTTAAAATATATATTTTTTTAAACGTGGAATTTGTCAGTATGGAGAAATTTGATATTTCACAAATATAAAATTAGCTTTTCAGGGTCACTGACAGTGTTTAGCATTAATTATGAAATTAGTGTGGAATTAAAAAACACAGTCACGTTTCATTCAACAAGCTGAAACGTTTTCAAGGGCCTTTACAGCACAATTAATGGTGTAGAAGTGGATGTTCTCGTCAATTCGATTGATTTCCATTGACTTGCAGGCTTGCGGGGTACCTCAACAATGCACCCTCTGGAGAAGCGTAGAATCACAGACTGCAACCTCTGGATTTCCGCATTATTCTGTGCATGGGCAGACTCCAGAAGTTGCTACGAAAGGGTAATACTGCGGATGCTGGAAATCTGAAATAAAAACAGAAAATGCTGGAAAGGTCTGGCAGCATCTGTGGAGAGAGAAAAATAGTTAACATTTCAGGTCAATGACCTTTCTTCAGAAGTTTCATGCAGGAATTGCTGTCAGATTAATGGAGTAATGAAAGCGAATGCTGACAGTTTCGCCATCATTGCCATCTTAAAATTCAGGCCATTGTCATTCAAGTCATTTATCATTTACAAAATCAATTTTTAAAAAGGCATTATTTTAGATTAGTTCTCAAAGCATCTGTGTTTAAGAATGGAATGTTTTTGGTTCCTTCCAGATTAACCATGCATCATGTACTTAAACTAGCCAATTATCCAGGACCTCCAATGAAAATAAGATACAATGATCAATATCATGCAATTTTTCTGTCAGGAGGGCTTTTGCTCTCCACTTGCTGATCCTCCCCCAGGATCAGAATAAAAGAAATGGTAATGGGAGTTTTCAGTCTTTAAGAACGAAAATGAAATCCATCAAGTATGCATTGGCCACAGCAAAACTCACAATGCTGGGTGATGCAAACTGCTAATGCTTCCGCCTTATGGTTTATGACCTGTTCTGAACCTTCTTTGGTGTTGCTGTATTGCAGCTCCCATCCTACCAATCCATTATTCCCCATAAATCATAATATTGCATTTAATACGGGGAAACCTTAAATTTTTAACTGGGCTTCGTAAGTGGTTTTAATAGGTTTGCCTACCAATCTTGCCACAGGTTCTGCAGTGTACTTTCTTGTGCCCCTGTTAGATCTTATGAAATTACAGTTTGATGTCAGAGTGCTTCCAGATACTTGAATCTGCCACTGTAGTTGTGATAACATTCAACAGTTCATATTTGGACAGCTAAATGCATATACTCAAAAAGAGAAACAAACATTAATTTGCAATGCATTCCAGACCCGCACAGCAGTCAATCAAATGACATGAGAGGGGAATTGAATACAAACGTAGGGAGGTTATGTTTGTTATATAGGGCATCAGTGAGACCACATCTGGGGTATTGTGTACAGTATTGGTCTCTTTATTTAAGGAACGATGTAAATATGTTGGAAGCAGTTCACAGAAGGTTTACTAGACTAATACCTGGAATGGGTGGGTTGCTAATGGGCTAAGGTTGGACAGGCTAGGCTTGTCTCGGCTGGAGTTTAGAAGAGTAAGAGGCTACTTGATTGAAATATATAAGATCCTGAGGGGTCTTGACAGGGTGGATGTGGAAAGGATGTTTCCTGTTGTGGGAGAATCTAGAACTAGGGGTCACTATTTAAAAATAAGGAGTCATCCATTTAAGACAGAGCTGAGGAGAATTTTTTTCTCTGAGGATCGTGAGTCTTTGGAATTCTCTTCCTCAAAAGGCAGTGCCTTTGAATATTTTTAAGGTAGAGGTAGATAGAGTCTTGATAAGCAAGGGGGTGAAAGGTTATTGAGGGTAGGAAGAAATGTGGAGTTGAGGTTACCATCAGATCAGCCATGATCTTGTTGAATGGTGGAGCAGGCTCGAGGTGCCCAGTGGCCTACCCCTGCTGCTAATTTGTATGGTTGTATTCAGTTGCTGTGTTGTACTCCCATTAATGCACAAGCCTATGCAGTAATAGGCTTGGAGTCGGTTGTGCTGCTTGTGCCACACATGATTTGCATTATGTTTTTCATACTTGTCAGCTACTGATTACATTCCTAATTATTATTATGTCTTTTAGCCAAATCTACCTTCCCATTCATACTTACTTCATTCAATTCTGAACTTGATGCCTGTGCCAAGTTGCCTCCTACCAACAACCCAGATTCATGCTCACATCTCTGTCCTAGGATTGCTGCAGTATTCCAGTGAACATCAACGCAAGCTCGAGGAACAGCACCTCATTTACCAATTAGGCACACTACAGCCTGCCGGACTGAACATTGAGTTCAATAATTTCAGAGCATGACAGCCCCCCCATTTTCCTTTTATTTTTAGTTATTTCTTTTTTCTTATTTTTTGTGTTTATTTTATTTTAGTTTGTTCGGTTTGTTTCTACTGTGCCTACCCATTGTGTTATTTTCATGTTTGTCCTTGTGGCTGTTTAGTTTTCAGTCCATTAACACCCTATCTGTACTAATGCTTTGTCTTTCAGCACACCATTAACATATTGTTTGCCCTTGGTCCATGACCTTCTGGTCAGCTATTCTGTGATCTTGTCCTAGCAACACCTCTTTTGTTATCTCTTGCACCACCCCTGCTTTACTTGCTTAAAATCATTTACATTTCTTATGTCTGCCAGTTCTGAAGAAGGGTCACTGACCTGAAACATTAATTCTGCTTCTCTCTCCACAGATGCTGCCAGACCTGCTGAGTATTTCCAGCGTTTCTTGTTTTTATCCCTGAGTAAAGGCTGTTTTAATCCATAAGTGTTCTGAACAAGTAGAGTTGCCCACCAACTGGTAAACCACAAACAACTTCCCATCCTGTGATTGCTTATTCCATCTCTTCCACCTTCAAGAAATTGCAGGCCCCAATATCTCTGCTTATTATCTACAAGGCAACTGACAGTAACATCTCAATACAGCTTTCATGGTGTTCAGCATTTTCACAAAGTGTATGTTGGATTGAACCTACATGGGAGGGCAAATAGAGATTCAGGCCTGGTTCCAACCCATAGAAGGATACCTCCTGAAAGACATTTGTAGTGTGAATATTCTGTGTATTTAAATATCAGATATGTGGCAGAAAGCAGAGAGTAGTGGTGGACAATTGCTGTTCAAACTGGAGGAAAGTACAGAGTGGTGCCCCCAAGGGTTGGCATTGGGACCACTGCTCCGCTTTATATATATTAATGACCTGGATTGGGTATACAGGGCATAATTACAAAACATAGAAATGTGCTAAACAGTGAGGAAGATAGTAACAGTCTTCAGGAGGATATAGACTAGTGAAATAGCAGATGGAATTTAATGCAAAGAAGTGTGAAGTAGCATTTTGGTACAGAGAATGAGGAGAGGATATATGAAATAAATAAGGTACAGGAACAGAGATACCTATGAGAGTATGCACATAAATCTTGGAAGGTGGCAGGACAAGTTGAGAAGGCTGTTACAAAAGCATATGGGATCCTTAGTTTTATTAATAGAGGCAGAGAGTGCAGAAGTGAGGAAGTCATGCTAAACCTTTATTAAACACTGGTTAGGCCTCAGCTGGAGTATCGTGTTCAATTCTGCACACCACACTCTAGGAAGGATGCTATGGCCTTAGAGAGGCTGCAGATGAGATTTACTGGAATGGTACCAGGGATGAGAATCTTTAGTTTTGTGAAGAGACTGGAGAAGCTGGCGTTGTTCCCCCAGTGCAGAGAAATTTAAAAGGAGATTTGATAGAGGTGATGAAAATGATAAATAGTTATGATAGAGTATATAAGGATAAACTGTTTCCACTGGCAGAAGGGTAAATAAGCAGAGGACACAGATTGAAGGTGATTGGCAAAAGAACCAGAGGCACCATGATGAAATGTTTCTTTTTATACAGTTGTTGTGATCTGGAATGCACTTCCTGAAAGGTTCCATTGGCAGACTGGTCAGAAAATTAAAAACTTATGGGATCCAAGGGCAAGTTGTATCCAAAATTGGCTCAGTAGCAGGAAGCAAAGGGTGATGGTCAACAAGTGTTTTTGTGTCTGAAAGACTATTTCCAGTGGAGTTCTGCACGGCTCAGTACTAGGTCTTTGGCTTATCGTGATATGTATCAATGATTTAGACTTGAATGTAGGGGGCATGATTAACAAGTTTGCAGTTCTGATCACCTCATTACAGAAAGGATGTAATTGCACTAGAGACGGTACAGAGGAGATTTACGAGGATGTTGCCAGGACTGGAAAAATGCAGCTATGAGGAAAAGATTGGATAGGCTGGGGTTGTTCTCCTTGGAACAGAGAAGGCTGAGGAGAGATCTGATTGAAATGTACAAAATTTTTAGGGGCCAGGATGGAGTGGAGGTGAAGGGTCTATTCACCTTAGCAGAGAGGTCAGTGACGAGGGGGCATAGATTTAAAGTGATTGGTAGAAAAATTAGAGGGGAGACGAGGAAAAACTTTTTCACCCAGAGGGTGGTGATGGTCTGAAACTCACCGCCTGAAAGGGTAGTTGAGGCAGAAACCCTCAACTCATTCAAAAGGAGTCTGGATATGCACCTCAAGTGTCATAATCTGCAGGATTACAGACCAAATGCTGGAAAATGGGATTAGAATCAATGGATCGTATTTCGGCTGGCACAGACACAATGGGCCAAGTGGCCTCTTTCTGTGCCTTAAACTTTCTATGATTCTCTGATACAAAATTTGGCGGTGTGGTTGACAATGAGGAAAAAAGCTGTAGACTACATGAAAATATCAATGGACTAGTCAAGTGGGCAGAAAACTGGCAAGTAGAATTCAGTCTGAAAAAGTGTGAGGTAATGTATTTGGGGAGGGCAGACAAGGCGAGGGAATGCACAACAATGGTATAGTACTGAGAAGTGTAGAGGAACAGAGACACTCCAGTATCCTTGAAGGTAGCAAGACAGTTTGCTAAGGTGGTTAAGAAGGTATCCGGGATACTTTACTTTATCAGCCAAGGCATAGAACATAAGAGCAGGAAGGTTGTGCTGGAACTGTATAAAACGCTAGTAAGGCTACAGCTAGAGTAATACATACAGTTCTGGTCATCACATTATAGGAAAGATGTGAATGCACTAGAGAGGGTACAAAGGAGATTTACAATGATGTTGCAAGGAATGGAGAATTTTAGCTAAGAAGAAAGATTGGATAGGCTGGGGTTATTTTCTTTGGAGCAGAGAAGGCTGAAGGGAGTTTTGATTGAGGTCTATAAAATTATGAGGAGTCTGGATAGATGGATAGGAAGGACTTTTCCCCTTAGTAGAGAGGTCAGTAACCAGGGGGCCTAGATTTAAAATAATTGGCAGAAGAATTAGAGGGGAGTTGAGAATATTTTTCACCCAGAGGGTGGTGGGGATTCAGAACTTGTGACCTAAAAGGGTGGTCGAGGCAGAAACCTTCAATACATTTAAAAGGTGCTTGTATATGCACTTGAACTGCTGTAATCTACAGGGCTACAGACCAAGAGCTGAAAAATGGGATTATTTTGGATAACTCTTTTGCAGCTGGCGCAGGCACAATGGGCAGAATGGCCTCTTTCTGTGCTGCAAATCTTCGATATTTTGAAATTCAGCATTGTGATATAATTGATACTGGGTTATCTCGAACATTTTCTTTATCACAGTCAGCTGCATTTCTATTGGTTGGATTATAATCGAGCAGAATAGGTTGTTTACTTCATTATGTTTGGTGTCAAAAGTACTTGCTTTCTGAAATGACAGTATGCATTAAATTTAACTTATTTTAAGTCGTACCTGAACATTTTCTCTTTGGGGTACAGTTATATATTGCACAGGCTAACGGGCACATATATGGCTAAAAATTAATCTTCCCTCGTTTTTAGATACTTAAGTTGTGATTCTTGACCTGCCCACACCCAGTCCCATTAAGGCAGGCAGCATGCAACTTTGTGCTGCCTCCACATTTGCCTGATTGTAGAGTTCAGCCGAGCATAACCCGCGCTGCCAGTTGACTGAAAGTTCAAGAAGGGACCTAGCAGTGTGCGTGTCTAGCATGTGTTGCAGCTAGCCTCTGGTTCTTAAAGGCAGCTTGCCCCTATGAAAGCAGAGCTGTACTCATTAGGAGGACGCTACTGCTGACTGCCTGAAGTGGAATTAGCTGCAAGTGGAAGGCAAAAAAAATGGAGCACCAGGGAAGAGAGAGGTCTCCCAGGTTCGTGGATGTGGCGCCGGAGGATTTGGTGATGGCGGTCGACTGGAGGAGGGAGGCCATGTTTCCGTTGCCATGGGGAGGGTGGGGGGAGGCTGCCAGGAGACCTTCAAGGATTACCCTCCAAAGGAAACAGGGAGGTTACTACTGGAGTCTGGCCCCAATAATCTGGCAGCAGTGCAACAAGAGGTTCAATGACCTGCCACAGGTGGAGGTCAGTGAATGCATCCTCATTCCCACCACACTACCAACCTCTCACTGCTCAATGCAGCACACCCCCATCACTCACCGATCAGCAGTCCCTAGCAGTCAGGACGCAGGCCAACATTGGCTTCTTCTACCTCACCCTCACACACTGTCCAATGAAGCAAGCCTCACACCCACATACATTCAACTATGGCAGGAACTTCAACCAAACACAGTGCAACACCTTCACTCTGCCCTCTTGCAGGATAAAGTAGCACACAATCGAAGAGAGGAGAGAAGAACCAGCAAGGATGCCTGCATCTCCTGACCCCTGTGGAGGAGATGGTGCTCCGCAACATGGGGCGAGCTGCAATAGGCCCCATTGCACCCTGCATCGCTGAGAACATTCAGAATTATGGTATGTTCCTGCCTTGTGGCCCTTCTCAACTTCCACCTTATCCTGCTGTCTGGCATGGAGTAGGGTACTGATGATGTGACAATGGATCTCCTGCTTTCTACCCACCCTCCTTCCTTCACCCTAACTCTCCCCTTCTTACTTTTCTGCTTTCAGACACTCAAAAACTGCATCCTGTCTGGCCACAGCAGCCTCAGGAGGAAGAGTGAGGACAACACCACACCACTGATGAAGAAGCACCATCACTTGATCTGAGACGTGCAACTTCCATTTCATATATTGGCACTGCATGCACCTTAGAGTGTAGTAGAGAGTTGAATTTTGCATGTGCTGAATCACCGGGCACAAGTGGGTTGCAGCCAGGTCAGGGGATAGGGCAGTTCGTGTGCCAGCTCCCTGGAGGACAAGGTCGCACATGATTTCTGCTACAAGGGACTCAGATGAGGACTTTGATGGGATGGCCTAAAGGCGAATGCTGATGAACATGTGCACCGAGATGCTTGGTGCATTAACAAGACTGCCAGACAGCCCATGGTCACTGTCAAGGAGCAGGGAGGAGTCAGGCTCCAATGTGGCACAGTTCGTCTTGCAGAGCTTGGAGCCACTCCTTTACACTGTGGAACTGGTGGCCAACTCCATGCCTGCACTTGCGGACCCAGCCGTGATGCAGCATCTGGTGGCCACTGTCTCAGCTTCCACTCCAGCACAGGCAGAAGCCGCCCAACATCTGAGTGCTGCAGTGGAAACTCAGACAGAGGTCGTGAGATCCATGCATGCTACCGTGCAGGTTCTTGCAGCGGTCCAGCAATCTGTTCTCCAACATATTATTGGGATTTCTGTGCAACTGCCCTGGAGGTGCTTTTGGTGACCATTGCTGGCACAGAACCTGCAGGATGACAGTGCATTGATGGCCGTGCGTCCTTGAGGACAGGTAAGTGTCTTCCTGTGCCATTTTGCCAGTCTTCCCGCCTCTCAGCCGGTCGCCAAGGGGCTGATAAAATTCCGGCCCGAGTTAACGTTTTAGGTCAAGGATATTCCATCAGAACTCGAAACTGTTTAACATGAACAGCTTTTAAGCAACAACTGGGGCTGGAAAAGGGACAATGGAATAGAACAAAATGGAGAGGCCTGTGACAGAGTGGAGGGCTGTAGTGATTAAATAAAAAAAAAAGGACAAAATGAAGTGATAATGTTTAGTTTTTTAGTTTAGTTTAGAGATACAGCACTGAAACAGGCCCTTTGGCCCACCGAGTCTGTGCCGACCATCAACCACCCATTTATACTAATCCTACACTAATCCCATATTCCTATCACATCCCCACCTGTCCCTATATATTTCCCTACCACCTACCTATACTAGGGGCAATTTATAATGGCCAATTAACCTATCAACCTGCAAGTCTTTGGCATGTGGGAGGAAACCGGAGCACCCGGAGGAAACCCACGCAGACACAGGGAGAACTTGCAAACTCCACACAGGCAGTACCCAGAATCGAACCCGGGTCCCTGGAGCTGTGAGGCTGCGGTGCTAACCACTGCGCCACTGTGCCGCCCCTGAGACACAGAATTTGAAGTCGAGCTGATAATTAAAGAGCATAAATTTAAGACTATCAAAATAATGAAGGGAAAGGTTAGGAAAAACTTTGTGCAGGAGATTGTTACGATATGGAACGCCCTACTGGAAGCAATGATGGAACCAAAATCAAAAATAGCTTTTAAAAGGAAAGTGGTTCAATATTTTGAAAATAAAAATTGTAGAAGATATGGGAGAAGGGCAAAGGAAAGTATATAAATGGAAAACTCCTTGGAGTGGATACTGGTGATGGCCCGTTTTGGGGTCCACATGTGGCAGTGCACCAACAGCATGTACACCAATCAGGAGGCTCGAGGCTAGTCCAGAATTGATTCTTGGGCCTCATTAGTATTTTTTGCTCAAGTCTATGCAGACACAGATTTCTGCCTGAAAAATGGGCACAACAAAGACTAACTTCAGCCCCTTCTAGAAATCTGGGTCAGGCACAATGGGCTGAGTGGCCTCCTTTCCGTGCTGTTAAATTTTGTAATTCATAAAAATGTTGTTAATGTAGTGTAAGATATTCCTCTCTCTCTTTGGCCTCCTTATCTCAAGAGACAATGGATAAGTGCCTGGAGGTGGTCAGTGGTTTGTGAAGCAGCGCCTGGAGTGGCTATAAAGGCCAATTCTAGAGTGACAGGCTCTTCCACAGGTGCGGCAGAGAAATTTGTTTGTCGGGGCTGTTACACATTTGGCTCTCCCCTTGCGCCTCTGTCTTTTTTCCTGCCAACTACTCAGTCTCTTCGACTCGCCACACTTTAGCCCCGCCTTTGTGGCTGCCCGCCAGCTCTGGCGGACGCTGGCAACTGACTCCCACGACTTGTGATCAATGTCACAGGATTTCATGTCGCGTTTGCAGACGTCTTTAAAGCGGAGACATGAACGGCCGGTGGGTCTGATTCCAGTGGCGAGCTCGCTGTACAATGTGTCTGGGAATCCTGCCATCTTCCATGCAGCTCACATGGCCAAGCCATCTCAAGCGCCGCTGACTCAGTAGTGTGTATAAGCTGGGGATGTTGGCTGCCTCGAGGACTTCTGTGTTGGAGATACGGTCCTGCCACCTGATGCCAAGTATTCTCCGGAGGCAGCGAAGATGGAATGAATTGAGACGTCGCTCTTGGCTGACATACGTTGTCCAGGCCTCGCTGCCATAGAGCAAGGTACTGAGGACACAGGCCTGATACACTGATACAGATATTGGTGCATGGAAAACACCGGTTGATTGGGATGGAATCGTTCATAATTTTCACACTTGGGGCTGGATTTTAAAAGGTTGGGGTCGGGATCGGGGGCGGGCGGGCCCGCAATTTCACACTGCCAGCTACTGTGCCAACGATCCGGACCCCAAGCCATTTTTGGAGATGCCAAGTCAGGATTGGACCGGCTACCTGCCCACATGTGGTGGTTAGTCAATTGAGGCCAATTAGAGGGCCTGTTAAGGCCCCTTCCCATGCTGACTGAGATTTCCAGTCGGCAATGTAAGCAAGAGACAATGGTCTGGCAACCAGGGTGGGCTAACGTCAGGAAAGGGGGAGGTGGTGGGTGCCGTACATCATCCTGCAAGGGACCACCCCACCCCCATCAACCCTATCAGTCATGGCTACTGGGCCACAGCTGCAGCCACTGGCTGTCCCATGGAAGGATTACCCTTCCACAATCACGCCAGGCAGCTGTGGCCATTTTAAATCTTTAAAAAAGCTGATCTCTCCTTCAGAGGGTGTCTCCATCATAAATTGGCAGCTCTTACCTTGCCTGGTGGGGCTGCCGATGTGTCAGTGCTGGAGGACCTCCAGCCTTGGGAGCCGATCTGCTGTCCTTAATTGGCCGGCGAGCCCCCACCTTGCCATTCATTGGCTTGGCTGTTTAAAAATCCAGTTGGGTGTATCTGGAGGACGCTGTGTGGGTTCAGGGCCTGGAATTGGTCCAAACTCCTGGTTCCCGACCCCCGACTGAAAATTCAGCCCAGGGCATTTCCAATCTTGTCCAAAGTTTCCTGCAGAGCCAGAAGCTGAGGTGAGCCAATTCCCCAAGGAAAAGACAGATTTTGCCGACTTGGTCAACCCTTGCTCAGCAAGCAAGTTCGTGCAATGCATAAAGCTGTTAATTTCCGTGTTGGTGGGGTTGGTGCTTGGTGCAGAACCCTGTGATTGGGAAGAAAATATTGCTCTTTACAAAATCTTTCTTACTGCTGTCTCATTATGAATTCTTATGTCCGTATTTACAAGGGAAGGCACCTGTGTAAACTTTTCATGCTGTAATTACACCACTGTCACATTTAGACTTCTGCAGGGCCACAGTAAATCTCTGGAACCATGCTGTAGGTCGCTCGCTGGACTACCAGTGAGGACAATTAAGGAAGTATTGAAGTCATTATCTGTTTGTAGCAATTCACTTTTAACAGTATTGGGATTTGTGAATGTTTGAAGATTGGCAAGAGTTCTGGAATGCTTTTAATGTATCTGCTTTCAGCTGCACAGCCTAATAGTTAAAGCACTATGATTTATCAGCATCATCCCTTCAGGACACATTGAAAGATTTATTTTGTTGAAAATCCATTTTTATATGACAAATTAATGTGTTGATCTGAGTATAATGTAAAAAGAGTGCATTTTATTGAGAAAGTGGGGGCCCATGAAACTTGACCCCTATTGTATGGCACGTTACAACAAACATAAGATAAATGCACAAATAATGGGTGGTGGTCAATTTTTGACCATTTTGAAACCCAGTTAATCTAGGAAATGGCTGTCTGTTGAAATTTAAAATGTGCTTGGCGAGCAGAATGAGTTTTTAATTGACATAAACTTAGGATCAGTCAAATAGAATGAAGTTCCTACAGGAATTGTGCCTTTGACCTTTGTGCACATGGCACCATTTTTCTTTTTCTTAGTCAAGTTGCATTTATTTGAGGAAAATATTTCCTAAATTTCCTTGTGACCTCTATTCCCAGGGATTAATTTGTAATTAGCAAATGTTTGCATATGTAATTCTCAGCATAAATCATACATGACTGAGATGTAATTTATTCTAAACAGCCAGAGTTTCAACAATAGAATACCAAGAAGCTGTAATGATAATATATGTGCTCTCTGCAGGTGTCAGATTTCACTAAAACTACAGTTTATAATTCCAAGCTCTCTCTTTCAGAATTTTTAAATGAAAGTGGATGGATGTTTTTCCAGACTGAGAGGTGGTTTGCAGTGATGTACCATAAGGGTCAGGTTTTTTTTGTCCATGTACTTTTCAATTTTTATAAACGGCCTAAACTGAGTTGTAGAGAGCAGCCAATGATATGAAACTTGCCAAAGTAGTAGATAATGATAAGGACAGTTGTAGGCTTCAGGATGGAGAAATGTACAGAAGTATGGCAGATGGAGTTCAGTGTGGAGAAGTGTGAAGTGATGCTCTTTGTGAGAACTAATATAGCAAGGCAGTATACTATAAATGGCATGGTTTTGAATAGTGTAGATGAGCAAACACATCTTGGTGTGCATAGATGGTGGCAGAGCAAGTTGATAAGGTGATTTAAAAAATGGTTTTCTTGGGTTTATAAATAAAGCAATCTAATATGAAAGCAAAGAGATCATGCTGGAGCTTTATAAATTACTGGTTACACCTCAGCTGAAGTATTTTTGGTAATTCTGGACACCGCAGGCTGAACTTTATGAGCACGCCACATCTTGCGGCGGCTCGGCGGCACGCCCACGTGGACGCGCCATCGCTGAGCCCCCGCAATATTATGAGCAGGGGCTCATTTAAATGGAAGAGGCAGAATGGCTTCCCTCAATGACGGAGAGAGGACGGCCACTTCGTCCCCGGCAATGGCGTCTGACACCATTTTTAAAGGACTTCAAGCCCTTAGGAAAAATTATAATTTTTAAAGTGAAATAGTGGTGCATTGTATGTCAAAAATTAAAGAAATGCTGGAGGCTCTTCTCCAACCCCCCCTCCACCCCATGTTTATTTTCGGGGCAACATCAAAAAAATGAAGTTTATTCCCAACCCAAACCTGCCCCCCAACTTCTTAACATTTGCCCTTTAACCCCTTCCCACTATCGGCAGAGCTAATGTGTTTTTCCCACCCTGATAATTTCAGTCCTCGCCCCCGACGTCGAGGGGCTGGTAAAATTCAGCCCCACGCTTCAATAAAGATATAAATGCTTAGCAAGGGTGCAGAGGAGCTTTGCCAGGATGTTAACAAGGATGAGGGATTTCAGTCATGAGGAGAAGTCGGAAAAGTTAGGAACAGAGAAGATTTAAGGGGTGACCTAATTGATAGAGTTGATAGAGAAAATCATGCTCCCTAACAAGTGGGTAAATAACCAGATATCAGATTCAAAATCATTGGTAAAAGATCTAGAGGGGAGATGAGCAGAAATTCTTACACTCAGAGTTATCAGGATCTGGAACAGTCTACCTGAAAAGATAGTGGAAGCTGATTTTGTAAATACTTTTAAAAAGAGAGTTTGAAAGGTACTTGAGTATGAGGAACCTATGGGGTTATGGACAGAAACTGAGGATACGGGATTAAGCACATTGCTCTTTCAGAGAGCCTGCATAGGCATGATGGGCTGAATGGCCTCCTTCTGTGTTTTAAGTTTCTAAGATTCCATATCCAAGGTATAACTTTCGGAAAGAACATAAATCCATGTTGACTCTGCCCATCCTATTGTTATTTTCTAAGTGTCCAGTTATCATGTCCTTTATAACAGATTCCAGCATTTTCCCTGCTGCTGATGTCAGGCTAACAAGTTTGTAGTTCCCTGTTTTCTCTGTCCCTCCTTTCTTAAATAGGGGGGTTAACATTTGCTACCTTCCAATCTGCAGGAACCATTCCAGAATCTGTAGAATTTTGTCAAAAGCCTTACTGAAGTCCACGTAGACTATATCAACTGCTTTACCCTCATCTACACACCTAGTTACCTCCTCGAAAAATTCAGTCAAATTTGTTACACACATTCTCCCCCTGACAAAGCCATGCTGACTATCCTTGATTAATCCCTGCCTCTCCAAGTTGAGATTAATCCTGTCCCTCAGAATGTTTTCCAATAGTTTCCCTACCACTGATGTTAAACTCACTGGCCTGTAATTACCTGGTTTATCCCTACTAACCTTCTTGAATAATGGTACCACGTTTGCTGTCCTCCAGTCCCCTGGCACTTCTCCTGTGGTCAGAGAGGATTTGAAAATTTGTGTCAGAGCCCCTGCAATCTCCTCCCTTGCCTAATATAACAGCCTGGGATACATCTCGTCTGGGCCTGGGATTTATCCACTTTTAAGCCCGCTGAAACCACTAATACCTCCTCCCTTTCAATGCTAATTTGTTCAAGTATATCACAATCCCCCTCCCTGATCTCTGCACCTACATCGTCCTTCTCCATAGTGAACACAGATGAAAAGTAATCATTTAAAACCTCAGCTGCGTCTTCCGTCTCCACACATAGATTGGCACTTTGCTCCTTAATGGGCCCTACTCTTTCCCTGGTTATCCTCTTGCCCTTAATATACTTATAAAACGCCTTGGGATGTACTGTACTTAGATTTCCAGATGGCATTTGATAAGCTTCCACATCGAAGGTTATTGCAGAAAATAAATGCTCATGGTGTAGGGGGTCAGATTTTGGCATGGATAGAAGATTGGCTAGCTAACAGGAAACAGAGAGTAGGCATAAATGGGTCATTTTCTGGTTGGCAAGATGTAATGAGTGGTTTGCCACAGGGATCATCAGTGCTGGGGTCTCAACTTTTTACAATTTATATAAATGACTTGGATGAAGGGACCGAAGGTATGGTTGCTAAATTTGCTAATGACACAAAGATAGGTAGGAAAGTAAGTTGTCAAGAGGACATAAGGAGGCTAGAAAGGGATATAGATAGGTTAAATGAGTGGGCAAAGATCTGGAAAATGGAGTATACTGTGGGAAAATGTGAAATTGTCCATTTTGGCCGGAAGAATAAAAAAGAAGCATTTTGTCTAAATGCTGAGAGGATGCAAATGGATCTGGGTGTCCTAGTGCATGAATCACAAAAGGTTAGTCTGCAGTTACAGCAAATAATTAGGAAAGTTAATAGAATGTTCTCATTTATTGCGAGGGGAATTGAATGCAAAAGTAGGGAGGTTATGCTTCAGTTATACAGGGCACTGGTGCGATCACATCTGGAGTACTATGTACAGTATTGGTCTCCTTATTTAAGGAAGGATTTAAATGCATTGGAAGCAGTTCAGAGAGGGTTTACCTGGAATGGGTGGGTTATTTTATGAGGAAAGGTTGGACAGGCTAGGCTTTAGTGCCTGAAGAAGCTGTTGAAAATCACCCTGTCAATCTTGTGATCTAGGGGACAAGAAATACAGAACACAATATAGAGGAAAATTTTACATTCCTGGCCAGGATTCCTAGTTTTCATTTATGCCTTGTTTGGCCCATATGCTAATGAAGGTTCTTTTATTAAAAAATATTAATGGTGGCGCTTTTTAAAAATAATTTGATGTCTGGATGTGGACAATGCTGGTACAATCGCATTTATTTCCCAATCTCTAACTGCCTTTATAAAGAGGTGATGGGCTGCCCTGTTGTACGCCTGCAGTCCTTATTGTGATGTTATTCCCAGTAGGCGATATGATACTGTCCCTTTTATTAAATTAATAGCTAGGGAAGACTAGGGACATGTAGTAAAGATCAAGAAACCACTGGATTAAGGTATCACCAAAATTACATGATTTTTCCACCCTCCAATTTTTCTCACCTTGTGCTTTGCAGTGTACAGTTTCACAGTGCCTCACAGGTCGCTATCTTTCATGTAGATAATATCTGGGCAAGCTATTTAATGGTGGGCCAACGCAGCTATCTCTAACTGACAATACCTTCTCATGACACTGAAACCTAGGCTTTAGTAAGAAGTGGAGGATGGAAGTTAGGAGTTGGAGCCATGGCACATGCTGTGTCCTATCCATCCCCGATCATGTCGCACACTGTCACCCCAGTTGAAATCAACTGACTGTGTTCAGTGCTGGGATCAAATCTGCGGCTGCATCTTGGTCTTCATGGCTCAATGCCACACTATGTAGTGCATTTAATCACTAAGCCATTGAGTGTGCTGCTTCCATATTTTATCAAAGTAAATCTACTTTTCCGTTTATATTCATGAGGTAATAATGGCTTAAGATGACATTACAAAAAATAAAAATGAATGGATTCTTACAATAATCTAAAACATGTGAATGCGTTGTAGCTTTGCATTTCTTCTCTTTTTTTAGTTTATCCCCTACCAATACACTTAATGTACCATGACCTGCAATACAACCTCTTAAATCTTTCAGTTCTCATTCATAGACAACAGCAAAGGAGCAGCATCCTTTATAGTGACCCTCCAAACAACATAGATTTTCAGAGACCTCCAAGAACTTCAATGCAATAGAAAAGGTCAACTCTATCTGTTGATAGATATGTATTATAAGCTTTGTTTTTTGACATATGTTTTTAAAAGCAGTAGCTTACCGTTTCCCATGTGTTCACTGTGATGACTGATAACAGTTACTTTGTGTTGTGATGTGGTAGAAGGCTTTTGTGACATTTTCCCCTATCTTCATGAATTACTGAGTTGCTATCAACATACTATGTATATGTATTAGACTAGTGTAGGGTTCAAATTTTATTGTATTTATTTATCTAATTTTTGGATTCTCCATAACTGCAAGAAAATGTGAATTTTCTATTAAATATGGCTAGTTGTCTCAAAACCCATGCTGCAAAATGAATGTTTCAAATTTAGTGGAAGTTACATTTTACAGGCAATCCCCTTTTGTTTGAGTCAAGTATTTGGAAATGTAGAACTGCTAAAGTGAGATGCAATCACCCACGCTTTTTACTAATCATACAGGGATTTGTAACTCTGTGTCTAAGGGTGGAATTTTATGCTTTCCACACCCAAACCCCCCCCCCCCCCCCACCCCGCCACCCCGGTTTGGAGGTGGGGAGAGCATAAAGTCAGGTAGGATGGTGGCGGGGGAAGGACCATACCACCATTCAACCTCCACCAAAATTTAGTCTGGGGTGGACCTGTGAACAGCCTTCTTGCCCTGCCGCCAATTGAGGCCCTTAACTGGGTAAGTAACCCCCAATTAAGGGCCTCTTCCCGGCTCAGCCACAATTACCCGTCTGGCCCTGCCACTGCATGGGAAGCACGACACGAAAAACCATGTGGGCTGCTTCCCGGCTCCGGGGGTGCGGGGGGCTCCCTCATTCAAAGGCACTTAGTGCCTGAACGAGGGACCCGGCATCAGAAAGGAGTGTGCCCGCTGACGGCAACTGCCCTTGCTACCGACCCCACCCCCCCGAACCCAGTGAGACCCTCCCACCCTGACCTTCCTTAAGCCTGGTTCCAGTGCCGCTCCTCAATGTCAGGTCTTTGCAGCTACAGCGGCAGCCACTGCCTGCACGGAGGCGCTGCAACTGCCAGCCTCTGATTGGCCAGCAGCTCTGCAAGGCTTAGACTTCTGGTGACAGGGTCCTAAATCCTATGCAAGGCCCACTGCTGTCCCGTTAAGCCTGATTGGCACTAAATTTGGCAGGCCTTTTGGAAAAGAGGCGATGCGGCGATCTTGGCGTTGGTTTCTCTCAACGTCGAGACCCCCGTCACCAGAATAAAATTCCCCCCTAAGTGTGTAATGAGCACAGTGAGTAGAATGTTAACATTTTGAATGCAGAAAGATGTATTATAGTTTTGGGTCTACCAAGCACTTTGAACATAATCTGATGAGTTTAAAAAGATAAGTTTGTAGGTTTTCAATGCCACTTGTCAAAGTACTTTCAAAAGGAGCAATGCAATTTGTCAAAAATCTGTTCATTTGGTGTCATATAAATAACATAATTTGATTTATGGTTAGGCAGTGGGTCTTGGTACAGAGCTCGGGTACTTCTGCATGTATTAATTATATAAATGAATATCAAGAAGGGCTGTAATGCATTGTGGGGCACCTAACCTTGTTTAGACTGGGTTCATCAGTTTTTTATTGAGTTGAGCCAGATCCTATCAGGTTTTAAATGCACAGCCAATCCTGTACTACAGAGAACATGTTATATTTATTAAAATTTAGATGTATTCTGAACTCAGCACCTATCAAATCTTCGGAGTGAACCTAAATTAACAGTCTCCACGGAAATTGGTTTTCAGCAGCAGTCCTGTGACAGCATCCAGTATTTTCAACCCAGCCCTGCAGAAATGCACAAATCCCATACTTTAAAATACTGTCTACTTCCAACATAAGCACTTTATCCCTTTAATCTGAACATGATGAATACAAAGTGCTATCTGCAAAAGTACATTTTTTGGCTGTGATGCTTACATATGGATGACGTTGATTCATGTTTTTAAGTTTTGTGAAGTCCATATCTGGTACTGCTTCCCTTGTCTTCTGTCTTATTATCTGTAAATACATATTTCTTCAGTAACGTCACCACTGTATTTCCCAGCTGTGCTTCAGTCTTGGGAAAATTGAAGTAATAAACTATGAAACCCTTTGAGCTGTTGCTACAAATTGGAATGGAAACGATTAAAGTTAGCAGAAAAAAATCAATTGGATTGTAAGTTTTTTTTTAAAATGAGGGGTTTGATGTTACAATGTACCTGAGGGTAAATCTAAGAAATAAAGTAATAACTCTGGTTGAATATGTTAGTTTTATAAAATAGGTTATAAAGGAAACCAGCATTTATCATGTTAGCCCATTTGCAGATGCATTTACGTTGTCTGAAGCATTTATTAATTTTTTTTTGTAAACCTCAACATTCCAGGTCTGACTGTATTCAGCTTGTTGTTTAATAATGTGACTTCAAGTTTTACCATTAAGAATATTTTATTTTTCTACATTTTCCTGATTGATCTTTTTCTTTGTTTGTCTTTCTCCGTCTGGCTGCTCCAGGGGCTATGGCTAACCATCTAATAACAAATGCTCTTCTTCGTCCTCATGGCACTAACAATCCCTATAACACATTGCTTGGGGAATCTGCAGTCTATAACAACCCCTCAGTCAGCATGTACAACACACAAGGTGTGCTACTCCGAATGTTTCGCTAAACTATAGTAGCGATACCCCATCTCTGGTCTGTGGAGGCTGTACTCCAAAAAATGAGATTGATGAAAAATAAATTACAAAATACTTGAAAGTTTCAAAGTTATCCCTCTATTTCACGGTGGCCGAAGATGATCATCGGTTGCTGGGTGTATTAATTTTTCACCAATTTTTGATCCATCTGCTTTGGGTGGGTAGATTAATTTGCTTCTTCTTTGAAGCTTAAAAAGTTGTCTCTCACCAGTTTACCAATCTACAGTCAACCCTCATTATAGAACACAATTGTCTTAATCTATATTTTTCTAGCACATTTTGCCAGCTCCTGATTGAAGCTGCAATGTAGCCCTCAATAATGAGTTTTTAGTTCCGCCAGTTTGGTAAGGAGGCTTGACTGAATATATTGTTATACATTTAACATTTTATTTCTACATGTGTCTTTTGAACCTCTAGCCAAATTAGTTTTGGATGCAAGCAGAGGAAGCCAGTGGAAAATGTGCCCTTTTGCAAAGTAGCTGCCATTCTGATCAGTTGACTGGAACATATGTGGAGGAATGATCCTGAAAACAACTAACAAAATGTCTAACAATATGTATGGTAACATTGGTGTGATGGGACTAAAGTATTAGACCTTAGATAGCTGCAAATTTAGATAGTTATTCAGTACAGCCTCTATAGGCCAACCAAAGGGGTCTTATATTTCACAACCCTTTCACCAGCGCAGGTATTAATTTAAACATCAACTTCAGTCTACCTTCCCAATATGTTACAATGTTCTACATTAATATCAACAAAACTAAATTCAAACAAAGCTGTATCATTTGATCGCTGACTTGATTTCAATGAGCTGGTAAAAGGGTTGCTGTCTTTTGGAAACGGTTATTCAAAATATGTATGGGTGGTTCTGAAATGAGTAGTACAAACACAGCTATTGTCATTTAAATTGTGTGATTGTTTGTTTCCAGCTTAAAAGCATTTAAATTAACCATTTATTATGTGTAGTGAAGATGGGATTTGTTAGATATTTTCTGCATACCATCAATCTATTTGCTTTTATTCATGTTTCTTCTACTGTCGCTGTATGCTTACTTGTGTTTTTTCTTTCCTTTTCTTCATGCTGTCCTTTAGAGCCCTACAGAGAGACAAGTATGGGAGTAAAACTAAACATTGCATATCAAATGTAATTTTTTTAGTTACCATTCTCTTCCAGCTAGGCAATAACTGTGGTATAACACTAGTTGACCAAGGAGACTTTTTTTCAACTGAAGAAATGTTGATAGTTATATTTTAGTTAGCTCTCCCGTTAAGCTTTGTATCCAAACCTATTCAGTTAAATTGTAGTAAGTTTGAGTAAGTCTAATTAGGAAACATCAGTTGGGTGATACTCTATTCTACAATTTTGTCTGTCGCCCCTTTTTTAAAATCTCCAAATATTTATTGGCTGGTTGGAAATATTCCAGCTTCCATTCTCAATGGATTGTTTCATGAAAAGAAAAAGGGTACTTTCTGCAAAGTGCATAAAAAGAGTGGTTGAGATGCCTGAGAGCTCAAATGACTGAGTGAAGGAAAAGCAATTTGAATTACTTTGCCCACTTTATGTAAGTTTTCTTGTATTAACTTTTGACACTGAGAGTGGAAATCTATACAGGAATGTCCGCAGTGTGCCCAGGCACATCCTTATTTAAAGCTAAGATCTGCCACACATGGTGAGCACCATAATGTTCAGGATTACAGTACACCTGCTGTTAATATTCAAAGATCCCACTCTACAATTTTTCCTGAGAAATATGGACATTACACATATACACACTTATGACTTGGTGAACCCAAGTTTAAATTGAATATCAGGTTATTGAAGTGAGAAATTCCACAATTGCCCATCTATCCATGATGTGAGTACGTGCTTGGGGGACCTGTGTGTGGTGCACATGGTATTTATTTATTTTTTAATTCATCACATTGAGTTCTGTGCTTGGTGCACATGGGTTGGGGTGGTCCATCGAGGTGGCTGGTTAAGCCTTTGAATATATATCTGTGACTAAGAGGAGAGGAGAAGAATTTGGCCTTTCAAATTGTGTGAAAGTT
The DNA here is from genome assembly GCF_036365525.1 of Heterodontus francisci. Classification (NCBI taxonomy): domain Eukaryota; kingdom Metazoa; phylum Chordata; class Chondrichthyes; order Heterodontiformes; family Heterodontidae; genus Heterodontus; species Heterodontus francisci. Next base: position 164,439,459 of record NC_090374.1, on the reverse strand, counting down.
CCTGTATACTGGATAGATAAATGTTTTCATCCAGGAAACAAACCAGATAATAGTTATCTGTCTAGATTGGCTAATTCTTTATCATAATGATCAAGGATGTGAAATACATTTTGAAGAAGTCCCACTGCAACCCTTTACAGTCTAATGATAGCAGCAATCTTGAGCAGAAACTGTTTTCATTAATAAATGTTTTTGTTTGTTTTCATTGGAATTTGAAATGTTTTTTTTCTTCAGTTGTACTAACTGGAACCATTTTGTGTACATTATTACTTTCAAACGGATGATCTTGCTGTTGCTGTTGATTGAGGATTTCATCTTTGTCAGTCAGCTCTTTTTTTAATTATATACGTGCACCATTGTGCTTTTTAATTTGTCTATGGTTTATATGTCCAGTTAGATGTGCAACAATTCTTTGAAATCTAAGCAATCAATATAACAGTTAAATTGAAAATAATTACTGATTTCCAAGTTTTTGCAATCAAAAGAACTTTTTTGGTTACCATTTCTAATTACAGTGAAGTGCATAGCGAATATGAGTTTTAATTTCTCTATAAATACATAATTCAATAGAATATCGATGTCCATCCTGCATCTTTTGTCCATTTTGCTCTGCATTAATGTTGTGATACTTGAAGAAGTGTTTCAATTAACTCAACCTTTTGTTAGTGTTTTGAAAAAGTCGTGACATCTCAAATTTTGCTATTTATTCAAATGCTGCTGCTAATAACTCCTTGCAGTTTGATCCCTGCATAATCCATCTCTTAATTGTGTAACCTATGATTTCATTGATGAATATTGCTCACTGCAGAAGGCTGTAATAAAATATAAGATTATTGAATCATTATACATGATGCTTTGATACATGGATTGATAATTAGCGGGGCTTATCTCGAAGGCCCAGGCTGATCATAGGACTTTGTTCCCTCGGTACCTCAGATAACCCCAGTGGCAAAGAGATATTCTTAATGTACTTTATATCACTAAATTTGCTTATTGGATTCAATGAAGAGTATTTCCCCTTGTTGGTTACCAAAGTCTTTTAGGAACATAGGAACAGGAATAGGCCTTCAGCCCCTTGTGCCTGCTCCGCCATTCAATTAGATCATGGCTGATTTGTACCTCAACTCCATTTACCCACCTTAGCTCCATATCTGATAAAACTAATTTGATCCCAGTTTTGTACAACAACTTGTATTTATATAGCATTTTTAACATAATAAAGCATCCCAAGGCACATCACAGGAGTGATATAAAGCAAAATTTGACACAGGGCCACCTAAGGAAATATTAGGACAGATGACCAGAAGCATGGTCAAAGCGATAGGTTTAAGGGAGTATCTTGAAGGAGGAAAGCAAGGTAGCTAGGCAGCGAGGTTTAAGAAGGAAATTCTGGAATTTAGGGCCTGGGCCAGTGGTGCAACCATTACAATCTGGGATGCTCAAGAGAATGAATTAGAGGAACACCAATATCTTGGAGAGTTTTGGGGCTGGAGGAGATTAGAGAGAGAGGGTGGGGTGAGGCCATGGCGGCATTTGAAAACAAGGATGAGTATTTTAAAAGTGAGGTGTTAGTTAACCAGTGCAGGTCAGTGAGTAAATGGATGGTGGATAAAAGGGGCTTGGTGCAAGTTAGGACACAGGCAGCAGAGTTTAGGATGACCACAAGTTTATGGAGGGTGAAAGCTCCAGTTACCTCAGCATTCACAGCCTTTTAGGAGAAAGAACTCAAAATTTCTATTACTCTTTGCTTGGAAGTTGTTTGCTGATTTTCCTCCTAAATGGCCAAGCTGAGATTTTAAGATGTTTTGATTCCACCATCAGAGAAAATAGTTTCTTTGTAGCCTATTTTCCCAACATTTTCTCCTACTCCCCAATGTGTCTTGGTGTTCCTCTTTCCTGAACATTATAATGCTGTGAAGAAGGTATTTTTTTCACAGCCACTTTGTGACCATACTTGTGACATACTGAGTTTTTTATAAATTATATTGATTCCTGAAGCATTTGAAATGATTGTTGCACTATTGCTACTCAAATTTTAGCATACCTAGTCTGTTCCCGAAATACTGTAATCTCCCCTTCATCCCCAAAAGAAGCCAGAAGCTATAGTCATGGTTAATGTGATTCTTTGTCTTATCTTTCAGAGGTGTTGCTGAACAATGCCAGGGATACAAGTGTCATGGATACTCTACCACTGAATGGTAACCATGGCAACAGCTACAGTATTGCCAGTGGAGAATACCTGAGTGATTGTGTGCAAATTATTGACCGTGGGTATAACCACAATGAAACGGCTTTAGAGAAAAAGATCCTGAAAGAACTCACTTCCAACTACATCCCTTCCTACCTGAACAACCACGAGCGCTCCAATGAACAGAACAGGAACCTCATGAACAAACTAGTGAACAACATTGGGAACAGCAGTGAGGACGATGCAATCGTTCTCGATGATGCTACTTCATTTAACCACGAAGAAAGCCTCGGACTGGAACTCATTAGAGAGGAGTCAGATGCCCCTTTGTTGCCACAAAGGGCGCACTCAGTAGAGAACCATCAGGCCCATCAGTATCCTAGCAGGAGACGGATCCCTCAAGATCACAGTGAGAGCTTTTTTCCTTTGCTAACCAATGAGCACACAGAAGAACTTCAGTCACCCAACAGGGATTCGCTGTATACCAGCATGCCTGCTTTGGCAGGTGTGCCCATGACGGACAGTAGTGCCCCTCAGACCCAAAGCGCTCCTCCACCAACTAAAAGTAGTGACGGTGAAGATGTGTATTATAAAAGTATGCCGAATCTGGGTTCCAGGAACCATGAACAGCAACTTCACACTTACTACCAGCTAGGACGTGGAAGCAGCGATGGATTTATAGTTCCTCCCAATAAGGAAGGCTGCTCACCTGAAGGGAATTCAAAAGGACCATCACACTTGGTCACTAGTCTATAGGGGCAAAGACTAACCCTGCATAGCTTGTTCTGGTTTCCCAGAAGCAAGTGAAACGATGTGTGTATGCTTGAATCTAAATGCTGTTCATAAACTGCTGAACTACTTTGAGAAGTTTTTATTCAGACCAACCTAGCAAGGCACTGCGTGGGAAGCAGCTGATAAGGAAATAGTCTGTTTTAAGGCAAAAAAATAAAATATTACTGAACTGATTGACAGAGTTAGACATGTATATTGAAATGGCATTCAGTTTTGCTTCCTTCAATAATGCTAAATTTTTAGCCTTTTTTCTCTGGTGTCTATTTTCTCGAGGACTTCTAACTGAGGCTTGGTGTAGGTCAGTGCCAGCTGTACTGGTGCAAGGGTATGGATTGCTTTTTTTCTTGTTTTTATTACCACTGTATATCAGTCGTGGCTCTCTCTCACAACTTAGATGAGTTGCAGTTTATCTAGCTGCAGAATTCCTACTGTCTAAAGGAAACCTCTCCAATCTCAAAGAAAGGGAACTATTCAAATTATATGCTAGACACATTTTATGTTTTGCTGTAATAATTCTGATTATAAAACTAATGACGAGAATTTTGAACTATTTCTATGTACAGACACTCAGCATTGCACATATATTGTAGTATGCTTTTTTCCTCCAAACTTATGTCCCTGTTGATGTAGTGAACAAGACAGTTTTTGTTGTGCTGGTCTTGCAAGTTTTGTCTTGCCAGTAGGAGCAGTGTTTTTCCATAAGTCTTTCTGTTGGGCTTTTTTCCCCTGACAGTTCCTCTGAAGACCACAGTTTATAAAGCTCATTTTATAGTGAGGTGATCACAAATACTAAGAAAAAGAAGTTTTTAAAAAAAAAACTGTTTTAGGTTTTTCTCACTGTGTATTTTGAAGTGAAGTCATGTTTTTTGCCAGCAAAAAAAACTTTAAAAAAAAATTAGGATTTACAGCAGGTACATTATTGTTTACAATGCACTATGTTATTCATAAATGTGATCAGCAATGAAAGTCCACAAACGGAGCTAGGCACTCTTCTAGACACCAAGGAATCTTGGTAGAAAATAGTGGAACTCATGCATGTGGAGAAATAAAAAGTAGAAACATTTTTGTGTTAAATCTAGTCGAAGCACTAGGCACTTGTACCGTGGTGGTAAAAAATATTGACTTATTAAAATGGAAGTTATTTTGAAGTGAAAAAAGATGAACTCTTATCTTTTTTTTCTTTTCTTCCCTCACAGGAAATTTATTTATTTGACATTAATTAGTTGACGTAGGCATCCCTTTAGTAATGATCATAGCAGCACAATTTGTCATTCCTTTTTTTTTTAATTTATGATCCATTTTGTATGGTTTCCAAGTTGAATGACCTCATTACTAATATTTGTTGTAAAAGTGAACCTTGTTTGCCAACAAATAAATGACTGATTACAGATTTACAAAATCTGAGTTGGGCTTAAGATGATTTTTGTTTCTTTCCGATGATCGGTGTGAGCTTTGCCATATGTTTGCCCAACTAGCCTGTTGTCACTTAAAAGACTGTCAGCAATTGAAAAGAAATTATAATGAATTGTTTTGGGTCTATTGTGTATTTCTACTTCCAATCTTCCCTGGATATGGGGGAGGTGCCAGAGGATTGGAGAGTGGCAAATGTGACACACTTATTCAAGAAAGGGTGTGAGGACAGTCTTAGCAACTACAGGCCAGTTAAACATCAGTAGTGGGTAAGGTTTTAGAAACTATAATCAGGGAAAAAAATCAACTAACACTTGGAGAGCTTTGAGTTAATTAAGGATCGCCAGCATGGATTTGTAAAAGGGAAATCATGCTTGATTAATCTAATTGAATTTTTTGATGAAGTAACAGAGAAGGTTGATGAAGGGAATGTGGTAGATGTTGTCTATATGGGTATTTAAAAAGTGTTTGGTAAAGTATCATATGAAAGACTGGTTAACAAAATTGAGCCTCATGGAATAGGAAGATCAGTGTTCAGTTGGATAAAAAATTGGCTTAAGGACAAAAAACAGTGAGTCATGGTAAGCAGTTGTTTTTCAGACTGGAGGATGGTAGACAGTGGTGTTCCCCAAGGGTTAGTGCTAGGACCACTGCTTATTTTGCTATATATAAATGACTTGGATCTTGGAATACAGAGTAGAATCTCAAAATTTGCTGATGGCACCAAACTTGGAGGTGTGGCAAACAGCGAGGATGATGTGAACTGCCTACAACAGGACATAAGCTGACAAAATGGGCAGACAAGTAGCAGATAGAATTTAATACTGACAATTATGAGGTGATGCATTTTGGCAGAAGGAATAGGGAGAGGCAATATTTACTTAATGGCACAGTTCTAAAGAGGGAGCTGCACATGGATGTGCATCGATCTTTGAAGGTGGCAGGACATACTGAGAAAGAAGTTAGCAAAGCATATGGGATCTTGGGCTTCATAAATCGAGGCATTGAGTACAAAAGCAAGGAAGTTATGGTGCACCTTTATAAAGCTCTGGTTATGCCCCAAAAGGAGGATTGCGTCCAGTTCTGGTCACCACACTTTAGGAAGAATGTGGAGGTCCTTGAGAGGGTGCAGAGGAGATTTACCAGAGTGGTTCTCAGAAATGGGGGATTTTAGCTACAAGGTTAGGTTAGAAAAGCTGGGTTTGTTCTCCTTAGAGCAAAGGAGATTTTATAGAGGTATACAAGATTATGATAGAGATAGATAAGTTGGACAAGGAAAAACTGTTCCCATTAACTGTTGGTACAAGGACTAGGGGATACAGATTTAAGGGTTTGGGCAAGAGATGCAGGGGAATGTGAGGAAGAACTTTTTTTTACACGGCGAATGGTAATGACCTGGAACTCGCTGCCCACAAGGGTGGTGGAAACGGAGACGATCAATGATTTTAAAAGGAAATTGGATGGCCAGTTGAAGGAAATAAAATTACAGGGCTACGGGGATTGAGTTGAGAAGTGGGACTGACTGGATTGCTCCACGGAGAGCTGGCGTAGACTCGATGGGCGTATGACCTCCTCCTGTGTCGTAAATGACTATAAGTTGTGAAAGGAAACGAGCTAATTTTACAGGTTTATCCAGCTTTACAGTCAAATTGACATGCTTGCTGGAAATCTTTTCACCACCTGCTTTCCTGTGACAGTTCATTATATTAAACTGTAACTTTCTCTGTGGACATGTCTGTTGCTACCTTTTGTTTACATAAATCTCCATATTTACAAGTGAGGTGCTGAGCTAATTCCATACTTTATTTTAAGACCCCATGGACTGACTTTTAAGGGACATTTGATGTCAGGCTGGGAGGCAGGCTGACAAAATGGCGTGAAGGAAACAGGTGGCGTGCCTGAAGACTTCCTGCCACTATGCCATTTTGCCAAAGACAGGAAAGGTGGCATAAAAACTAGAAATGCTGGAAATACTCAGCAGGTCTGGCAGCATCTGTGGAGAGAGAAGCAGAGTTGACGTTTCAGGTCCATGACCCTTCATCAGAACAGAAGGTGACACATGGCCCGCCCATGCAGAGCCCAATTGACTCACTTAAATGGCCAATTAGGGGCTTCTCCCTGCCTTAGCTGGCACTTTATCAGTGGCAGAGGTGCTCATCATGTAAACCATTGCAGGGTCCAGCAGGGTGAGGTCCCTCGTCTTTGCCCCACGGAAGGGTCCTCTGGTGGCAATGACCATCCCCGTGACATCTGTGCTGTCTTCCCTCAGCAACCCCCCTGCCTGCCTGCCTGGCCCCAGCACCCCAAGACCCGACATACCTGATTGTGAGAATGCACGTCCATAAATGTGTCCTCTTCCTTCAGGTGCAGCCCCAGAAGTGGCCACCACACTTCATGGCGCCGCTGAGCTGCCAGCCCTCTGATTGGGCTAGCAGCTCTTGGGGGCCAGCCGCCATCCTTAATAGGATGGCAGACCCAGCAGCAGGCACTTAATTAGCTGCAGCCCCAGGTCCCACCGTCTGCCAAAGGGAAGGGGGTGTTGGAGTGATTGAGGAGTAGACCAGGGTATCGTAGAGGGAACAGTCCCTTCAGAATGCTGAAAGGGGAGGGGAAGATGTGTTTGGTTGTGGCATCATGCTGGTGGTGGAGGAAATGGCAGAGGATGAACCGTTGAATACAGATGCTGGTGGGGTGGAGGGTGAAGACAAGAGGAACACTATCATGGTTCTGGGAGGGAAGCAAAGGAGTGAGAGCAGAAATTTCCCACACCCACTATCCCTCCCATGGCACCTTTCCATGCAAGCGCAGGCGATGCACACCTGCCCTTTTACCTCAGGCCCCAAAGAATACTTCCAGGTGAAACAGCGATCTACTTCTTCTTTCTGTATAATTTACTGTATTCGCTGCTCATGATACGGTCTCCTCTGAATCGGGGAGACCAAACGCAGATTGGGTGACTGCTTTGTCACCTCCATTCAGTCCGCAAGCGTGACCCCGAGCTTCGAGTTGCACTTCATTTTAATTCTCCACCTTGCTCCCACTATGATCTCTCTGTCCTTGGCCATCTGCAGCGTTCCAATGAAGCTCAATGTGAGATCTAGGAATGGCACCTCATCTTTCAATTAGACACTTTACAGCCTTCTGGATTCAACAATGAGTTCAACAATTTCAGATTGTAATCTCTGCTTCCATTTTATTTACTTTTTCTTTGCTGGTTTTGGTTTATCCGTCTTGTTTTTTCTCTTTTTTGCTTTTTGACAGCAGCTGTTTTGCCATTCACATCTCCTCTAGATTCCTCTTTTGGCAAGAATTTTACCCCCCCCCACCCCACCCAAAAGAGCGGGCTGGTTGTGGCGAGAAACAGTCCGCCCGTCCCAGACCAATCAAGGCCCTTAAGTGGCCAATTAACTACCACTTAAAGGCCTCCGCCCACTGCCACGGGTATTTTGCACTTGGCAGGCGGACAGCTGAGGCCTCAGAAAACCCACCTGGTGAAACTAAGCAGCCTTCTTGCGGGCTGAGGGGGACCAACCTGATCGGGCACCCTGTGCCCCATGTAGGGCTGCCCCTAAGGCCCCAACACTCAACATGCTCCCCGCTCCCCCTAACCACCCCATTTGCCTCGCCAGGCCTGACTGATTGCCCATGGCAGGTCCCTAAAAACGTAGCTTTTTTCCAGGGCCGTCCTTCATCTTCATTCTGAAGCTGGGTGTAGTCCCAGCAGTGACCACCGCTTCCAGTGGCACTGGTAAGACATAGATTTGCTGGCCCGCTGATTGGCTGGCAGCTCCATTAGGCGGGACTTCCGGCCTCAATGAGGTGGAAGTCTCACCCAAGACCAATTTAAGAGCCTGGGGAGTGTAAAATCCAGTCTGAATCCCCAGCCCCGGCGGAGGCGGGCTTGCCACCAACTTTTCGGCTGGTGAATGGGGCCCTCCCGCCCATCATAAAATTCCGGCATTTGTTTCTTTACTTGTCCCATTACCCTTCCCCTCAGCCTTGCACCACCAAACGTTTTGTTACTTAATCTCTCCTGCCTTTTTTTTATATAGAGTCATACAGCACTGAAACAGGCCTTTCGGCCCACCGAGTCTGTGCTGACCATCAACCACCCATTTATACCAATCCTACATTAATCCCATATTCCCTACCACATCCCCTCCTACATTAATCCCATATTCCCTACCATTCTCCTACCTACACTATGGGCAATTTACAATGGCCAATTTGCCTATCAACATGCAAGTCTTTGGCGGTGGGAGGAAACCGGAGCACCCGGCAGAAAACCACGCAGTCACAGGGAGAACGTGCAAACTCCATACAGGCAGTACTCAGAACTGAACCCGGGTTGCTGGAGCTGTGAGGCTGCGGTGCTAGCCACTGTGCCTTACAAATACTTCTTTTTTCCTTTTCCCACCCTCCACGTTGCTTTAAACCTATTATATTTCTAAATTTTCCCAGTTCTGATGAAAGGTCATTGACCTGAAACATTAACTCTGTTTCTCTCTCCACAGATGCTGCCAAACCTGCTGAGTATTTCCATCATTTCCTGTGATTATCTCTTAATGCTGATTTTAACAAACTGCAGACCTGTGTATCTGTGTGCCAGCTGTGGCACTGAGACTAAAAGAAAAATGCATTGCATTTATGTAGCATCTTTCACAACCTCAGGGCATCTGAAAGTTGTGTTATAATGTCGGATATGCAACAGCCATTTTGTGCACAGCAAGGTCCCGCAAACTCATTTGATAATGACCGGATAATCTGTTTTAATAATGCTGGTCGAGGGATAAATATTGTCTACGCCATTGGGTGGATCTTCCCTGCTCTTCCTTGAAATAGTGCCATGGGATCTTTCACGTCCACCTGCGAAGAAAGACAATAGCTCCTTTTAACATTTCATCCGAAAGACGCCACCTCTAACAGTGCAGCACTCCCTTGGTATTGCACTTGAGTGTCAGACTGAAACCAAGTTTTACTGTGCTTTCAAAATTGCGATTTTATTTATTCAATATACATATTTTTTTTAGAATTTTACGGTCTTGTTAGTAATGTTTGCATTGCTCCTGGCTTTCCACAACAAACAACTGCAATATGAACAACTAACCCTGCAATACCAGAAAGATGAAGTGAGGACCCCAAGACAAAATTAAACTATCCACAGACTGATTAATACCTTTGCCTGTCAATCCTGCTTGCAGCTCACCAAAAATATTGTTCCCAATTTTATTAGACCAAGGTTCTAAATGGTATCCTAAAATGCTCTTGAACTAACTGGTTTTGGCACTTGAGATCTTATGTCAAATCCTATGTTTGACTTTTTTTTTGTTTTTGTTTACTCTCAATTCCCCTTTATGTCTCCTAAGTGCTGCATTGCTGTTTATTTTTTCACTTTATGTTCTTCCATTTTTTATTCCAATTTGTAATTCTGTATTTTATTCCCTTTTTCAATCTCGTGTTTAGAAATAAGCACAAAGCCAAATTTTCCCTTTCTGTGAAATAAGATTTAAGCCTCACCTCTTATTATCTCTCCTCTCCACTGACACCACCCCTCCTGATATCCCTGCTAGGTTCCTTGTACTCATGATTTTCTGGTTGGAATTGTACATTCAAGCAAGCTATTTTTTTTTTTCTGGGGATTTGTTTGACCATTAGGAAAACTGCTAATTTTCTTGATCAGATTAATCTGCATGCCTGATTTGTAACAGTGATGCCCCTAGTGTTAATTAAAATCAATTGCTACAAACATTCATTGGTTTAGGAGTTGGTTTGGGGGGGGGCAATCATTTTGGAAGGTGACTGAAATTTAAAAGCCCCAAACATGCCCTCTAATATAGACTAAACTTATCTTTCCATCTCCACCCCTGACACTTCACTGTGCACTGACAACTGACTTTTCAAATTAAAAATCATTTTCCAATTCAGTGGTTCATCATTGAGTTGGATATCACAATATGTAAGATTAACCTCAGACATTTCATAATTCAAGCACAACCAGAACAGTAAACTTCTCTTCAGAAATAATAGAGAGGACATCCAGCAAATTTCTGCCTAATTTTATCAGTATCAAAGCTTATTTCCATAAAATTACAAAAATGTGTCCAGGTTTTAAGTTTTGAAAAATCTTAGTTCAGTATTCTTCAAAAAGTGGAAACATGCATTTAATGTTCTTGTAATGTAATTTAGTTGCTCACTTATAACAGAATTTCAACCACTGCATGAGAATGTGCTTGTAGATATATAGATTTCGTTTAAATACACATGCTTTTCACTGGGGTAATGAAGCTGCTGTTTAGTGCTGTGCGCATCTGTAGTCCACTGAGCTAGCGTTGAGATTTAAAGTGGTGTCAACACATTTAAATAGATTGTTGGTAGTCCTAGTGCAAAGTGTATCATGCACTGGAAGAGTACAGGTCGGGGGAAGGTTATCTAATGCAGCAGCTCTGAAAGGGCTGTTGTTTACAATTAAAGCAGTTTGGTTACTGAAGAGAATCTGCAGTAAGCTCATGCAGTAGAGTTTTTTTTTATTTCCAAAATATACTTTATTCATAAAAATCTGTAAAAATTACATTCCCAGTTTAAAACAGCATCAAGTCAAAAAATGCTAACAGTGCAAAGGTGATCAGTTTCCTTCTGTACAATCATGAGTTGCCTCACAACCCTTCCATTTCATTGTCATGCCATATACGTTTTTACATTTACAGCACACAAAATTTTCCCGATACAGTTTGAGGGGTTTCCCTTGGATACAGCCCCTCAGTTCAGCTTGGTGGGGGGACCTTACACTGTGGTCTTTCCCCATTGAGCCTTTGCTGCGGCTGCCCCAAGCTTTAGTGCATCCCACAGCACGTAGTCCTGGACCTTGGAATGTGCCAGTCTGCAACATTCGGTGGTGGACAACTCTTTGCGCTGGAAGACCAGCAAGTTTCGGGCAGACCAAAGGGCGTCTTTTACCGAATTGATAGTCCTCCAGCAGCAGTTGATGTTTGTCTCGGTGTGCGTCCCTGGGAACAGCCCGTAGAGCACAGACTCCTGTGTTACAGAGCTGCTTGGGATGAACCGCGACAAAAACCACTGCATCTCTTTCCACACCTACTTTGCAAAGACACATTCCAGGAGTAGGTGGGCAACCGTCTCTTCCCCACCACAGCCACCGCGGGGGCATTGCGCGGAGGGGGCGAGACTTCGGGCGTGCATGAAGGATCTGACGGGGAGGGCTCTTCTCACCACCAGCCAAGCTACATCTTGGTGCTTGTTTGAAAGTTCTGGCGATGAGGCATTCCGCCAAATGACTTTGACGGCCTGCTCGGGGAACCATCCGACAGGATCTCCCGTCTCCTTTTCCCGTAGGACCTTGAGGACGTTCCGTGCAGACCACTGCCTGATGGATCGGTGGTCAAAGGTGTTTTCCCGCAGAAACTGCTCCACGAAGGATAGGTGGCATGGCACGGTCCAACTGCATGGAGCGTTCCGCGGCAATGTGACCAGGCCCATCCTTCGCAACACCGGGGTCAGATAGAACCTCAGCACATAGTGACACTTGGAGTTTGCATACTGGAGGTCTACACACTCACTGAAGCAGCCTTGAAAATGCTGCTGCCAGAAGTCCTGCAAGAAGGGTGTCTTTTTGGGATCAAAGGATCTACTATACATTGATGGTGACTGCTGAAGCAGTGTAGGTAGAGGTAATAAAAAGGAAATTCTGTTCAAGGGAGGAAAACATTTTCAAGTCTTGGAAAAGTTAACAAATTAAGCGTCCTCGCATTGAATCATAGAATGCTATAGCAGAGGCAGTGCTGATTGGGTCCAATGTGCCTGCGCTGGCTCTTTTGTACAGCTATCCAATTAGTTACACTCCCCTGCTCTTTCCCCATAGCCCTGTGTTTTTTCTTCCCCTTTAGGTATTTACCTGATCCCCTTTTGAAAGTTAATCGTGAATTTGCTTCCATCAACCCTTCAGGTAGTGCACTCCTTCCTGAAGAGTGGTGCCCAGAATTGAACACAGTGGGGGGAATTTTTCCAAGCCTTTGGAGGAAAGTTTAGAGGTGGGGCCGCAAGCAAAATTGGCAAACAAGCCCAATGCCATTTTGTCCAATGTGTTCCTGTCTCTGGCCACTTTTCGGAGGGCCGGACTGAGTCCAATGTCAGCAACCCACGCTTCAGTGACGAGAAGCCAATTAAGGTCATTAAGGAAGTAATTATTATCAGTTTTCGCACCGCAATTTTTCCAGCAATGCACAGGCTTCACCACCGTGTCTGCATCTCGTCAACTCAGAGGAGGTGAGAGCACAGCAGGAAGGCATTGAGACCCAAAACTGTCAGACACTCGGCTATAAAGACTGAAATCGGCAAGACTGAGTGCAGCCATACAAAGAAGGGTGCCATTAAAGGAGAATCTCGCTGAGACTGCTGCTGATAAAATTGAATCGGAGAGATAAATTGTTGAAGCCCCTACAGAATATGCTGCCAACTTAGTGGGGAATTAGGCAGGTGTGCCTGTGAGGCTCCACAGTAACCTGGATACCAGCTGCTCTGAACTCAGATTGTCCACTGAGGACAAGCTTGAGTCTAAGCCACATCAGTTGCCACAGGGGGAAAGGCAGGACCTGGAAGAGGAGCAGCAGCTGCATCAAGCTATATATGCAAATTCAGCAGAGCAGAGAGAACAGCGAGGGTCACAGGACCGAGAAAGGCATTACCTAACACACACAGTGTACAGGCAAAGGGTCAGATTCCTTGACCTGTTAGAGCAGCAGTTCCCACAAAAGCTGTAGCTGTAGTGCCAGGTGGCCATAGATCTCTACGGCCTCTTGGAGGAGGACCTGAAGCCACAAGGAGTGGATGGTTGCTCATCGCCCAAAGCGGTCAAGGTAACCGTGGCACTGAACCTCTTTGCATCCGGCTCATTCCAGGGGGTGGCAGCTAACATTTGTAGGATCTTGCAATCTTCCATGCATAACAGCATCACTCAGTCAACGGGTCCCCTTTATACAAGGGTAGTAGATTACATCTACTTCGACACAGATGCTGCCAGTTAGGCCCAGAGGAGAGTTGGATTTGCTTCTATGGCAGGCCTCCCTTAGGTACAGGGAGTGATAGACTGCGCCATCAAGTCCTGTAACACCTGACAGGGTCATTCTTAAATAGGAAGGGATGCCACCCTTTCAATGTGCGACCACTGCAAGAACATCCTGCAAGTGTGTACAAGGTATTCGGGCAGCTGTCATGACTGAGGATACTGAGCCAGTCTCAGGTGCCTCAACCGTCCAGGCAATGACAGCCGACATAGATGGTTCCTGAATGTCAATGAGTGTCCTCTGAAGATATGACAGAAGCCCACCACGAAGGCACAGGACAGATACAACTACTGCCACTTATCGACCAGCGCAACCCATTGAGCAAGCCGTAGGGCTTCTGAAAATGAGGTTCCGGTGCCTTGACCACACGGGGGGCGACCTCCATTGTGGCCCTTCAAGGGTATTATGCATAATGGGGGTGCACCGTGCTCTGCATAACTTGGTGACACAAATGGAATGGAGCTGGCACCAGAAGATGGCTATGAGCACTCTACATCCTCACAAGATGATGAGGAGGAAGAAGAGGACAATCAGCTGGTGCACCATGCCCTTGAGAGGTGCCACTGTGGTCTGTGTCCATTGACCAGTAGGCCAGGAAAGTGCAGGATGCTCTCATTCAGGCAAGATTTACCTCAGTGCAGGCCTTCCTCGACAGCACTCTTTGCACCCAGGTCCCTGTGACAGAAGTGTGGCCGTTATCATGAGCCCTTCGCAACATTAAGATCTCCTTGATGGAACGCATACCACACTGCTGCACTTCCCACCTTACCAATTTGACCCATGACTTTCACTGATGTCACATCTAGGCTACTCTGGTGCAATGGAGCATTAAGAACCTACTGGAGAATTATAACTTAGCACAAACAGTTTCATTCCAATTAAGCACATCAAGTTGACATTGGCATAACATAAGCTACCCAAATGAAACAAATAGTATAGCTAGACCCATTTCCATGTTATCTTGCATGAGTTCTACATGCGGTTACCCTTGTAAGCTGCAGCAAATGTGGAGGCAGTCTGCTTGGATCAGTGCTCTGGCAAATGAGACACCCGTGGTGCATGTCCTCTGGGTTGTGGTGCCCGCAAGGGCCCGGCCACAGATTGGCCCACCTGTTTCTACACAGGGGCAGCCTGAGTCATGGGGGCAGTAGGCTGTGTTTTGTCCCTGTCAGAGGGGGCCGAGGAGGCGGCCACATGCCAGGGGGAGTGCCTTGAGATGATTCCCCATTGCCATGTCCCCTGCCTCCCTCTGCTCTTTCAGGGCCTACCTGCACTTCCCTGCTAACCAGGAGCAGAAAAGCGTCTGGCAATGTTTCCATGCATTTAAGAGCAATCACCATGAACAAGCAATCAATGCTGCTGAAGGTTTCATGCATAGTGTTACGATAGGGGTCTAGGGATTCCCTCTCAGCCTTTGCCTGGTTTAACCGTAACATGGTTTAATTTTTAAAACACCATGTTTTAGCTCCCCCTCAGTGAATCCTTGTTCACTGCTTTCCAATTGTAAGGCAAAGAAATCAATTAGGCAGGTTTTCTTCGATTTAATCAAGCAAGGTGAAAGATTATTAATCTTAAACTCTAATTCGGTTAACGACTACGAATATGCAACGCGCCCAAACTAGCATGCATGCGCGATAAACACACACAGATAGAGACAAAAAAAGTGGAAAGAATAAAGGGGAAAAGTTTGAGGCAATATCTGGATGGTAGTTAGAGTCCTATGACTCTATGACTCCTTTGAGTTTGATATTGAATCTTTGGTTGCCATTAAGTTTTGCTGTTCGTTGAGGCCCAGTGCACGCTTTAACTTGTTTCGATGTAGGAGTTTTTTCTCTCTTGTGGTTTGTGTTTTCAATGGGTCTGGAGGCTTGTGAGGAAGTGAGAGCGCCGGCCAGGAGAGAGACTGTCTTGTTCCAGGTTCAGTTACAATCTGCAGTCATCTGTTGCTCAACCTGTCCTGTGAGCACAATTCAAAACTCCAAATTGGCCAGCAGGTTAATCATGTGACTAGCTGGTTTAACCAATTCTGCATTTGTGGATTTGTAGATTCCAAAGCTCTCAGTGGGGGGGGGGGGGTGTAGTGCTGTCTCTTAACCCGACAAGATGTGGATCACCATTGCCCAGCCCAATCTCTGTTAATTGAATCAGTGAGCAATTTTTCTGTCTCTCCAAGCACTATTTCTTAGTATGCAAATGTCCTCCAGCCAAGTGTCTGGTGATCTCTTTTTAAACAAGTAATTTCCTCACTCCAGCAACAGTTTAAAATTAATGTTCGTATGATGAAACTAATATGCCTCATTCTTGGCAGGTGGGGGTCTTCATGACAATAGTATGAAGGCCACTCTGCTGGTCCTGCATCTACCCATTGGCCTGCTGCATATGACTCTCTCTGAGGGAGATCATGCAATCATATGCCAGAGACATCGCGTTACTCCTGACATGGATGGACTTTTCTATCTTCTGCCCAAGGGTGCGTTCTGCCTCTGGAAACTCTAACGGATAGCCCCATATCTCCCGTTGCTGCTTCACAAGCACCCACTTCTTATATGACCCCAAGGCTCAGTATCTCCATGGAGCTGAGCAAGGCTTGAGTTGCCCTCACTCCTTTGGGGACTCACAACAGCTGCCACTGTGTCCATTACCTGCTCTTGTTCATGTGATATGCTCCTCACCTTGTGTTGCCCATGCTATCAGCAAATGAGGCCCCGCTGATGTGTGTGTATCTGCGCTGGTGCAGGGTGCACTTGACTCATGTGACAGTGCATCCTCATCAAGTGTTGTGCTTCATCAAGATTGCACTACCTCCTCATGTGGCTGCTGCTGTGTCTCTGGCAATTCCCCTGCAGGAGAGAGAAGACCACAGTTCGTGAATCTGACAGATCTCATTGGTTGCATCTTGTGAGACCTTGCTGGAATTCAACTGTGAACGTTTGGATGTAACTGCATAAATGAGGGAGGTGATCCAATCCGATTGAATGGTTAACACACTATGCTTTCACCCACTCTCTGTAGCAGCCCTATCTCACCTTCAGCAACAGCCTGGCCTGTTGCCACCAGGCCAACCTCTACGGCTTCCTCCTCCAATGGCGTCAGGATTGTCAACAAGGTCGCTCAAACATATGAAAGAGCAGCTACCATTTATCAGGTTAGCTCTGAGTGTAAGTGGTGTGAGTGCTTCAGACTGATGCGCAAGGGCCCTGAGCACACAGTTGCTGCCAATAATATGATTTACATCCCTTCTGGCCAGAGGACTACTGAGGATGGGACAGATTCATTGTTGCCATCTGAGCTTTGCATGGCACTTACCTTGCCAGACCTCAGAACTGCTTCTGGCATTGTATCCACATCCTGCGGACAACAATCTGGCTACCAACATCCTGTGCAACCTCCAGCCATGCCTGCTTGGTCATGCTGGCTGGCCGCCTCCTCTCACTCTCAGGAAACAAGACAAGCTTCTGGGCTCTCAAAACCTCCAACATTACGTCCAGGGAGGTATTTGTGAAGCGGGGTGCAACCATTCCCTATCTCTTTTTCATTTTGTTCCAGTCTCTTCAGCGCTCTCAAAGCAGCCACATTGCAGGCTGCCGGTCGCACTTTAGAGGGCGCACACTGATGCCTCCTCCCGCCTTTTGAACCCGCCTACCATCCCTAATTGGATGAAAATCCAGGAAGCAGGCTTTTGGTTAGCTGCCTCCCGGAAGATTGCTGCAAGTGGGATCAGGAACTAGAAATGGTTCAACGCTCAATATTTTTATAAGTCCAGAAAATTCAGCCCAATACTCCAGCTGGGGCCAACCAGTGTTTTACAAATGTGCAGCCTTACTTCCTTGCTTCTGTGCGCTATATTTTATTAATAAAGTCAAGGATCCCAAAAGCTTTTGTAACAACCTTCTCAACCTGCTACCTTCTAATATTTGTACACATACACTCCCAGGTGTTTCTCATTGAAACCCTTTAAAATTGTACCATTTTGTTCATATTGCCTCTCCTCATTCTTTCTACTGAGATATATCACTTCACACTTCTCTAAACTAAAGGTTGGTCACCTAAGTTGATCCTTGACTTGATATATAAAGAGGCTGCTGAAGATTCTGGCTATTGCTGCATGTCAGAAAATGGGAGCTGAAGTTGGCAGCCATACTATCTTGCAGCATATAACCAGTAATGATGTGTACAGACAGGAGTGTAGGGGGCTCAGCTAAGTTGTGACCCTTGACTCATTATCAAAAGAAGCCTCTGGAGAGTCTGGCTATAGATGCAACTTGGAAACGGGGTGAAGCTGGAGGCCATAATATCTTGCCATCTAAGCTGCATTTGAAATGGTTACTGTAGCAGCATAACATTGTCTTTTGATGCCAAATGACCAACTGAGTCTTGGCCTCAGCATTGCACAGCACCTTGCATCAACCATTCCCACAATGGCACACACCAATACAGATATTTCCCATTCATGGGGTTCAGTTCGTGTGTTGCAGGGGGGAGCACCTGCTGCTTCACTGAACGCAGGAACAGATGGAATTGAAGGAACCCCAATATGTGAATGCGAACACCCTTTCGGCACTGAAACTTAGGAATTAGGACTTCTTGATGTCTGCTCCCAAATACGGTTTGTCAGTTCATGCAGTCATTGGAGAATGTGCCAAGCAACCTGAAACAGCTTGGGCCATCTATGGAGGAGTCCACAACACACATCTCACTGTGGTCACATAGCAGCTGCACATTGGGACAAAGGGCCTGAGTGTCACTGATAATTACCTACACTTTGTCCAACACAGCCAGGTGCTAAAAAAGAAGGGAACTTTCTTGCTGCTGGCCATTTTTCATTGGCAAATTGGCAAAGTCATTTTCCCAAGAAAATAAGTCATAATGTTGTCCCACTGATGAACCAGTGAATTGCAGCTGGAAATGTAATACTTTCATGCTGTTGCTTGCAAAGATCCTGTGGTGAAAATGTTCAAGGAAACTATTGTGCTGACAGTCATTGATGGTGATGTCCCTGAACTAGATGTTGGTTCCAGGTCTGGCTGCAGCAAACATCAGAATTCTGCCATAGCTTCTCTTTAAAATCTTAGTTAACTAGGTCACATCTCCTCAGGCATATCTAAAGGACTGCTCCTTTGTCAGGATAGTTGTAAGTGGGTCATCTATGCTGTAAACAAACCAGTCTTTCTGGTCTTGTCTGGTCCTTTGCCTCATCCTTCAAAACCATTCGTCCCAGTGAGAGAGCTACAATATCAACAACTTGTATTTATGTAGCACATTTAACATAATAAAACTTCCCAAGGTGCTTCACAGGACCATTAAAAAGCAAAATTTCACACTGAGCCACATAAGGCAATATTAGGGCAGGTATCTAAAAACTTAGTCAAAGAGGTAGGTTTGAAGGAGCATCTTAAAGAAGGAAAGAAAGGTTAGGGGAGGAAATTCCAGAGCTTAGGGCGTAGACGGATTCCTACATTCTTACACTTCCTGCAGGAAGGGACCTTGTCCTCACCAAACTACTTGTCACAGATGCATATGTCCATGACAGTATTGGTAGGAGTGATCACCTCATAGTTCTGTGGAGACAAAGTCCCGCCTTCACAATGAGGATACGCACCATCGTGTTGTGTGGCACTACCGCCATGCTACATTGAATAGATTCAGAACAGATCTAGCAGCTCAAAACTGGGCATCCATGAGGTGCTGTGGACTACCAGCAACAGCAGAATTGTATTCAACCACAATCTGTAACCTCATGGCCCAGCATATCCCCCACTCCACCATTACCATCAAGTCAGGGGACCAACCCCACGTCAATGAGGAGTATAGAAAAGCATACCTGGAGCAGTACCAGGCATAACTAAAAATGAAATGCCTAACTGGTGAAGCGACGACACAGGACTGCATGCATGCTAAACAGCAGAAGCAGCATGTGATAGATAGAGCTAAGCGAGCGCACAGCCAACGGATCAGATCTAAGCTCTGAAGTCCTGCCACATCCAGTCATGAATGGTGATGGACAATTAAACATCTAACCTGAGGAGGAGGCTCCACAAACAACCCCATCCTCAATGAAGGTGAAACCCAGCACATCAGTAAAAAAGACAAGGCTGAAGCATTCACAACCATCTTCAGCCAGAAGTGCCGAGTGGATGATCTATATTGGCGGCCGCCAATCATCAGCAAAATAATGGAAGGGGTTGTCAACAATGCCATTGAGTGGCACTTCGCAATAACCTGCTCACTGATGCTAGGTTTGGGTTCTGTCAGGTCCACTCGGCTCGAGTCTTCATTACAGCCTTGGTTCAAACATGGACAAAAGAGCTGAATTTCAGAGGTGAATGCCCTTGACAACAAGAATTGAAGTCAATGGGAATCAGGTGTAAAATTCTCTACTGGTTGAGTCATACGTAGCACAAAAGAAGATGGTTGTAGTTGTTGGAGGCCAATCATCTCAGCCTCAGGACATCACTGCAGGAGTTCCTCAGGGTAGTGTCCTAGGCCCAACCATCTCCAGCTTCTTCACCAATGACCTTCCCTCCATCATAAGGTCAGAAGTGGGGATGTTCGCTGATGACTGCACAATATTCAGCATCATTCACGACTCTTCAGGTACTGAAGCAGTTTGTGCCCACATGCAGCAAGGCCTGGACAATATCCAGGCTTGGGCTGATAAATGACAAGTAGTATTCACACAAGTGCCAGGCAATGACCATCTCCAACAAGAGAGGATCTAAGGCCAGAATTTTATGCTGGCAAAGGGGTTCTGGCACTGAGCCAGAAGGTGGAAGTCGACCCCACCACAACCCTGTTTGGGACCCCCAATGGCAATTTCGTGGCAGGCGGCTAATTAACTGCCTGCTGTTGGGGATGCCGACCCTTTAAAGGAGGAGCTCCTGTCTCTAGAGCTGCTGGCTAATCAGGCAGTGCCACCAGGTTTAGAGACCATTGTCGGTATTGCAGGAGGGCTGCAGTGCCGAAGATGGAGAAGACCCTGGGAGGCAGGTAAGTGGGGCCAAGATCGCCGAGACTAGTCAGGCAGGCCCCAGTGAAGGGCTGGTGGTTGGAATTGGTCAGCGTGCTGGGTGGGGGTGGGCCGGGGGGGAGCCGGCCTTGCCATGGGGCTGGCCATCGCTGTCAGGGGGGCCCTCCAGGGGCCATGGATTCATGGATTGCCTCCAGAGCAGGGGCCCTCCCCACCCACCCCCACCCTCCAAGCCCTCTAGGAGGTCGCCAGGACTCGGCTGGTGGTACCTTTACAAGGCAGCAGGTCCCCCACCAGCCAAATTCCAGAAAATTGGAGCAGAGGCAGAAGGCTGCCGTTAAATCGCCATTAATTGGCCACTTAAGGGCCTTAATTGGCCAGGGGCAAGAAGGCTGTCCTTGGTTTTCCCCACCCTGGAAAAAATGGCAGGGAGCCAGGACGTCATCAGGCACGTCACCTGACGCCCTCCCTTGCCATTTTATGTGCCCACCCCCACCTCCGTTCCTATCGCCAAGGGCAGGATAAAATCCTGTCTTAAGCATCTCCTCTTGATGTTCAACTGCATTACCATCACTGAATCCCCCACCATCAACATCCTGGGGTTACCATTGACCAGAAACTGAGCTGGAGTAGCCATGTAAATACTGTGGCTACAAGAGCAGGTCAGAGGTTGGGAATTCTGTGATGATTAACTCACCTCCTGACTTCCCAAAGCCTGTCCACCATCTACAAAGTACAAGTCAGGAGTGTGATGGAATACTCTCCACTTGCCTGGATGAGTGCAGGTATAAAAACACTCAAAACCTTGACACACTCCAAAACAAAGCAGCCCACTTGATTGCCATCCCATCCACGACCTTAAACCATTCACTCCCTCTACCGCAGTGTGTACCATCTACAAGATGTACTGCAGCAACTCACCAAGGCTTCTTCGATAGCACCTTCAAAACCCACGACCTCTACCACCTGGAAGGACAAGAGAAGCAGACACATGGGAACACCACCACCATGACATGGAACTATATCGCTGTTCCTTCACTGTCACTGGTTCAAAATCCAGGAACTCTCTCTCTAACAGCACTGTGGGTGTACCCACACCACACAGACTCCAGCGGTTCAGGAAGGTAGCTCACCACCACCTTCTTGAGGGCAATTGGGGATGGGCAATAAATGCTGGAATTTCTTGTGTTACGACCGCTCCGGACAAAGCCCCCACTCAAAATATATGATTCTGATCGTGGTGGGAGCAACACACTGTCAATTCAGTCCCATCGTTCCACAGGTCACATCATATATCTTTAAAGATTCCAAATCAAAGAAAGCAGCAGCCAAATTGAAACAATTTAGTAACCCCCGAATGAGGCAAAATAAAACCAGGTATGTTTAGATCAACAAAGTAACTTTATTTTAAAAAAAAGTAGTTTGGTTTTTAATTAGCAGCCCAACAAAATAGAAAAAACAATAAAGTCTTTGCAGATTATGCTTCCGACAAATGGTCTTCTGATACAATACAGTCAAAGTTCACTTGCAGTCTTCCAAGGTCCGATGAGAAAAGGGTCCTTCCAGGGATAGGGGTTCAACAGTTCTGCTTGGCAGTTGTAATATTAAACTCTTTTGTTCCAGCGATGAACACAGCAGATCAACAATTTGTTATTTCTTTAAGGAATGACCTCGGCTTGAAGCTTTTTAGAAGTTTGAGAGAGAAACTACCCAGGGTCTAAATTGACTTAGAGAGAGCTCTCCTATTTCCTTCACGTGCTGAATCAGTCTGTCAACTGTGTGTCTCTGCTAGCCAGTTTCAAATTCAAAATGGGTACATTGAAGCCCTGTTCTCCCTCTCCGTATCGTTGTTGCTGAGCAACCAGAATGCACTTTGGTTTACAATCTCCGGAGCTTTAAGGCGCATCGCAATATTTCCCGAGGAGAAAAAAAGAATAGGATCATAACACTTGCGATGCTCAAATCTTATGAACAAATAAAAACAACTTTTTGAGCAAACAGAGCAAAACAACTGTAAAATTACTGAGTCAAGCTCCAGCTCTTCCCTTCAACTAAATGAGATGAGTCCCCTTTTTTGAAAAGGGATCCATCCAATATGGTTGAAGGGACTTACCAAGCAGTGCACATTTTAAGTGAGCACTCACTGTGGAACTGGTCAGGCACAGAGAATATATTATGGGAGCATGAAGGTATTAACATTTTTTGGTGCTTAATTAGTTTGCACTGAATGCACAGCACTACGTTATTACACAGTGTGCAGTGGTGTACAGCAGGCCTTTGCATCCGACAATGTGGGCTGCACACGCTCAATGCACAGTCGTGCTACACTGTTGGAGTATTTCAGGAATTCAGCTCATCCACAATTAATTATTTCCATTGCCCGACACTTCTGATGAGTTGTTACTGAGATATTTACATTACCGTTATTTATTTTTATTTCCCAGTAGAAAAGTTTTCTTTAAATCTCCCCCTTCCCTTTATATTGTATTCATCATTAAGGTCATTCTATTGCAAGTTATTAAAGTGACTAATAAGCTTAGACTAGAGAACAGAATAAACAACCTAGCCTCTTGTTTGAAAAGTTAAAGAAATTGCTGAATAGCCTCTGTTTGGTTAAACCAAATGAATATTATGAACAAATACAGATTTCTGACCCATACAAATGTTCAAAAATAAGCATCACAGAATTGTTACAGTGCAGAAGGAGGTCATTCGGCCCATCGTGTCTGCACCAAGCTCTCCTAATGAACATTTCACCTAGTGCCCTCCCTGCCTTCTCTCCATAACCCTGCACATTCTTCCGATATAACTGTCTAATTCCCTTTTGAATGCCTCAATTGAACCTGCCTCCGCCACACTCTCAGGCTGTGCATTCCGCATCTTGACCACTCGCTGTATGAAAAAGGTTTTCCTCATGTCGTTTTTGCTTATTTTACCAATCTATGCCTTCTCGTTCTTGACCCTTTCATGAGTGGGAACAGTTTTTCCCTGCCATGTACTTGGGTATTGAAAGTGTTGAAGAGAACACTTTAAACAAAGAGTTTTTAGTTGTAATCCAGTCATACTGCTTACCTGGTTCAGTTTGTATGCTTGACATATATGAGCTGGGAATAATCTTGGAGATGGTGCAGTCTGCCACCATAACTTGCCTATGAAATGGTGTTAACACTGAACTTCCAATAAAGTTGCAGTGGCAGAATGGGAAGTTCCAGACCATATTGTTTATATCATTGCAATGGTATTCTTGAATTTATGAATATAAATATAATTGGAAGCATTCAAAATATAAAATGAATAAAACAAATGTGGCCTTCTAACCTCAGGGTCTTATTTTACATGTGACACATTGACAGCAGGGAACCAATATCAGCCATTATTGCAGCAATAAAAGAAGACATCATTGTTGATCTTAGCAAAGAGGTAGATGTAAGAATTTGATCACAAGAGACAAGATGGAGTTTTGCTCAAGACGAACTTTACCTCATTTAAACATTTCAAAAAGCCCCGAATGCTTAAATTCAATCATTTTAAATAATACAAACACTATAACGGTCAAACTGAATATGCTTGATTCTTTGGCAAGCACTGGTCCTGAGATGAGCAAGCATCAAAATATGAAACCGCCACATATTTGTTTGGAGAACACCAGAGCATAAGTCTCAAACAGCTTTTGTCATTAGACAGAGTTCCCTAACTTGTACACTTCTAGAAGAAATGGAGAGCACTCAGGGTAATTTTCAAATTCCTGGGCAGTAATATGGCAAAGTGGATTGCCCACCCCTTGCAGATCCTATCCATATTGCACCCTGTTGATTTCAGTAAAACGAAAATCAAGCAAGTTCTCCAATGGCAGGCGAGTCACTCCTTCGGATATAGGCACGGTGGCAAAGTTGAAAATGAACCACAATGTTACACCAATACATCAGCGAGTAAGCAATTGGCCTACATACTATGAGTAAAATGCCACAGGTTAGATTTTGGACTGTACTACCCACACATAGGGCTGAATTTTGTCAGCTCCCGACGTCGGGCTCCATGGTGGGGGAGAACTGGAAGATCGGAGTGGCAGTGGCCCACCATAGAGCCCAACGCCGGGATTGCTGGGCCAAACCTTGCCTGTGGTGGCAAGGCTCCGTGGCAGGTCTTCCACTGCTGGGCGATGGGACCCAACTGTAAATATTTAAATGGGGCGTTTGCTTGCATTAAAACCTAACCCACAGTGATCTTGCTGGCAGTTCTGGATCTTCAGTGTGACGGGTGGGAAACGGGGTCAACTCTGCATTTTTATGTGGCGGGACAAGGTTTGAGCTCTGCACTTTGTGCAGTTGGTGATGGGGGTTGTGGGAAGGGGTGAACTCAGCACTTTGTGCAGTTGCGGGGAGAAGGAGTCAACTCTGCAATGTTAGTGTAGTTGGGGGGTGGAGAATGGGGCAAACATTTATTTTCAGTGTAGTGGGAGGGAAGGGGGCAACTCTGCATTCTCTGAGCAGGGCTGGCAGCCCTTTAAAAAAAAAACGCCAGTGCCTGCGCAGAGACAGCTGATGCCACATGATTGGGGGTGGGGGGTGGCTGCCCTGCATATCCTAATGAGCCGCTGGGCTCAAGATCATGACAGCACGCGGCCCATACATGCCGTCCGCCATTTTTTTTCCTCGCTGGCAGTATTGGCAGCAGGAAAACAAAATCCAGCCCATATTGTATTGCCTGGGTGGTGCATAATGCGGAAATTTAATGGGGAGGAACACCAATTCATAAAGGAGTCTTCCTCCTGGGATTTCCCTCCTTTTAATTTAATGGAACATTAATTGGGCAGGTTTTGTTACAAATGTGCAATTGTCCATGCCTCATTTTCCGCTCGGCACAGCCTCTCAAGAAATACATTGTACACAGGTGCTGCAAACCAATATCTACCCCTATTTCATGTACAATATATATGTGGAAATTATTAGAAAAAAAGAGATGTGAAAGGCTGGCATGCCAAATCTGACACAGTTTTAACACCTTCTTCTATCATCTACAAAGGATGTAGCTGAATATTGTATAGTTGTTAAGATGCTAGATGGATTTTGCATTGGTCTTACAGGTTTGGTAATAAATATCCTTCCCATTCCCCAAAAGCAGCATGGTGCAAGCTCAGTTATATCTACTCTATCTGGAACAATAATCATTGATTTAGACCATTCAGCACAAATGAAATGAGGTTAGATTAGATTAGAGATACAGCACTGAAACAGGCCCTTCGGCCCACCGAGTCTGTGCCGAACATCAACCACCCATTTATACTAATCCTATATTCCTACCAAACATCCCCACCTGTCCCTATATTTCCCTACCACCTACCTATACTAGTGACAATTTATAATGGCCAATTTACCTGTCAACCTGCAAGTCTTTTTGGCTTGTGGGAGGAAACCGGAGCACCCGGAGAAAACCCACGCAGACACAGGGAGAACTTGCAAACTCCACACAGGCAGTACCCGGAATCGAACCCGGGTCCCTGGAGCTCATGGCCTTTGTCTCAGAGGCAAATCTTTCATTAGTGTTTGGCAAAGAAGGAACAGGCAAGTAAAGTTCTGGGGCATCCCTGACCCATTGAGTTCTTCAAAGATTTGTGTCTTGAACTTGCAGCTCAGAGAACCTCAGCCGGGCAGATTTGAAGCAGCCGTGACTAGGGATATGCAGGAGATGAAGATTTGACGCCCGAAAACCCACTGCAGGATGATCAAAACAATTTGGACTGCAAGGGTAGGTGAATAATCTGTGAATAGACTCTGCATACCACATACTTAAGGCACAGTGGACAAGTTAAAGATGAAACTCGAAGGACACAATGTAATCTTCAAGAGTTTTGGATTGTTAATAGGATCATAATAGTGCATACAATGCTAACTATCTGAGAACTTCATAGGACCTGAAAAACCAGGAAGGATCAAGGTGAAAGTTTTGAAGTTGAAATCTCAAGATGAGCTCTATGCTAATTGTTAGACTTCCTAAAATTTATGTAAGTGGATGTTAGTTAGTTGTATGCTGTAAAACCTTGTAAGTCCTACCATTAGTAACAATGTTGTCATTACTGATTTCAGATAAATTGGCTCTGACAATGAGGTCTACATAGCATGCAGGTCACATCCAATAGGATAGCCCACTCCTTTCTTCAAGGAATTAGTCGCTGTTCTTCTTCCAACAGCAGTTCCCTCCCAATTTGAGGGCGGCACAGTGGCGCAGTGGTTAACACTGCAGCCTCACAGCTCTAGGGACCCGGGTTCGATTCCGGGTACTGCCTGTGTGGAGTTTGCAAGTTCTCCCTGTGTCTGCGTGGGTTTTCTCCGGGTGCTCTGGTTTCCTCCCACAAGCCAAAAGACTTGCAGGTTGATAGGTAAATTGGCCATTATAAATTGTCACTAGTATAGGTAGGTGGTAGGGAAATAACGGGACAGGTGGGGATGTTTGGTAGGAATATGGGATTAGTATAGGATTAGTATAAATGGGTGGTTGATGTTCGGCACAGACTCGGTGGGCCGAAGGGCCTGTTTCAGTGCTGTATCTCTAATCTAATCTAATCTAATCTTGAACTCCACAGGTGTGGTCTTCACCAAAAGGCACACTTCTCCAGATCCTCCTTAGCTCTGCTCCCTTTTATTCCACTGACTTCAACTTTCCTGGAAAGCCTATTATGTGGCACTTTATCAAATGCCTTTTGGAAGTCCATGTACATCACATCAACTGCATTACCCTAATCAACCCTCTGTTACCTTATTAAAAAACTCAACCAAGTTAGTTAAACATGATTGGCCTTTAACACATCCTTGTTGGCTTTCCTTAATTAATCCACATTCGTCTAAGTGACTCTTAATTTTGTCCCAGATTATCATTTCTAAAAGTTTTCCCACCACTGAGGTTAATCTGACTGGCCTGTAGTTACTGGGTTTCTTCTTACACACATTTTTGAACAAGGGTGTAACATTTGCAATTCTCTAATCCTCTGATACTTCCGGCAGCGGTTCGCCACGGAGGCCGATGCTGGGAAGGCTTGGCCAGATCCTCCCGGCAGTGGCAAAGCTCCGGAGTGGCACCCCCCACCTCCCCCCACCTCCACCCCCGCCCCCCCCCCCCCATCCCCCATTGGGCAACGGGACCTGGATTTAAATATGTAAATTACTGACATTGTTACGATCGAGGTTGAAGTGGTGCGCTTCTTTCTCTAGTTCCACTTCTCCATGGGTCACAATATATATTTAAATGTTTTGCCCAGTTACGGATACAGCCAATTATATACTCTATTTTTATTTCAGAATAAAATCCACCAGCCAGATTTCTTTAATAAACAACTACATTTTTAATTTATTATAAGATGTTATACTGGTCCTGGTCCGGAGGTTTACTCTGGATATCAACGACTCAAGACTACCAAATTAATGCTCACATGTAGCATGTTTATTCAGCGTTTCAAAATCTGATCTTCAACGGAGATTATACTCATGTGCCCATGTAAGCTAGGTTACTTAGGTTCATCCGAGAGTCGGAACAAAGCAGGTGATCAGTCCTCCCTTTCTGATTCTCCAAATAGTTGATCAGACTACGTAGTCCTGAGGTAGCTAGCTCGCACTTCAGAGCACACTTTCTTCGACCCTGTTTCGTGCATGCTATTTGTGTGATCAGCTTGGGGTGGGCTGGACCTGACAACCCGATGTACAGTGATTGGTTAAGCAGCTGTTGCTAACACTGCAGGTGCGCTACGTCAGCCACAGTCAGTCAACCTTTCACCGGTTTTGACATCTTTGGTTGCCTCATCCCTCAAGTTTCGACCACATTGCAAGCTAATTCTCCGTTCTCCAGCCTTTGTCTGATAACAAGGCATTACTTCACTCTGCCGACCCCCAGTCTCCAAGCAACCAGCTTACATGGCAGTGAGTTTAGATATGTTTTCAACAAACCTCACAGGTGTTAGCGCATCCACTTCCCCTTTACAGTTCAGTTACACCACATAGCTGTCTCAGCCCATCCCTACTTCCGTACTGTGGACTTGTTTACACTTTTAGCCGCACACATTATTGCCCCACGTAACAGGTCACATACAGTTCTCAGGTTGGATGGTGATCGTCTACAAAGACTTATTTAGTAAAGATGCAAAATATTAACACATAGATTGAAATATGAAAGTTCCCTTCTAAATTAGCCCAACAAACACACACCAATTTAATAAAAAAGTTTTCTCTGCAGAGATCTCTTTTACAAAAAGACAAAAAAAAAAACTTTGGCCAAATACTTGAAGGAAAAAAGATAAGATATGCGATGTTCTCCGCTGGCCCTTTTAGTCTGGTGTCCAGACACTCGTAGACGTCTCTCACTGGGATCTTTTTCTGCAACAGTTCTCTTCGGGCAACGCCAAGGATTAGTCTGCCAGGTTTTTCAGGAGAAATGCGGCATCAATTTCTCCAGTCTACACACTGGATTCTCAGGGTTTCTCAAAGGGGTGGAAAAGGATGAATTGGTGACTTCTCTCTTACCTCCACTGGCTCAAAACAATGGGCTGTATTTTCTTCTCCCCCAGGCATTGGGTTCCATGGCAGCGGGGACCTAAAGATTGCTTTGGATGAGGCCTGCCACGGACCTCGACACTGTGAGGCCCTGGCTCAATCCTTCCAGCGGTGGTGAGGCTCTGGCAGCCCCCTGTCACTGGGCGACGGGACCTCAATTAAAATATTCAAATCAATGCAATGAGTACATTTAATTAGACTAACTTGCGATCTTGAGTGCCCACTGCGATCTTCGGCGTGGCGGCCGGCAGTCCCGTGCCTTCAAATCCCCGTCTGGGGAAATGCAGCACCACACTGGTGGGGAGAGGGGAGGAGATAAGATTTTCAGTGCTGGGGGGATGGGGTAAAATAAATGTAATGGATGTTGTGGAAGGTGGGAAGAGTTGACCGTTAAACTTTGTGCAGTTTGGGGGGGAAAGATCAGATGTAAAAGGGAGTGTTTTGCGGGGAGAAGGGCAAATAGTTACTGTAATTGTTATTGGGTGGTAGGAAAGGGGCGTTATAAATTTATTTATTTAATTTTGCAGGGTTACTTCTTAAAAAATTTAAATGTGCCGGCAGGGCTGGCTGCCCTTTAAAATGGCACCAGTGCCTGCGCACAGGCAGCTGACGCCATTGCCGGGGACAAACAGCCCACCGCCTCCATGAGATTGGGGGAGGTGCGGGCTGCCCCAGCTATTTAAATGAGCCGCCACACTTGAGATTGCGGCGGCTATTTGGAGTGTGGCCTGCGCAAGCGGGCTGCCATTTTTAGAGCTTGCTGCTGAGATCGGCAGCGGGTTCTTAAAATCCAGCCAAATATCCAAAATGAAACCAACTCGTGACCACCATAAATCTTGACATGTCACTTCTCTGTAAATAACTCCCCTAGTCACCAAGACTCCTGCTGTTTACTTAGCTTAAGGCATGTGACATCCAGTAAGGTTTTCTTTTTCCAAGACCTTCCACAACCTTTTAAAAAAAAAACAAAGTCCCAGCATCTATAGAATCTCTTCAGTCTTTCAAATGAATACACTTCCACAATTTTTAAACATGATTCTTCAAAAATATTTTAAAAATGGAAGCACTTTCATAACAACATGCATAAATTTAAATGAACTTACCTTAAACTTCTGGGCCCACCGCGATCTTCAGCACGGTGGCCACACTCCCACACCTTTAATTCCCCGTCTGGAGAAAGCGAGCATGACACTGGTGGAGAGGGGGGAGGAGTTAAGATTTTCAGTGCTGGGGGATGTGGTGAATGGGGTCAAATAAACGTCATGGGTGTGAGGGATGGTGGGATGGGTGAACTTTAAACTTTGTACAGTCTTGGGGGGAAGGTCAGATTTAAAAGGTAAGTGCTTTGGGGGGGGAGGCCAAATAGTTAAAGTAATTGTTATTGAGGGTTGGGGGTGGGGGGTGATGTTTGGAAAGCAAAATTAGAAATTTATTTGATAACTTTTGGCGGGGTGAAGCTTTAAAAATTTAAATGTGCTGACAGGGCTGGTCACCCTTTACAAATGGCACTAGCACCTGCGCACAGGCAGTTGATGCCATTGCCGGAGATGACAGATCACCTTCTCCACATGATTGAGGGTGATGGGCTGCCCTGGCTATTTAAATGAGCCGTCATGCAGGAGATTGTGAGAGCTCTTTCACATGCACCAGGCTCTTAAAATCCAACCCAGTGTCTCAGCTACCTCCTCTTTTACCATGACTTTGGTAGCATCTTGTTCCTTGGTAAAGACATATGCAAAGTATTCATTTATTACCTCAGCTATGCCCTCTGCTTCGATGCATTCATTCCCTTTTCAGTCCTTAATTGGCCCCACTCTTCCTCTTACTACTTATATCCCTATCGAAGACTTTTGGATTCCCTTTTTATGATAGCTGCCAGTCTCTTCCCATACTCTCTCTTTGTCTCCCTTATTTTCTTCTTTACTTCCCCTCTAAACTACTTGTATTCATCCTTGTTCTCATTTGTATTATCAATCTGACTTCTGTCATATGCACTATTTTTCCACTTCATCTTACTCTCTATCTCTTCCATCAGCCAGGGATATCAGACTTTGGTAACCCTACCTTTCTGCCTCATGTGAATGTACCTTGACTGTACCCAAACCATCTCATCTTTAAAGGCAGATCATTATTTCTTTACAGTTTTGCTTTCCAATCTTTGATCCCAATTTATCTGGGACCGATCAGTTCTCACCCCATTGAAATTGGTCCTCCTCCAATTAACTATTTTTACTCGAGATTGTTCCTTGTCGTTTTCAATGATGAACTTAGACCTTATTATACTATAATAACTGTTCCCTAAATGTTCCGCTACTGACACTTGATCCACTTGACCCACTTGACCCACCTCATTCCCCAAATCCAGATCCATCCATGCCTCCATCCTCATTGGGCTGGAAACATACTGACCTAGAAAACTGTCCTGAACACACTTCAAAAACTCTTCCCACTCTCTGCTCTTTATACTATTATTATTTTGGTCTATATTAGGATATAGGATAATCTTCCATTATCAATATTCTATAGTTTTTGCACCTCTCTGTAATTTCCCTGTAAATTTGCTCTTCTATTTCTTTCCCACTTGTTGGTGGCCTATAAAATACATGCAGTAGTATAATGGTGCCCCTCTTGTTGCTTAACTCTAACCAAATAGATTCTGTCCTTGACCCCTCCAGGACAACCTCTCTCTCCAGCACTGTAATATTCTCTTTAATCAATACTGCTACCCTTCCTCCTTTCTTATCTTTACTGAGTATCTTGGGGCTAGGAATATTTAGTACCCAGTCCTGCCCTTTTTTGATCCAGGTCTCCATTATTGCCACAACATCATATCCCCATGTGGTTATCTGTGTTTGCAGCTCACCAATCTCATTTACCACACTTTGTGTGTTTATATACATGCACTGTAAACCTGGTTTAGACCTTATTGCATTCTCTCCTACTCTGACAGTATATAATACCTTAATATTTCTTGCTCTAGTGCTATTTGTCTCTCCCAATCCTTTGTACACCTTGCTTCTCTTTTCTAATGCAACATCCTGGTTCCAATCCCCCTGCCAAGTTTGTTTAAACCCTCCCCAACAGCATTAGCAAACCACCCCACAAGGACATTGGTCCCAGATCTGTTAAAGTGCAAACAGTCTGGCCTGTACAAGTCCCACTTCCCCAGAAACACTCCCAATGTCCTAGGAATCTAAGGCCTTCCCTCCTGCATCATTTCTCCAGCCACGCATTTATCTGCTGTATCCTCCTCTTTCTATATCCACTAGCGCATGACACAGGGAATAATCCAGAGATTACTACCTTTGAGGTCCTGCTTGATAGTCCCCTTGCTAGCTCTCGAAAATCTGCCTGCAGGATCTCATCCCTTTTTCTCCCTATGTTGTCGGTACGGTTACGGTCCATGACCTCTGGCTATTCATTCTCCTTGTAATCTGCAGCTGCTCATGGACATCCTTGACCCTGGCACCAGGGAGGCAACATACCATCTTGAAATCATATCTGAGCCACCCGTGGTGTTGTGGTCTTTGTGCTGCCTGCGCTCCCCAGAGGAACCATCACCTTGACCAGTATTTTAAACTGAATATCGGATGGAGAACGAGATGTGCTTAGGGGACTTCTGCACTTCCTGCCTGGTCCTGCTCAACTGTCTGGTTGTCACGCATTCCCTCTCTGCCTGATCAATCTTAAGCTGTGGGATGACCACCTATTGGAACATGCTATCCATAAAACTCTCAGCCTCCCAGATGCAGCACAGTAACACCAGCTGTGCTCAAGCTCCGAAAACTAGAGCTCAAGCTCCTCCAGCTGATGACAATTCCTGCACATGTGGTTATCCAGGACATGGGAATTGTCCTGGGGTTCCAACATGGCACAGGATATGCATTCCACAGAACTGAGGTGCCCTGCCATGTCCCTGAAGGGAAAAAGAAATCATGGTATGGGGAAATGGCAGAGGAGTGGTACAAGGTAAATTGCTCTTGCAGAGAGCTGACACAGCCTCGAGGGGCCGAATGGCCTCCTTCTGTGATTTAAGCATTCTATGATTTTGTGATTTCATCTGGACTGTGTGACTTGTTAACTTTAAGTGATGCCTGTGGGAATGTGGATGCACATTGCCCATGTACCTCTAAACATAGAAACATAGAAAAAAGGAGCAGGAGTAGGCCATTTGGCCCTTCAAGCCTGCTCCGCCATTCATTTTGATTATGGCTGATCATCCAACTCCTGTTCCGGCCTTTGATCCCTTTAGACCCAAGAGCTATATCCAACTCCTTTTTGAAAACATTTAATGTTTTGGCCTCAACTGCTTTCTGTGGTAGCGAATTCTATTTTTTAAAATTCTTTCACGGGTTGTGGGCATCACTGACTAGGCCTGCATTTATTGCCCATCCCAAATTGCGCTTGGGAAGGTGGTGGTGAGCCGCCTTCTTGAACTGCTGCAGTCCATGTGGTGTAGGTATACCCACAGTGCTGTTAGAAAGGGAGTTCCAGGATTTTGACCCAGCAACAGTGAAGGAATGGTGATATAGTTCCAATCAGGATGGTGTGTGGTTTGGAAGGGAACTTGCAGGTGGTGGTGTTCCCATGCGCCTGCTACCCTTGTCCTTCTAGGTGGTTGAGGTCACGGTTTTGGAAGGTGCTGTCAAAGGAGTTGGTGAGTTGCTGCAGTGCATCTTGTAGATGGTACAGACTGCTGCCACTGTGCGTGGGATCAACACATGATGAGTTGAAACAGTTTTTAGTTGCTGAACGGGGCTGTTTTGTGAAGCCTAGTTGAAGGAAAGTCACTCATGTATTTCTTAAGGTTCTGGGACATGTTGTTTGGTCACTGTTTCTAGTAATAAAGTGGACCACATAACAATTGCAAAAGAATGATTGGAAGAGTTTGTGAGGACATACGTGTATCTTCTTAGCTTCATGTATATCTAATGTCTGTGTTGTGTGTCCTTTGATATATTGTAATTTGGTGTTAGTATGCATGGAATGTAGAGATCAATGATAGAATTGGTATAAG
Organism: Heterodontus francisci; assembly: GCF_036365525.1. Lineage (NCBI taxonomy): Eukaryota > Metazoa > Chordata > Chondrichthyes > Heterodontiformes > Heterodontidae > Heterodontus > Heterodontus francisci. The sequence goes on along the minus strand of NC_090374.1, from coordinate 164,405,471 downwards.
AGTTTTGAGTAAATTACTGTTTGTTGTAGTTATGTTGGGATTGTGAAGCATTGTACCTCAGTTCTTGCAGTGAGTCGTGAACTCAAGAATAAAGAATCATATAATCATGCTTGAATCGTATGGTATGATTTACCTGAGTACTCATGTTAGATCGTATAACATGAGCTCTAATTCTGTGATTGTTGCAACTGACTCCTGTGTGCTCCTTTCCATCTATTTTTATTCTATCCAATACCTCTAATTTCCCTCCTCTATGGTGACATTACGTTTATCCTCCTCTTTTGTGAATACAGAGGTAAAGTTCTCAGTCAATACCTCACTCATGACAACTGCAAAGATTTCCTTTATTGTCCCCAATCAACCCCACCATTGTCTGAAGTTTTCATACATTTATAAAAGATTTTTGGGTTCCCTTTTATGTTAACTGCGAATATATTCTCATTGTTTTCGGCCATTTTATCTCCTTTCTCAATTTTCCCCTGCATTTTCTGTATTCTGTCTGGTTTACTATTGCATTTTGTATTTCACCAAACAGGTTTTATTTCACTTAATAACTTAAAGCTCTTTGAAGAATCTTCAAGGGGCTTAAAATAGAAGACTGCTGCAAACTGAAGTACTATTTGAAAGATTTTTGCCATTCAAGTGGGATATGTAAGCAAAATTAAGAAATTAATGTTTAAAGTAGTAACCTAATATTAGAGAGTCATAGAGTAATTTGTGACGTAGATGGTGAATCATTCTTCAGTCTGGTCAGAGAATAGAGTCAATAGATTTAAGAAGTTGAAGAGGTAATTAAAGCATATTACTGCTACAGATAAAAGAAAAAAAATAACCTGTTGGTTCAAAATGCTAACTTCTGGATGGCTTTTGAGACAATGGCCGGAATTTTACACCACCCCAACAAAACGGATGGTGGCCGGGAGTGGGGGTGGGGGCGGGAGGCCTTTCCAATCCTCTCCCGCCTCTTCCCCACTTTACATAGGGCGGGTGTGGTGGGGTGCGGAAAAATGGGCAGCCCACCCCAGGCCAGTCAAGATCTTTAAGTTGCCAATTGACAGCCACTGAAGGGCCTTCGCCCGCCTCCAAGTTGACTTTACACGTGGCAAGTGGGCATCCTGGAGCCGAGAAAGGCCGCCTGGGAAAAGCTGGAGGCCTCTCTGCGCCCTGGGGGTGGGCTCTGACAATTGGACACAGGGTGCCCGATTGAGAGCTGCCTGCGTTTCACCAAACACCCCCAAGAGACGCCCCCCACCCTGCCCCCCAAATGGCTACCCTTGCCTCGCCGGGGCCCGACCGATTACCCCCAGCGAGGCAACCCAAACTTACCTGGACTCCTGGCTCCATGTCCTCGACTGGTCTGCAGTCCCAGCCGTGGCCACTGCTCCTGTAAAATGCGGGACGGATCCCCAGGCTAGGCGGAAGAGGGTCCGCCACCAACCTTTACGTCGGTGGCCAGCTTCCGTCCGCCCAACGTGAAATCCAGCCCAATGACTGAGGTATGGAACGGGCAATATTAGCCCTATAACCTCCATGTACCAGGAACTCAACACATCCATATCCCTTGGCTTTACGGACAATATTAGTCAGACATGAAATATTATAATAGTATTTTTGTCTGGAGAAAAACAAGCTTGTTAGTCATTATTTGCTATGATGACTTTGTAGTTATTCCCCTAGACTGGCGTAGGGTCAAACAATGATACAGAGTCGTTGACATTGAGATGATAGAGGAGCAGGCAAACTTTTACTGTCATATTTGATTGGTTTATATGATGGAAAAGTTTGCGATCCCCAAACCTGTAGCCAATCTTTGCAAATCACGTCCATCAATCTGCTGGAGCTGGATACAATCCTTATTTATATTCAATATACCCAAAGCAACTTCCAAAATATTTATATCTTAATAAGTCATATCCATTAAACAAAGCAATTGAAAGAAATTGACACCTGGTTAATGCTTCAATATTGTTTTATGCCCTCCAAGTCACGGCATATGCGAAAGTTCCATCTTGATACCTTGCAGCCCAAAGGTTGGTATGATCAGCTATCCAATACATATTATCTTAATGTTATTCAAATAAACTGGATCAAAAATTAGAACAGAATTAGTTGACAAATATCAATGACAGGGATCATAGTGCTCTGATAATAAAAAGGCAGAAAATAATAAGTTACAGTACAGACCACATTTACGTGACAGAAAATGATATATTTAAGTCCAGGAATATGTCAAGCAAAACTTTCATTTATGGCATGCAGGCAAATTATCATATAATGGAGGACTGTCAAGAAACTTGGGCTATAAATGAGTAACAATATCTACAGATGAAGTAGGCATTTTGACCCACCTAGCTCAGCTTGTCATAGAAATTTGCAATTTCCCCCATCACAGCATCTAACTACATCTTGGATGATTTCAGAGATTTTGCCTCCACTGTCCTGTCAGGAAAACCATTCCAGGTATTAATCACTCTTCATGTAAATAACTGCTACTTGATTTCAGTCCTGGATTTTCTTCTTTTTTCCAGTTTTTACCTATTTAATTTTGTCCTGCTTTTGTGTTTTAATGAAATAATACTCAAGATTAACTTTTTCTATTCCACTTAGTATGCCATATATCTCATGCACCAACTTTCCTCATAAGTGAGCCCTCTGACACTACAGATCAGCATAATTACTTTTCTCTGCACTGCTTCCAGAGCTTGGCTGTTTCCCTTGTGCTTCAGTAACCAGAGCTAAATGCAGTACTCACCATGTGGTCAGACTACTTCAGCAAGATGATCTCAGATTAGTATTTGGCAAAGTAAGTCAGTATTCTTTTTCTCTTGTTACTACTACTCTGCACCCTACTGACCCTACTGAGCCAGCGGCACTTGAGATGGCTTGGCCTTGTGAGCCTCATGGAAGATGGCAGGATTCCCCAAGGACACATTGTACAGCGAACTCGTCACTGGTATCAAACCCACCGGCCGTCCAAGTCTCCGCTTTAAAGATGTCTGCAAATGCGACATGAAGTCCTGTGACATTGACCACAAGTCGTGGGAGTCAGTCGCCAGTGATCGTCAGAGCTGGCGGGCAGCCATAAAGGCGGGGCTAAAGAGTGGCGAGTCGAAGAGATTTAGCAGTTGGCAGGAAAAACAGAAGTGCAAGGAGAGTGCCAACTGTGTACCAGCCCTGACAACCAATTTTATCTGCAGTGCCTGTGGAAGATTCTGTCACTCTAGAATTGGCCTTTGTAGCCACTCCAGGCGCTGCTCCACAAACCACTGACCATCTCCAGGCGCTTACCCATTGTCTCTCGAGACAAGGAGGCCAAAGAAGAAGAAGATGACTACTCTGCAATGATTGGACATTATCAAGTCTTCCGTCATCCCTAGATCATCTTCAGCTTCTCTGTGAGCTAGTTTAATGCAATCCATTAAATATGACAAAATAGAAGCATTTTTGTCTTTAAGTATAATACTTAATTTCTTTATTATTGGATGCAGTGTACACACAGGGTTAAGATCATTTAATGCTAGCTGTTTTGCAAGCAGAAGGGAATTTATATTATAATCTGGTTAATATTCACAATTCAGGGCAAGGCAGTAAAATCCATAGTTGTGAAAGTGCCTGTTATGCATGGTCTGTTTGCTACCATTGTACTTGATGGGAACCCAGGCAGTTTAAGACAGACTGTGACTGGTTCCTGTCGAAATAAAAGATGATTTTATTATGCTAATGTAAATTGAACATCAACACATTGGCGTGTTCTTCTTTTATAATATCGTTGATGGCAGAATGGACAAAGTGTTACCTTCCAATTACATTGGAAATGAAAGGATCTTCACTGTCAGAGGTGCTGGATTTTAGATGCGATGTAAAGCTAAGGTCTCGGCAGCCTTCTCAGGTCAATGTAAGAGATCACCTTACACCATTCAAACAATAGAAGGGAATTCTCCAAATATCCTGATGAACATTTACACCTTAAAATAACGACAGCAGATTATCTGGTCATTTAGCTAATTTCTGTACATGGGAACTTGCTGCAAGAAAATTGGGTGCCATGTTTCATCACAACAGTGACTGCACTTCAAAGTACTTCATTAGCTGTGAAATGCTTTGGGATGTCCTGTTGTCATTGCTATATAAATGCAAGTTCTTTCTTTCCTTTTCTCCTTCCTTCCTACCTACCATCCAGTCAAGAAACAAATATTCTCTTTAATTGAAAATAATGACAATTGCATTTCAAAGTGCCAGTTTAGTAATGTCTTACCTTTTACATAGCTTCACAGGTTTTGAAATGATATTTTTGAAGTCACCTGCAACAGGTCAAAAATCAGGACATTTTTCGATAATGATTACTGATTGACAGTGCTATCTAAGGTGAAGGTGAGGCTCAGGCCAGTGTGTTGGGGTGAACCAATAATTCTTTTTATTCCCTTCGCATGTCTCTGTGGCCAGCCTTTTCCAATTACAGTGGTACACAGGGCTACCTGCACTTAGTCAGTCTGTAGGCAACAGTACTAATTTAACTCCACGGCAATAGTTCACAATGCAGGAAGTGAACATCTGTTTTCAAGGTTCCATGTATGTTGAAAAATAGCTTAGAGAGAAGTAGGTTTATTATTTTGATGCAGCTAGGAGGATAGTAAAGTTTCAAATTACTGTAATATATACTGTTCTACATTAACTTATGTTTTTTTGTCCTCTGTTCTATGTTAATTAAATTGTCTTTTAGTTTATAGCCCAAGTCTTGCTTTGATAAAATGTATGTTTAATCTGGCTATGGAAGACAAGGAGAATCATGTTGTGCCATGTGATACATTCAATCAATTTATGTTAAGTTTCTGAATCCAGATCATTCATGAAGATCAGGCAAGACAAAATACAACAGTAGTTTCGGCCGCAGGGATTAGTGTAATGTCGTGTTTTGGAGTGGTTCCTTCCCACCATCACTGCACTTACGGACCATTTGCCAACCCTGATACCAAATCCTATCTACAAGGTCACAAGACCACGCAGCAGCCACACAGCTCAGGATATGGCTCCTGCTCAGCTCTGCAGATATCGCAGCTTGCTGCAAGTTTTAAACCAAGATTTGCTTCTTGGGAGAGAAAAAAGTGGAAGGCTTAGACAAGGGCAGCCAGATTTCCAGAGATGGACTGGAAAGTATCTAATGTCCCAGGTGAGTTCAAACTGTTTAAGCAGAGGATTGAAATATGCTTCCTAGACCATGAGGTTGTGGATATAGAGAAGCAGGCTATAAAAAATAGGATCACCAAAGGAAATGAACGTCTGCACAGAATCAATACCTCTGGTTTATCTGATGATGACCAGAAGGATCCATCAAATCTATGAACAACATTAGAAAATCAGTTTAAGATTAAAGTTAATTTCAGAGTACACCACCTGGAACTCATGTGGTAGAGACCGAAAGCCGATGAGAGCTTGGGCGACTTTGTTGACCGGTGCAGAGAGAAAGCAAAAGAATGTGACTTCCCTGATGCTGAACTCTTGGAATGAATGATGGAGTTGGTTATTGCCTCCACACCTCCTGAGACGTTCTTAAAAAAAAACCTCCTGGGAAAGCCGAAGGGAAATGGTGTGGAGTGCATACTACAGGACGGACACAGATACAAAGCAATTATCACAGGGAGACCATGTTTGCAAACCTTAGGGTCCAAAACACCTGTTAGTACAATATCCAAGGCACCCAGGTAGAGCAAGGTGTGCAGTAACTGCGGGCTCTCCCACCAACTGCATAGATGCCTGGCATACACAGACCTGTGCAAGGCATGTGGAATTAAAGGGCACTGGGCCAAACTTTGCATAAGATCCAGCAGCAGGAACGTGGGGAGAAGCCAGAGCGGGCAACACTCAAACTGCAGAAGTATGCTACCCAGAGGTGAAAGGAGGCGAGCCAAAAGCAGAGACACATCCTGACCAAAGTGGATGAAGTGGATTGAGGAGAAGACACTACAGGTGAACAGCTATTTCACACGGTCATCCTAGCAGAACAGGTCCATTCCATTAACAAGATGGAAGCTTTTGCAACACTCCAGATCGTCTGCTGGATGTCATCGACTGAGAGTGAAGATTGACACAGGTGCAGGTGCCCACACTCTATCTTTGAGCATTCTCAAGGACATATACCACAAGGCATGGAAGTCTTGTGGTCCAACCCACAAGAGTGAAGCATACAATGGCTCAACAATAAAGTGTCAAGGTTCCCTCGACCTGGCATGGAGGTACAAGAGTCAATATGATCTACTCAGCTATTCTACATCGTGGATGTGTCGGGAACAGCAGTAGCAGGGCTGCCGGTGTGCAACAAACTTAACATTGTTACCATCTAGGAGTTGACCCAGTCAGAAAACCACAGCAGTCAAAAGAGGTGCACACCCATTGGATGGGTACAAGACCTTCAGGGGTTGTACTCTGATCGGTTTGACACATTTGGGTATTTCTACGTGGATGCAGTCCTACACCTTAAAGAAGGTGCAACGCCATCAATTGACCCACCACGAAAATGCAGTGTGCACATCCGAGAAAGGTTGAGGATGGAATGGAAAAACAAGGTATCATTTGACGAGTGCAACATCACACAGACTAGTGCTGTTCCATCACTACCATAATCAAGAAGGATGGTTCAATTCGACTATGTTTAGACCCAAGGGGGCTAAACAAAGCCTTAAAGAGATGTCTTCATATGATACCAATGCTGGAAGAGTTAAACCCAACATTTGCTGGAGTGAAACATCTTTCCAAATTAAATGCAAAAACATGAATACTGGTCCATACACTTGTCAAGAGAATCACAAGAGCTAACAACATGCAAAACTCCTTTTGACAGTACTGTTTCCTCCATTTACCATGTGGGCTGTTGGTCAGCCAGGATATATTTTAACAGCATATGGCTGACAGAGTGAGTCCCAAGCTGTGTGTGTATTGCAGACGACATTGCCGCAGTAAGACGCACGGAAGAAGAGCGCAACAGAAACCAACAAGTGTTAATGGAGACTGCCAGATGTGAAGGTTTGGTTTTCAATAGCATAAGATGCTCCATTACGGATGATCATGTAAATTACTTCAGTGCAAATTTACCCAAGCTCAGGTAACTGCCTGAATCCTGGGAATAACGAAGATGTTTAGTCAACACTGACACCGCAGGACAAGAACGACCTCAAAGTGTTTAGGTTTATTCAACATCCTTGCTGCGTGCTTCTTGGAGAAGGCATCTCCATGAAGAGAATTGCTGAAGAAAGACACGCCATTACTATGGCAGGCCGATCGCCAAAATACATTGAAACAAGCACTGTCAGCTGAGTGATGTCTCGAATACTAAGACCCTCAGAAGGCAACATTAGAAGTGGATGCATCGCAGAAAGGTCTTGGTGCATGTCTTCTTCAAGACAGTAAGCCTGTCCCATGGCTCAAAACGTCTGCCACCAGCACAAGCAAACGACGCCAATATTGAACGGGGAACTCTCACTCTTGTCTTTGGGATCAGGTTTCACACATACCTATTTGGAAAAGAGTTCACAGTCGAGACAGATCATAAGCCGCTTGAGAGGATAGAATCATAGAAGCATAGAAAGTTTACATCGCAGAAAGAGACCACTTGGTCCATCATGTCTGTGCCAGCCGTAAAACGAGCCACCAAGCCTAATCGCACTTTCCTACATTTGGTCCATAGCCCTGCAGATTACGGTACTTGAGATGCATATCCAGACACCTTTTAAATGAGTTGAGGGTTTCTGCCTCTACTACCCTTTCAGGCAGTGAGTTCCAGACCCCTACCACCATCTGGGTGAAAAGATGTTTTCCTCATCTCCCCTCTAATCTTTCTACCAATCACTTTAAATCTATGCCCCCTAGTCACTGACCTCACTGCTAAGGTAAATAGGCCCTTCACATCCAATCTATCCAGGCCCCTCATAATTTTGTACATTGCAATCAAATCTCGCCTCACCCTCCTTTGTTCCAAGGAGAGGAACCCCAGCCTATCCAATCTTTCCTCATAGCTGCAATTTGCCAGTTCTGGCAACATTCTTGTAGATCTCCTCTGTAACCTCTTCAGGTGCAATTACATCCTTTCTGTAATCGGGTGACCAGAACTGCACACAGTACTCAAGTTGTGGTCTAACCAATGAGTTATACAGTTCCAGCATAACTTCCCTGCTCTTATATTCTATACCTCGGCTCATAGAGGAAAGATTCCATATGCCTTCTTAATCACCTTATCGACCTGTCCTGCTACCTTCAGGGATCTGTGGACATTTACTTCCAGGTCCCTCACTTCTCCACATCTCTCAGTATTCTCCCATTCATCGTGTATTCCTTTGCCTTGTTTGACCTCCCCAAATGCATCACTTCACACTTCTCCAGGTTGAATTCCATTTGCCACGTTTCTGCCTAGTCCATTGATACCTTTCTGCAGTCTACAGCTGTTCTTGCTATCAACTACACAGCCAATTTTTGTGTTGTCTGCAAACTTCTTGATCATGCCCCCTACATTTACATCCAAATCATTAATATAGGGCACAAAAAGCAGGGGACCTAATACTGAGCCCTAGGGAACACCACTGGAAACAGCCTTCCAGTCGGAAAAACAACTGTCAACAATTACCCTTTGTTTTTTGCCACTGAGCCAATTTTGTATCCAGCTTGCTACATTTCCCTGGATCCCATGGGCTTTTTTTAACCATTCTGCCATGTGGGACCTTGTCAAAAGCCTTGATAAAATCCATGTAGACCACATCAACTGCATTACCCTCATCAATCCTCCTTGTTACTTCTTTAAAAAAATCAATCAAGTTAGTCAGACAAGGTCTTCCCTTAGCAAATTCTTGATTAATATTGACTATACTTGATTAATCTATGCCCTTCTAAGTGACAGTTTATCCAATCTCTAAGAATTGATTCCAATAATTTGCCCACTACTGAGGTTAGACTGACTAGACTGTAATTATTCTGTCTATCCCTCACTCCCTTTTTAAACAAAGGTACAATGTTAGCAGACCTAGCCCTAGCAAAACTGGAGTCAATGGGAATCAGAGGGAAACGCTGCGCTGGTTGGAGTCATACCTAGGGCAAAGGAAGATGGTTGTGGTTGTTGGAGGTCAATCATCTCAGTCCCAGGACATCACTGCAGGAGTTTCTCTGGGTAGTGTCCTAGTCCCAATCATCAATGACCTTCCCTCCATCATAAGGTCAGAAGTGGGGATGTTCGCTGATGATTGCACAATGTTCAGCACCATTCATGACTTCTCAGATACTGAAGCAGTCCGTGTACAGATGCAGCAAGACCTGGACAACACTCAGGCCTGGGCTGATAAGTGGCAGGTAACATTTGTGGCACACAAGTGCCAGGCAATGACCATCTCAAACAATTGAGAATCTAACCATCTCCCCTAGATGTTCAATAGCATTACCATTGATGAATCCCCCACTATCAACACCCTGGGGGTTATCATTGACCAGAAACTGAACTGGACCAGCCACATAAATACTGTGACTACAAAAGCAGGTCAGAGACTGGACATTCTGTGGCAAGTAACTCACCTCCTGACTCCCCAATGCCTGTCCACCATCTACAAGGCACAAGTCAGGAGTGGGATGGAATACTCTCCACTTGCCCGGACTAGTGCAGATCCAACAACACTCAAGAAGCTCGACACCATGCAGGACAAAGCAGCCTGCTTGATTGCTACCCCATCCACCACCTTCAACATTTGCTCCCTTCACCACCGACACACAGTGGCAGCAGTGTGTACCATCTACAAGATGCACTGCAGCAACTCACCAAGGCTCCTTTGACAGCACCTTCCAAACCCACAGCCTCTACCAACTACAAGGACGATGACAGCAGATGCATGGGAACACCACCTGCAAGTTCCCCTCCAAGTCACACACCATCCTGATTTGGAAATATGTTGCGGTTCCTTCACTGTCATTGGGTCAAAATCCTGGAACTTCTTCCTTACAGCACTGTGGGTGTACCTACTCCCCAAGGACTGCAGGGTTCAAGAAGGCAGCTCATCACCACCTTCTCAAGGGCAGATAGGGATGGGCAATAAATGTTGACCTAGCCAGTGACGTCACATTCCAGGAAAGAAAAAAAAAGTCCTCAAACCTCTGGCACCACACCTGTATCCAGTGAGAACTGGGAAATGATGGTCAGACCCTCCCCTATTTCCTCCTTGGCTTCTTTTAACAGACTGGGGTACATTTCATCTGGTCGTGGTGATTTATCCACTTTCAAGGATGCTCATTCCATTAATACTTCCTCTCTTCCGATGGTTATCACATCCAATACTTCATACTCCTCCTTAACTACAATATTTGCATCGTACCCCTCTTTTGTGAAGACAGACTCAAAGTATTGATTAAGAACCATACCAACATCTTCTGCCCTTACACATAGGTTACCTTTTTGGTCTTTTATTGGCCCTACTCTTTTCTTAGTTATCCTCTTATTCTTAATGTATTGATAAAACATCTTTGGGTTCACCTTGATCTGGAGAAAACTGCTCATGAATGTACCCCCTTGACTCCAGAGGTTACTTATCAAGAATCAGGGCTCTTCTACAACTGTGATATCAGATACAAACCTAGTAGTCAGGTGATCCTATCGGACATTCTAAGTAGAATGCCCAACCCTGGAAAGGTGCGAGACATAACACTCGGTTTCTAGGTGGACCAAGTTTGTGCAAACTTGGAGGATGTCTACAATGTAGATCTCATGTGCTTCAGTCAAAATGAGAGGGGAACTCCAGAGGGAGACTTCTCAAGACCCTGTACTCCGAGCTCTATGGCAAATCATTGCAGAGGGTTGGCCTGAGACCATTCCAGAGATCCCCTGGATCTGAAAATGTATTGGCATATAGAGACAAAATCGGTATATCCATTGGAGTATTCTCCAAAGGACGCTAAGTACTCATTCCAGCGACACTTTAGTCTGACATACTTGGACAGCTCCACCAAGGACACATAGGAATTAAGAGGACGAGATGACTTGCTCGTGATTTAGTATTCTGGCCCAGCATCAGCAAGGACATTGACCAGATGCTGAGTTCTTTTGATGCATGTCAGGAACACCAGGCTAGACAGCAGTAGGAGCCTCTCCAACTGCATGACATACCATCATCACCATGGACCAAGATAGCAACAGATCTGTGCTCTGTGTGCAGAGGGGACTATTTGCTAGTGATGACTATTACTCCAATTTTCCTATTGTGCAGAAGCTTAGAGATGTGTTGAGTACAGCAGTGGCTAACACTGTTAGTACCATCTTAAGTCTTTTTGGTGCTCCGATAGAAGAAATATGGTCCACAATACACGGGAAAACCATCGCAGGATATTTGTGAGCAATGGTCCATCAACCTTGTAATATCATCACCCTGCTATCCTTGTTCAAATAGGATGGATGAACGTATAGTCAGGACAGTCAAATTGCTGATCAGAAAGTGTTCGGAATCCAGGAAAGATATTCAAGTTGCATTATTGCATCTTTGCGCAACACCATTAGACTCCAGATTGCTATCACCTGCTGACGTTCTGTTTGGTCGATTAGTGAGACCCACACTACCAAGTTATCATCTCTCCAAATCATCCTTGATCACAGACCGGTTACATCATAAACAAGACTAAGATGTGATGTGCATGCAGGTGCAGAATTACTGCCACTATATTTTAGCCAGAAAGTGAGGGTTCTACACCCACAAGAACAGACATGGATCCCAGCAGAGCTGTCCAAGGTGTGCAAAGAACCATGTTTGTATGAGTTCTCAACACCAAATGGTGCAGTACTGTGAAGGAATTGATTTCACCTCAGGGGACTTTCCACTAGTCATGCACAAGGCCAACAACCTGCATCACCTACGCATGCCTGTATACATTTTACAGACGCAGAGATAATGAGCAGCACATGGACAACTGAGGATGATCCTCCCAAGCATAATCTTCAGGAGGAGAGGATGAACTGTTCGAGAACACACCCACATGTCATCGTCACAAGGTCTGGCCAAGTCAGTCGATGACCAGTATGGTTCCAAACGTAGCTTGAAGAGGAATCTTCCTCTTGTTGCCATTGCTCGTTTTATGCAAATAGCATTATAGTTATCAAATTTCTTATATCTCATAAGAGTTGCTTATCCATATACATATTTATGTTATACTATATGGGGTTGTCATTTAAGGGAAGGGGGATGTTGTGATAGTATTTGTTAGTATGTTAACTATAATCATTGAAATATATGTTTATGCTGATACGTATGTCATCACAGGAAGTGATCTTGTGTCACCTGCACTCTTGCACAGTTAGCACATGTAAGTTGAAGCCACAAGAGGTCTCCATTATAGCTCTGTGTTCAACCTTTATACCTGTCCTTCAGCTATGATTGTATTAATCTAGAAAAGATAATATGACAGAGGATGCTGACAAAATATCAGTGGGAGTGGAGATGGTGGAGGTAATGGATGGGGTGAAAATTGATAGGCAGGATGTACCAGAAAGGCTGGCTATGTTTAGAGTGGATATGACTGTTCTGAATAGCTTGCATCCCAGGTTGTTAATGGAAGTCCGGGGGAAGATAGTGGAAGGGTTTCCCATAATCTTCCAGTCTTCCCTAGAAACAGGGAAGGTTGCCAGAGAATTAGAAAGTGGCAAATTTAACAACCTTGTTCAAGAAAGGGTGTAAGCACACACCTTGTAACTACGGCTGGAATTTTATGGTGGATGGACAGGAGCCGGACTCCAAGGTGAAAGTCGGTGGTGAACCCGCTTCCGACTAGCCCGCGGATCCACCTCGTATTTTATGGGTCCCCAGGCTTTAATTGTCCCGAGGCGGGACTTCTACCCACTTGAGGGAGGAGGTCACGCCTCAGTGAGCTGCCGGCCAATCAGCGGGCCGGCAGCTCTTAGTCCCAGCAGCGCCACCAGGAGCGGTGGCCACTGCTGGGACTGCAACCCAGCCAATGCCATGGATCGAGGAGGAAAGGTAAGTAGGGGCATCCTCACCAAGGGGATCGGTCCTTCCCTCATGAGGCTGGAGTGGTCGTTTAGGGGGAGGGGGGTGTCTTGGGTCCCGGGGGTGGGTTGGGAGGAGGGGGTGGCCCTCAATCAGGCACCCTGTGCCTAACTGTCATGCCCCCCCACCGGGGTGCGGAAAGGCCGGCTGCTATTGCTGGACGGCCTTTCAGGTACTCAGCACACCCGCTTGCCACGGGTAAAATACCTGTGGAGTGGGCGCGGGCCCTTATGTGCCACTTAAGGGCCTTGATTGGCCTCGGGCGGGCGAGCCATTTCCCACCCCCCGCCCGATATCATAAACTTGTCTGGAGGTGGAATTGGGGCGGGTAGGCCTCCCGGAGCCTGCCGCTCAATTTTATGCCACCCTCACACCACCATCCGCCCCGTTAGGGCGGCGTAAAATTCCGGCCTACAGGTCAGTCTGTTTAACATCAGTGGAGGGTAAGGTTTTAGAAAAAATAATCTAGGAAATAATCAAAGCACTTGGAGAGGTTTGAGTTAATTAAGGAGAGCCAGCATGGATTTGTAAAAGGTAGATTGTTTCTGACTAATCTAATTGAAACTTTGATGAAGTAACAGAGAAAGCTGATGAAGGGAAAGCAATGCCTGTTGACTATATGAATTTTAAGAAAGCGTTTGACAAAGCACCACATAAAATTGAAGCTCATGGAATAGGAGGGTCAGTGTTCAGCTTGAATAAAAAATTGGCTTAAGGGCAGAAAACAGCGAGTTGTGGTAAGTGGTTGTTTTTCACATTGGAGGATTATAGGCAGTGGTGTTCCCCAAGGTTCAATACTGGGACTGCTTTTTTGACATGTATAAATAATTTGGATGTTGGAATACAGAGTAAAATTACAAAATCTGGAGGTGTGGCAAACAGTGAGTATGATACCAATCAACTGCAGCAGAACATGGATAGGCTAACTGAATGGGCATATAAATGGCAGATGGAATTTAATACACAGAGAAGTGTGAGGTAGTGCATTTTGACAGAAGGGATAGGGAGAAGCAATATAGACTAAGTGGCACAGTTCCAAAGAATGTGGAGGGACAGAGGGACCTGGCAGTTCATGTGCACCAATCTTTGAAGGCAGCAGGGCATATTGAGAGAGTAGTTAACAAAGGTTATGGGATCTTGGGCTTCATAAATAGAGGTATTGAGTACAAAAGCAGAGAAGTTATGCTAAACATTTATAAAGCTCTGGTTAGGCCACAACTAGATTATTGCATCTATTCTGGTCACAACACTTTAGGAAGGATGTGAGGGTTCTTGAAATGGTGCTGAGGAGATTTACCAGAATGGTTCCGGGGATGAGGGATTTTAGCTACAACATTTGATTGGAGAAGCTGGGGTTGTTCTCCTTGGAGCAAAGGAGATTGAGGGGAGATCTTTTAGAGGTGTACAAGCTTATGACAGGCTTATATAAGTAGACAAAGAAAAACTGCTTCCATTAGCTGATGGTACAAGGACAAGGGGACACAGATTTTAGGTTTTGGGTCAGAGATACAAGAGTGGTAATGACCTGAAACTTGCTGCGTATGAGGGTGGTAGAAGCGGAGGCAGTCAATGATTTCAAAAGGAAATTGTAGAGGCACTTGAGGGAAATATGAGGTTAGGATCAGGTGAAGGGGACTGATTGGATTGATCTACAGAGAGCTGGCATAGACTCGATGGGCCAATTGGCCGCCTTCTCTGCCGTAATGACTCTCTGAGGGTGAGGAGTGAGTGGGGAGGGTGCAGAAGGCTACAACTTGCTGCTATCCAGGATGGCCTTGACAGTGCCAGGTGCTGCTGGCTCTGAGGCGTTGGTGCCTGTGACATGAGAACCATCTGCTCGAGGGGGCTGAGGATTTGCTGTGGTCATCCAATGATCATCTGCCTCTCCCACCTGTTTTGGGCGACTTTCTCCTGCACGGGAGGGCAGTGACTGTATGTCAGTGTATTTGTGTGATTTGCCTGCCATAGCTGAATAGTTAGAGGCACGTGAAGGCAGTGAGAGGTGGGTATAAGGCTGGCCGCATGGGTAGGTGTGTACAGGCAAGATACAGTATTACGTGTTAGGGCTGCGTCCTGAGTGTTAGAGTGAGCATTAAGCAGAATGAGAGGTGTGTGGAGGGTGAGAAATGTGATGTGCAGATGCATTCACTCACCTTGACCATTTGAGTGACTTCATTAAAGCATTTGCAACTCTGCTGCCAGCTTCGTGGTACCATGCTCTGGCCATTGACCTCCCTCACCACCTACTTCCATGCCCTTCTCAGGGTTAGTCTCGAGCTTCCTGCACCCTATCGGAAACATGGCCTCCTTCCTGCCCTGGACATCTCAACACAATGCGTCCAGGGAGGGCATCGCAAGATCTTGGAGCCCTCTCCTTACCGTGGTATGCATAGCTTCTCCCTGAATGGCAAAAATGAGTACCCGACAACCTGCTGTGCATTACTGCAACTTCCCTTTTTATTAGGACTTTTAAAAGGGAAGACTACCTGAAGTACATTGGTTTCTACCCAACGACACTCAGGCCCCTGGAGTGTGCAAAGGATGCCTGCATTGAAATGGAGACTGGGCCTGCACAGGAGCTGTTCTTGGCTACAATCAACAACAACAATTTATATTTATATAATGCCTTTAACATAATAAAACGTCCCAAGGCACTTTACAGGAGGATTATAAAACCAAGTCTGACACTGAGCCACAAAAGGAGATAATAGGTCAGATGACCAAAAGCTTGGTCAAAGGTAAGTTTTAAAGAGTGTCTTAAAGAAGGAAAGTGAGATGGAGAGGCAGAAGGTGTACAGGGGGTATTCCAAAGCTTGGGGCCTAGGCAACCTAAGGTGTGGCCACCAATGGTGGAACGATTATGGAAATAAGGTGGGTAGAACAATTTTGTGTCTTGCCCACCTCGTTTGGGGTGGATGAATATCATGCCCATTGTGTTTTCCTAATCCACTGTCGACAGATGAATACATTTGTTTCCTGCAGCAGCTGCCAAAGACCTGGAACACCAGATGTGCACTCTCTTCATCTGGTCAGCGTGTATTGTGAGGGAAAGAAAAGTACAAACCTTAAGAAAAGATTAAGCTAATTTGCTTCTTTTTTTGTTAAATATCTCTGCAGTGTTCCTTGGTGTTAGTACAATATTCTAATGAAATAAATGTATTTAAATGGAAAATGTTTCTGCAGAGACTTCTTGAAAACTTGAGTAATGCGTAATACTCCCAGGACCTGCTGCTGATATTAATTTTTTTCTGATTGCTTTGAGCTCTCTCAAACACATTAATTTTAAAGTGTAGCTGCTATAACCACATTTAAAATATATCGACGGTAATAAAATTAGGTGATTAAGGTGGCACAGTAGATGTTATATACATGGACTTTCGAAAGGCATTTGATTAAGTATCACATAACAGATTCTGAAAATAAAAGTAAATGGGTTTAAATGGATAGGGTCAGTGTTGGGGATGGGGGAGTGTAACTTTGGTATATAATTGGCGAAGGGGGAGAGGGCAGAGAACAGTGATGAATGGAAGTTTTTCTGACCGTATGGAAGTATGCGATGAGCTCCTGCAGGGTTCCGTATTAGCATCATTGCTTTTTTGGTTATATATTGTTACGCCCGAGGCAGGAGGAGTGCACTGTTAATTTAGTCCCACTTCTCCGCAGGTCGCAACATATTCTTTCAAGTTTTCCCACTTGTGGAAACAGTCAATCACATACATTATTTTCCCCCAGAATAGAACCCACTAACCAGGTTTCTTTACTGAACAACAAAATGAATAGTTTATTATCAATCAAGTCTTAATTAGTAATGAAGTAAAACAATATCACAGATCAAACTTTATGAAAATCCAACCTTAAATTTTAAAAGGTCCCCTTTATTTTAGTCCCTTCACACACAAGTATATATTAAATTGGTTAACTGGAAAAATAAAAAGGATTTTTAGATCAGAGCTTAGTGACAGAGAAAAAGCATTTGTGTTAACTACTTGCTCGTTTTTTTAAAAGAAACAGCAGATGAGATATGTTGTTCCAAACCAGCATACAGTCAAACTTCTGTTTACGTAGACAGGTTTTTTAAAACAGTTCTTTATCAAGCAACATTGAAAAGCAATTTAGCAGGCCTTCTTGAAACGCAGCAAGTAAGAGGAATCGATACTGAACTTCACAGGATCTTCGATGGAATTTCTGGGAAATGAATTCCATTGTATTCTTCTGTTCTTCCTTGGAATTCTCTCTTTTTTTCTGTCCTGTTTTGACACTTTAGCAGCACTTGTCTTTTGTCTCCTTCCAGAAGATATTACACACATGCACTAACTAATAACGAAACAGCTTGGCAGTTCTCTGCCCACCCAGATGTTCTCTGTTGCTACTGGGCTTGCCCAATCAAAGGAATGCTTTCAATTTCTGCCTCTGTTATCATGGCTTCTGCTCAAAGCCTAGTCCAATCCAGGTGACAAACAGCAACACTGTTGTCAATCAGCCCTCACTGTCCTCTTGACTAAAAAACATTTATTTCGCTTAACTATAAATTCCTTTTTTAAAAAATTGTTTTTAACAGAACAGAGTCACTGGGCGGCACAGGGGTTAGCACGCAGCTTCACAGCTCCAGTGACCCGGGTTCAATTCTGGGTAGTGCCTGTGTGGAGTTTGCAAGTTCTCCCTGTGACTGCATGGGTTTTCGCCGGGTGCTCCGGTTTCCTCCCACAGCCAAAGACTTGCAGGTTGATAGGTAAATTGGCCATTGTAAATTGCCCCTCAGCACCTTGCTCTACGGCAGGGGGACCTGGACAACGTATGTCAGCCAAGAGTGACGTCTCAATTCATTCCATCCTCGTTGCCTCCGGAGAATCCTTGGCATCAGGTAGCAGGACCGCATCTCCAACACAGTAGTCCTCGAGGCGGCCAACATCCCCAGCTTATACACACTACTGAGTCAGCGGCGCTTGAGATGGCTTGGCCATGTGAGCCGCATGGAAGATGGCAGGATCCCCAAGGACACATTGTACAGCGAGCTCGCCACTGGTATCAGACCTACCGGCCGTCCATGTCTCCGCTTTAAAGACGTCTCAAAACGTGACATGAAGTCCTGTAACATTGATCACAAGTCATGGGAGTCAGTTGCCAGCGATCGCCAGAGCTGGCGGGCAGCCATAAAGTCGAGGCTAAAGTGTGGCGAGCCGAAGAGACTTAGCAGTTGGCAGGAAAAAAGACAGAAGCGCAAGGGGAGAGCCAACTGTGTAACAGCCCCGACAACCAATTTTATTTGCAGCACCTGTGGAAGAGTCTGTCACTCCAGTATTGGCCTTTATAGCCACTCCAGGCGCTGCTCCACAAACCACTGACCACCTCCAGGCGCTTACCCATTGTCTCCCGAGACAAGGAGGCCAAAGAAGAAGAAATTGCCCCTAGTATAGGTAGGTGATAGGGGAATATAGGGACAGGTGGGGATGTGGTAGGAATATGGGATTAATGTCTCTTCGACTTGCCACACTTTAGCCCCGCCTTTATGGTTGCCCGCCAGCTCTGGCGAATGCTGGCAACTGACTCCCACGACTTGTGATCAATGTTACAGGACTTCAAGTCGTGTTTGCAGACGTCTTTAAAGCGGAGACATGGACGGCAGGTAGGTCTGATACCAGTGGCGAGCTCACTGTACAATGTGTCCTTGGGGATCCTATCATCTTCCATGCGGCTCACAAGGCCAAGCCATCTCAAGCGCCGCTGACTCAGTAGTGTGTATAAGCTGGGGATGCTGGCGCCTTGAGGACTACTGTGTTGGAGATGTGGTCCTGCCACCTGATGCCAAGGATTCTCCGGAGGCAGCGAAGATGGAATGAATTGAGACATTGCTCTTGGCTGACGTACGTTGTCCAGGCCTCGCTGCCGTAGAGCAAGGTACTGAGGACACAGGCTTGATAAACTCGGACTTTTGTGTTCCGTGTCAGTGCACCATTTTCCCACACTCTCTTGGCCAGTCTGGACATAGCAGTGGAAGCCTTTTTCATGCGCTTGTTGATTTCTGCATCGAGAGACAGGTTACTGGTGATAGTTGAGCCTAGGTAGGTGAACTCTTGAACCACTTCCACAGCGTGATTGCTGATATTGATGAATGGAGCATTTCTGACGTCCTGTCCCATAATGTTCGTTTTCTTGAGGCTGATGGTTAGGCCAAATTCGTTGCAGGCAGCCGCAAACCTGTCGATGAGTCTCTGCAGACACTCTTCAGTGTGAGATGTTAAAGCAGCATCGTCAGCAAAGAGGAGTTCCCTGATGAGGACTTTCCGTACTTTGGCCTTCGCTCTTTGGCGTGCAAGGTTGAACAACCTGCCATCTGATCTTGTGTGGAGGAAAATTCCTTCTTCTGAAGACTTGAATGCATGTGAGAGCAGCAGGGAGAAGAAAATCCCAAACAGTGTAGGTGTGAGAACACAGCCCTGTTTCACGCCACTCAGGATAGGAAAGGGGTCTGATGAGGCACCGCTATGCTGAATTGTGCCTTTCATATTGTCATGGAATGAGGTGATGATACTTAGTAGCTTTGGTGGACATCCAATCTTTTCTAGTAGTCTGAAGAGACCACGTCTGCTGACGAGGTCAATGAAAGCAACGTAGAGGGGCATCTGTTGTTCGCGGCATTTCTCCTGTAGCTGACGAAGGGAGAACAGCATGTCAATGGTCAATCTCTCTGTTCGAAAGCCACACTGTGCCTCAGGGTAGACACGCTCGGCCAGCTTCTGGAGCCTGTTTAAAGCGACTCGAGCGAAGACTTTCCCCACTCTGCTGAGCAGGGAGATTCCACGGTAGTTGTTGCAGTCACCGCGGTCACCTTTGTTTTTACAGAGGGTGATGATATTGGCATCGCGCATGTCCTGTGGTACTGCTCCCTCGTCCCAGCACAGGCAAAGCAGTTCGTAGAGTGCTGAGAGTATTTGTGTAGGATTAGTATAAATGGGTGGTCGGCACAGACTCGGTGGGCCGAAGGGCCTGTTTCAGTGCTGTATCTAAAAATAAAATAAATAAATAACAATATAAATGACCAGGATTTGGGTAGAGTCATTTGTGGATGATCCAAAACTTGGCAATAGAGAAAATAATGAGCAAGATAGTAGTAGACTGCAAGAGGCCATGGATGAACTGGTGAAATGGGCACACAGATGCAATTTAATGTGGATAAGTGTGAAGTGATGCTATTTGGGAGAAATAACTCGGAGAAGCAACACAGTCTAAATGGTGCTATTTTGAGGGAGGAGCAAGAGCAGAGGGACCTGGGCATGAATTTTCACAAATCTTTGAAGGTGGCAGGGCAAGTTGGTACTTCACAATAGCATTATAAATCAAAAAATTGACATTGGGCCACATCAGGAGATATCAGCACAGATGACCAAAAGCTTGGTCAAAGAGGTAGGTTTTAAGAGTGTATTAAAGGAGGAAAATGAGGTAGAGAGGTGGAGAGTTTAGAGAGGAAGTTACAGAGCTTCGGGCCTTGGCAACTGAAGGCATGGCCACCAATGGTGGAGCGATTAAAATTAGGGATGCTGAAGAGGCCGGAATTAGAGTAGCACAGAGATGTCAGACGGTTGTGGGGTTGGAGGAGATTAGAGAGATAGGGAGTGACGAGGCCATGGGGGGATTTGAAAACAAGAGTAAGATTTTTAAAATCAAAGTGTTTCTTAACTGGGAGCCAATGTAGGTCAGTGAGCACATTGGCTAAATGGGATTTGGTGCGAGTTAGGACGTGCCAGCAGAGTTTGGGAGGACCTTATGTTTACAGGAGTCCAGCTGGGAGTCCATTAGTATAGTCAAGTCTGGAGGTAACAAAGGCATGGATGACAGTTTCAGCAACAGATGAGCTGAGGCAGGGGTGGAGTCAGGTGATGTTACTGAGGTGGACAATAATACAAAAGCAAAATACTGTCGATGCTGGAAATCTAAAACAAAAACAGAAAATGCTGGAAATAATCAGGTCAGACAGCACCTGTGGAGAGAGAAACAGAGCTAAAGTTTCAGTCAATGACCTTTCATCAGAATTTTTGTTACTGAGGTTGAAATAGGCGGACTTAGTGATGGCGCAGATATGTGTTGGAATCTCGTCTTGGGGTGAAATCTGGCACTTAGGTTGCTAACAGTCTGGTTCCGCCTCACAGTTACTGGGGAGGGATGGAATCGGTGGCGAGGAAGCAGTGTTTGTGGTGAGGACTGAAGACAATGGGCTGAATTTTGAGAGACTGCTGGAAATGGGAAGGGGGGGTGTGGGGTGGGTGGGGAGGCATAAAATTGGGACAGAAGACATCAAACTAGATGTCTTGATGTCCCTTCTGCATTTTACTGTCGGAGGCCGACATGGAGGGTGGACTTCCATATCCATTCAACGGGAAGGAAATTAAGGTACTTAAGAGCCAAATTTACAGCAATTTTGCTCACTGGGTCTGGGTCTGCAAATAAAAATCACATATGATTATCACCATACCTTTCTCACAAGCCCTCATTATTTCCTCCTGTATATCCTGTCCTACAGTGTAGTTACTGTTAGGGGGCCCTATAAACTACTCCCACAGTTGACTTTCTACCTTTACTATTTCTTATCTCTACCCAAACTGATTCTACCTCTTGATTTTTAGAACTAAGGTCACCTCTCACTATTGCACTGTCATCCTTTATTAACAGAGCTACCTCTGCACCTTTTCCTAGTTTCCTGTCCTTCTGAAATGTCATGCACCGTTGAATATTCAGGTCCCAGCCTTTGTCAGCTTGCAACCATGTCTCTGTAATGGCTATCAGATCATACATTTATTTCTATTTGAGCTATCAATTCATTTATTTTGTTACAAATGCTACATGCATTCAAATACAGAGCTTTTCTGTCTTTTTCCTATTTACACAACCTCTAGCCTGAGCTGCTTTCACACTCTTAATTTTGTACATTCTGTCCCTTTCTGCCGTGCTCTGATTATTTCCCTTATTGCTACCTTGCTCTCTTGCCTTGTCCTTCCTCTTTAATTTATCATATCTTCCTCTCACTTGATCCTTCGCCCCCACTATTTAGTTTAAAGCCCTCTCTACTGCCCTAGTTAAACGACTCACCAGAACACTGGTCCCAGCACAGTTCAGGTGAAGACCGTCCCAATGGTACAGCTCCCACTTTTCCCAGTCCCATTTCTCCCAATCTTTGAGCCATGCATTTAACTCTCTAATCTTATTTACCCTACTCCAATTTACTTGTGGCTCAGGTAATAATCCAGAAAAAATCCAGAGATTATTATCTTTGAGGTTCTGCTTTTTAATTTAAGTCCTAGCTTCTCATACTTTCAATGCAGAATCTCTTTCCTAGTCCTATCTATGTCTTTGGTCCCATATGGACCACGACAACTGGATTCTCCCCCTCCCATTGCAGGTTCCTCTCCAGCCCTGAGCAAATGTCCCAAACCATGGCACCGGGCAGGCAACACAGCCTTCTGGACTCTCACTCTTGGCTGCAGAGAAATGTGTCTATCCCCCTGACTATACCGTCCCCGACTACTACCACATTCCTATTTACTCCCTCCTCTTGAATGGCTTCCTACGCCTTGGTCAGTTTGCTCAACCACCCTGCAGCCCCCGCTTTCATCCATCCAAGCCGAAAGAACCTCAAACCTGTTGGACAATTGCAAGGGCTAAGGCTCCTCCACCTCTGCCTTCTCGATCTCCTTACCTGTCTCACTCACAGTCACATCCTCCTGTCCCTGACTGCTGACCAAATCAGAAGACTCTATCCTATGGGGTGTGACTGCCTTCTGGAACAAAGTGTCCAGGTAAATTTTCCCCCTCCCAGATGCATTGCAGTGTCTGTAGCTCAGCCTTCAGCTCACTGACTCTGAGCCAAAGCTCTTCGAGCCACAGACACTTAATGCAGAGTGGTTGCACTGGATCACGCTGGTGTCCACGAGCTTCCACATACTGCAACTGCAGCACATCATGTACCCTGTCATCCTTACTGTGTTATAAATAATTAATGAATTACTCAATTAATAGGAGATATTCACCAGCCAATCTATGAAGCTTTACTACTATTAGTAAATAAAACCTTCCAGTTACTAATATTACCCGAGTTTTTGAAAGATAAATGAGAAAAACTCTCATCAACCAATCAACTACCTGTTTTCCCATGACGTCACACTTCGATTTTTTTTTTTCTCTCAAAACGCGGTCAGTCCGCTCTGGTGGACTGGACTGGTTAACTGTGTGCTGGTTCCTCGCTCTCTCTCTCTCTCTCTCTCTCTCTTTCCCACAGCCGCTCTTTTAAACTGCTCGCTGGTTCCTCTCTCTCTCTCTTTCCTGCCACCGCTCTTTTAAACTGCTCGCTGGACCTGCTCTCTTTCTGTCCTCACTAGCTGATAGTGTTAGCTTTGTGAGGCAAGTAGGTGACAGGTCTTTGAAGAAAACCTCTTACAGAGGCATTTCAAAATCAGAAAGTGCAATTGTAATGGCAAATTGAACCTGTTATACATTTTGGCATTTTTGTGTGCAACATTTCCTTAAATAAGCACTTTGGTCAGAGTTCCATGTATTGGATAACAAGTATTTTTTTGAAAAAATGTACATAATTATTTGAGCAAATTTACCTTTTTACATTTTTCCTTGGTAGTTTTTCATTAGAAGTTAATGTTATGTTTGGTTATGAGTTTGATGTTTCCGATATGTTCAGTCGTGATTCGTCTCTCTTTCATGAATACAAATTTTAAGCCAATTTTAAGTGTGATGAAAAATCTGCACAACATGAAAGACTTTTGCTCACCCTTCCATCACCATACCAGCTTTGCCCTGCAATGGGTGGGCTGTCTTACGAGGTTGGACAGACTAGGCTTATATCCGCTGGAATTTCGAAGAGTAAGAGGCGACTTGATTGAAACATATAAGATTCTGAGGGGTCTTAACAGGTTGGATGTAGAAAGGATTTTTCCTCTTGTGCGAGAATCTAGAACTAAGGGTCACTGTTTAAAAATAAGGGGTCACCCATTTAAGACAGAGATGAGGAGAATTTTTTTATCTGAGGGTTGAGAGTCTTTGAAACTCTCTTCCTCAAAAGGTGGTGGAAGCAGAGTCTTTAAATTTTTAAGGCAGAGGTAGATAGATTCTTGATAAGCAAGGAGGTGAAAGGTTATCGGGGCTAGGCGGGAATGTGGAGCCGAGGTTACAATCAGAGCAGCCATGATCTTCTTGAATTGCGGGGCAGGCTCGAGGGGCTGAGTGGCTTACTCCGGCTCCTAATTTGTGTGTTCGTATGCGAAGCGACAGCAGATGCAACAACTCCTCTTACAACACTGTCCAGCAGCCCATGTTTTCCTTCCCTGTAAGACAGCAATTAACATGTATTTCGTCCAGACCAGTACAATGCAGTTGCTGCTTGTACTGCATTCTCTACATTGTGGAGACCAAAGACAGATTACAGAATTGCTTTGCCATTTGCACATGTGATCTTGCAGCTTGTAATTTTAATTTCTTCATCCTTTCCTGCTCTGACCTTTGACCTTCTACACTTTTGAACAAGGTCAAAGCCAGTTTCAAGAGCAATGAAATTTTCCTGGGATGCTGCAATTCTTTTCTAATAATATAAAGAGATTTGATGAAGTGAGATTCACTGTTAAGTTTATTTTACTCATTCTTGGATTGTGAGTGTCGCTAGCGAGGTCAGCATTTGCTGCTCAACCCTAACTGCCCTTGAGAATGTGGTGGTGAGCTGCCTTCTCACACAGCTGCAGTCCATGTGGTGTAGGTACACCCACAGTGCTATTAGGAAGGGAATTCCAGGTTTTTGACCCAGGCACAGTGAAGGAATGGCGATATAGTTCCAAGTGTGGATGGTGTGTGACTTGAAGGGAAACTTGCAGGCAGTGGTGTTCGAGATTGTGGGTTTGGAAGGAGTTGTTGAGGCTTGGCGAGTTGTTGCAATGCATCTTGTAGATGGTACACGCTGCTGCTACAGTGCACTGGTGGTGGAGGAGGTGAATGTTTATGGATGGGGTGCCAATCAAGTGGGCTGGATTCTGGATGGTTTCTAGCTTCTTGAGTGTTGTTGGAACTGCACCCATCCAGGCAAGTGGAGAGTATTCCATCACACTCCTGTCTTCTGCCTTGTAGATGGTGGACAGGCTTTGATGAGTCAGGAAGTGTGTTACTTTTGATACTTTTTTCTTCCGTCCATCTCCTCTTCCCCTCTTCAGTGTGTTGCCTCCTTGAGAGGTGCAGTCCAGATGCTGTAATTCATGTGCAAAACATAACATTGAATGTCAGCAGACTATACTGCTCTGAGGGCCTGATCCCGTCCCCACCCAATGTCCTTTCCCTTTTCTTCCTTTACTGGAAAGGAAACTACTGCATATTGCTTGTTTAACTCCTATGTTCAGCTTTGAAGGTTTCTGGAATCTTTTAAAATTATGCAATGCGGCATTTTGAAGATCAGGGTTTTGCTTTCATTAAAACATTCATTATTTGACTTGTCTTCATTGAAACATAAACACTCCTTTTACTCAAAGTATATCAAAAATTGTGCCCACTCATAGGCAGGCATTTTGTCTTGGCGACAGGGGTCCCAACCACCAGCAAAAGTGCTGGTGAGAGCCCCACATTGCCTCTTCTGGGGAAGGCCCCCAAAATTGCGTGACAATTAGGCACTTAAGTGGACAGTGGCGGGCCTTCCCCAGGATCAAGGACCCTGGTAACAGAAGTCCCGTCTGATGCTGCCAGCCAATCAGAGGCTGGATGCTCTTTAACTGAGCAGTGCCCCCACAGAGGCGCTGGCTGCTGTCGGTACTAGACTCACCCGAGGCCCTGGTTCCAGGACACTGCTAAGTCACAATTGGAGGGGTTTCGCGGGATGGGTGGGGTTGGCAGCAAGAGCAGGGGCGGTGGCTCTCAGCAGGCCCCCTCCCCTACTTTTCGGTGTCGGGTCCCTCATTCAAGCACTAAGTGCCTTTTAATGAGGGATCACCATCATCCCCATTCCCGGAGCCATCAAGATATCCACATGGGTTTGCTTGGTGTGCTCCCTGTGTGGCAACAGGCCCACCCGCCGCTCGGCTAATTCCAGCGGTGGGGGATAAGACCCTTAATTGGACATTATTGGCCAATTAAGGGCCTCCATTGGCCGTGAGGCAGGAAGGCCATTCGCAGGCCTTCCTGCCCTGGACTTAATTTGGGTGGAGGTGGGAAGCTGCAGGGTGCACACCCTACCACCATCCTGTCCAATTATACGCTCTCCTTGGCTCCAAACCTGACGTGAGGGAATGTATAAAATTCCCCCCATAATATGTAATTAATGTTAATAGATCTGTAACAAACATTGTAATGTGACAGGATATCAGTTGTATTGCTATGATTTGAGTTCATTTTACATTGCAAATTCTATCATCTTTTTTTTGAAGTCAACATATTGGTTTGGGATTGTGGCAAGTCATAAAATCTGTTTGGATGCTGATTTAGGGCTGATTTTAAAATATTGGGAAATTATCAACCAAATGTATTGCAACCTGCCATCAAGAATAGGCTCACTAAACACAAGTTGACCAGCTGGGATATTTGTGTTTCGCTTTAAACCTATGTCAGAAGCTGAGGATCACCAGTAATGGTATGAAATGTATCCTTAGTGCCTGGTGGGTTACTTTTTGATGGAGGTTAAGTGGACAATAAAATTGGCCAGCTTGAAAATTTCTCCACATTTTGGCAAAGGAAAAGTAATATTGACATAAATTTTTATGCCCACTTATCACTATGTGTAAAATTGCAGCCCAGCAGTTAAGTGTTTGGAATATGTTAAACGGCACAGTGGCGCAGTGGTTAGCACCGCAGCCTCACAGCTGCAGGGACCCGGGTTCGATTCCGGGTACTGCCTGTGTGGAGTTTGCAAGTTCTCCCTGTGTCTGCGTGGGTTTTCTCCGGGTGCTCCGGTTTCCTCCCACAAGCCAAAAGACTTGCTGGTTGATAGGTAAATTGGCCATTATAAATTGTCACCAGTACAGGTAGGTGGTAGGGAAACATAGGGACAGGTGGGGATGTTTGTTGGGAATATGGGATTAGTGGAGGATTAGTATAAATGGGTGGTTGATGTTCGGCACAGACTCTGTGGGCCGAAGGGCCTGTTTCAGTGCTGTATCTCTAATCTATAATCTAATATTCCACATTGGTTTAACATGATGGTAAATGTTCTCCACTGGAAATTTAATACAGTGATTCAGCCCCATTATTAGGGGTGGTTCCAATTAACTGAGGGAAGCTGTCTGCGCAATTTGAGGAATGTTTTGATAATTCTAGCAATCTAGATGGTTGAAAAATCAAGCATGGTAATAGTGCTATAATAAAAACATAAAGTGCTGGAAATACTCAGCAGGTCTTGTAGCATCTGTGGAGAGAGAAATAGAGTTGACATTTCGAGTTGGGTTTTATATTGTTGAAAGGGGGAGGGCGCGGAAGATCAAAAGGGAAGGTCTGTGATAGGGTAGAGGGCCAGAGAGATTAAAGGACAAAGATGTGATGGAACAAAAGGCAAAGGGAGTGGTAATAGTTCTAGTAAAAGACAAAGCATTTGTCCAGAGAGAGTGTTAATGGCTGAATCATGAACAGCTCTGTCTGAAAGCAAAAACATGAAAAACAAATTTCAGACCCGCACATGGTCTAAAATTGTTGAACTGAATGTTGAAGACAATAAAGTGCCTAATAGGAAGATGAGATGCTGTTCCTTGAGCTTGTGTTGAGCTTCACTGGAACACTACAGCAGATGAGGACAGAAATGTGGTCATGAGAGCAGGGTGGTGAATGAAAATGGCAAACAATTGGGAACTCAGCGTCATACTTGTGGACTTAGGGGAGGTGTTCCGCAAAGTAGTCACCCAATCTGCATTTGGTCTTGCCAGTGTAGAGGCAACTGCATTGTGAGCAGAGAATTCAGTATAATAAATTGAAAGTAGTACGAATAAATCACTGCTTCACCTGGAAGGAGTTATTGGGGCCTTGGATGGTGAGAAGGTAAAAGGGCAGGTGTTGCACCTCCTGTGATTGCATGGGAAGGTGCCGTGGGAAGCAATGGGATGTCGGGGGTGATGGAGGAGTGAGTGGATCAGAGTGTTGTGGAGAGAACAGTCCCTTCGGAATGCTAACAGGAGAGGAAGGGGAAGATGTGTTTGATGGTGGCATCATGCTGGAGATGGCGGAAATGGCAGAGGATGATCCTTTGGATGTGGAGGCTGGTGGGGTGGAAAGTGAGGACAAGGGGAGCCCTGTCGCAGTTCTGGGAGGGAGGGGAAGGGGTGAGGGCAGAAGTACAGGAAATGGGTCAGATACAGTCGGGGGCCCTGTCAACCATAGTGGGGTGGGGGAATCCTCAGTTAAGGAGAAACCAAGACATGTCAGAAGCACTGTTGTGGAATGTTGCATCACCAGAACAGATGTGACGGAGATGGCAAAACTGGGAGAATGGAATGGATTCCTTACAGGAGGCAGGACGTGAGGAAGTGTAGTCGAGGTAGCTGTGAGAATTGGTGGGCTTATAATGAATATTAGTGGACAGCCTTGCCCCAGAAATGGAGACCGAGAAGTCGAGGAAGGGAAAGCAAGTGTCAAAGATGGACGATGTGAAAGTGAGAGAAGAGCAGAAATTGGAAGCAAAATTGATGAAGTTTTCCAGTTCCGGAGGAGAGCAGGGAACGGCACAGATACAGTTATCAACGTACTGGAAAAAGAGTCGGGGAGGGGTCCTAAGTAGGGCTGGAACAAAGAATGTTCGACATACCCCAAAAAAGACATAACTAGGACCCACATAAGTACCCATAGCAGCACCCATACCCTATCTTCCTCCCTGTCCCCCCTTTAACAGCATAAAACCCATCACATTTCTGCCTTCCTTCAATTCTGAAGAAGAGTCATATCCAACTTGAAACGTCAACTCTGTTTCTCTCGCCACAGATGCTGCCAGACCTGTTATTTCCAGCACTTTCTGTTTTTAATACAGATTTCCAGCATCTGCAGTATTTTGCTTTTATTATGGTAATAGTGCTGTTGGATAAGTGAGAAGAAAGTTAGATGTATTCATACTAGAGCAATGTAATGAGGAAAACATTTACCTGCAGAGAGGAACACTTTTTGGAAAGAAATGTACGGAAATTAAAAATACCTCAAGTATGTGTGTTATTAATTTAAAGGGACATAAAGAATACCAGTTGCTCAATGTTTTTGAGAAATTAACAGCAGTCATTTCTTTTCAGACTATTGCTTAGCTCCAGATATCAGGAGATAAATTTGCCTCTGGGACAAGGCACTGTTGTACTCAAATGTCGCCTTGTCCTCAAAAAGAGAGCTAAGCTTTTTAACTGTGAAATCAGGAGGCACAAAGAACTCTGTCTCCCAAAAAGGCAGTGGATGCTGGGTCAATTTAAATTTCGAAGCCTGAGTTTTGTTTGGTATGGGCAGCAATAGATATAGTGCAATGGCGAGAAAAATGAAGTTGAGGTACAGATCAGCCAAGATCTAACAGAAAGGCAGAACAGGATCGAGGGGCTGAATGGCCTACTCTGTTTTATGTTCTGTAAGGCTTACAGGTTTTTTTCTTTATACAGCAGTGCAGAGAAACAGTTCAGCGGTCTTATGCCATCACTGGCCTCCATGGTGTGTTGAGTGTGGCTAACTGGATGCATAGGGAAACACGTGTTAATAGAATAGTGGAAGCAAACCAGAGGCTTCTTTTTTCCCTCAGTAGGCAGGTGGACTGCCATGACTGCAAAAAGATCCTTTAGATGTGCACTATAGTGACTATCTAGCCTAATAGATAAGGTATCTGACTTTGGATCCAGTCGTAATGTTATCAGATAATTGCTGATCTTTTGGATCCTTTTCCACACTTGGCAAAAACTTGTCCTACACTTTACAAAACTGCTTCAGAGCTTATAATTTATAAAAGCTATTGAGCCGATGGTTACAGTAACACAGTGGCCAGGTTACTTGTCTAGTAATGTAGAAGCTTTGATTAATAATCCAAAGCGTATGAGTTGAAATCCTCCCATAGTCTTTGCCAATTTGAATTTAAAAATAAACTGGAAACTAATGTATCTATTTGTTGGAGAAATCCAACTGGTTTTCTAATGTCCTTTAAGATAACTGCTCTTACTATGTCTGGCGTATAAGTGGCTCCAGTCCCACACCAACATGGTTGAGCATTAACTGCCTTCTGAAGTGGTCTAGCTGTTCACTCAGTTCAGGGCATCTAGCAATGGGCAATAAATTCTCACCTTGCCAGTGGCGTCAAATCCCAATAATTCATTTCTTTTTAACAACATAGCTAAACACGCTTTTTGTTCCTCTTTAGCTAGTGGTTTTGGTTTGTTTGAAAGGGATAACCATAACAGGTTAGTTTTTATAGCAATGGAATAAAAACACAGGCCACCAATGCCAGCAAATCAGCAAAACTGATAAAGAAACAGATTTTTGGCATCCTCAAATGATTCAATTACCTAACTTGTTCAGAGGTTGCTTTGCAACATGTGCATATTCTTTTTAATATACATGCCGCACACTCAAGTTCTTCAGAAGGGTATCTATTTGTAACATCAATAAAGAAACCATGCCCATGGCTAAGGAAGGATTTCAGGGTATGATGAAGGCTCATCCATTTTACTTGGAGAAGAATCTCTCCTGACAGATCTGAGGGAAATCACCCAGATGGTTACTCATTTCATGACCTCACCATTGACAAGGTAGGCATTTATGTCTGCATCTATGTGTTTTCTGGAATCCCTCCTATTAACATCCCTCCTCAGTTCCACATATGAATGACTACCTGATCTTCGGACATCTAGTGGCTCATCTGGTCAAGGCCTTCAGCAAGACTGACCAGAAAGGTTTAAGCTCCAACCACTGAACTGCACTGAGGAGCAGAATCATAGACCTTGGGCTGGAGCTCTGGAAATAAGCGCAACAGGGTAAAGTTTCCACTTTGGTCACAGTCGGAAATCTGGGAGAAAATTGTGCTAATTTTCTCAAGGTTATTTATATATTGCCAAACGTAAAATCTTCCATGAACCAGTGCAATTGGACAGCATAATAGAATATAACTGCTTATTCTTTTCAACTTGCATTAAAGAAATTCCTTAATGTGTTTGAGTGGTAAGCTGGTGCAGTTCAACTAATACAGCTGAAAATGGGTCCATTGCAAAAATAAGCATTTTTAGCAAGACTGTCTAATCCACAACCTATAAGTAACCTGATTTTAAATCATGGTATAGTTTTTTTTAAAGCCATTTTGAAAATCTTTGCTAGTTTCACTGGTGTACACTACTCTTTTTTTAATAAATCAGATATTTTTAGTATTTAAAAACTTTTAAAACAGCTGACTAGTGCCTATGCTCCTTAAAAATAGTGTAATTTGAAGCGCCTCCTATAAGGGCTGCAAATGGCCACATTCGGCAGAAATCATAGAATCGTGGAAGTTTACAGCATGGAAGGAGGCCATTCGGCCCATCTCTGTGCTGTCTGGCAACTAGCCATCCAGCCTAATTCCGCTTTCCAGCTCTTGGTCCATAGCCTTGTAGGTTACGACACATCAAATGGATATCCAAGTACTTTTTAAATGTTATTAGGGTTTCTGCCTCTACCACCCTTTCAAATTGTGAGTTCCAGATCCCCACCACCCTCTGGGTGAAAACATTTTCCCTTGAATCCCTTCCAAACCTCCTATCGCTTACCCTAAATCTACGCCCCCTAGTTATGGACCCTCAACAAAGAGGACTAGGGCCTTCCAATCTACTCTATCTAAACCCATCATAATTTTACAGTCTTCAATTAGGTCTCCCCTGAGCCGCCTCCGTTCCAAAGAAAACAACCCTAGCCTATCCAATCTTTCCTCATAACTAAAATTTTCCAGTCCAGGCAACATCCTCGTAAATCTCCTCTGTACCATCTCTAATGCAATCACATCTTTCCAGAAGATGTTGCACCTTTATTTAAAAAGGGAGAAAGGAATAAAGTGAGTAATTGCAGGCCAATTAGCCTAACCTCAGTGTTGGGAAAATTATTGGAAAAATTTCTGAGGGACAGGATTAATTAATCCAGAACTGCACGCAGTACTCCAGCTGTTGCCTTACTGGTGCTTTAGTTTTAGAGATACAGCACTGAAACAGGCCCTTCGGCCCACCGGGTCTGTGCCGACCATCAACCACCCATTTATACTAATCCTACACTAATTCCATATTCCTACCACGTCCCCACCTGTCCCTATATTTCCCTACCACCTACCTATACTAGGGGCAATTTATAATGGCCAATTTACCTACCAACCTGCAAGTCTTTTGGCTTGTGGGAGGAAACCGGAGCACCCGGAGAAAACCCACGCAGACACAGGGAGAACTTGCAAACTCCACACAGGCAGTACCCAGAATTGAACCCGGGTCGCTGGAGCTGTGAGGCTGCAGTGCTAACCACTGCGCCAGCCTGCTGCCCCAGTGCGTTACACAGTTCCAGAATAATCTCCCAGCTCTTATATTCTATGCCTCGGGTAATAAAGGCAAGTATCCTGTATGCCTTCTTGACCACCTTATCTACCTGTCCAGCCACCTTCAGGGATTTTTTTCTTTATTCATGGGATGTGGGCATCGCTGGCTCGGCCAGCATTTATTGCCCATCCCTAACTAACCCTGAGAAGGTGGTGGTGAGCTGCCTTCTTGAACCGGTGCACTCCTTGGGGTGTAGGTACACCCACAGTGCTGTTAGGAAGGGAGTTCCAGGATTTTGACCCAGCAACAGTGAAGGAACGGCTATGTACTTCCAAGTCAGGATGGTGTGTGGCTTGGAGGGGAACTTGCACATCTGTGCACATGCACTCCAAGATCCTATCATTTATTGTGTATACCCTTGCCTTGTTAGCCTTCCCCAAATGCATTACCTCACACTTCTCTGGATTGAACTCCATTTCCCACTGTTCCACCCAGCTGACTAGTCCATGGATATCTTCTTGCAGTCTACAGTCGCCGCCTTTATTATCAACCAGATGGCCAATTTTTGTACCGTCTGCAGACTTCTTAATCACACCCCTTACATTCAAGTCCAAATCATTGATATATACCACAAAAAACAAGGGGCCTAGCATTGAGGCCTACGGAACCCCACTGGAAACAGCCTTCCAGGTCACAAAAACCACCCTTCGACCTTTACCCTTTGCTTTTTGCCTCCTGCCAATTTTGGATCAAAAGTGCCACTATGCCTTGGATCTTAATGGGCTTTTACTTGCATGACTAGTCTGTCATGTGGGACCTTATCAAAAGACTTGCTGAAATCCAAATAGACTACATCAAATTCACTACCCTCCTTGTTATCTCTTCAAAAAGTTCAATCATGCTAGTCAGACATGATCTCTTAACAAATTCGTACTGACTGTCTTTAATTAATCCTGTCCCTCACAAATTTTTCCAATAATTTTTCCAACACCGATGTTAGGCTAATTGGCCTGTAATTATTGTCTATTCCTTTCTCCCTTTTTAAACAAAGGTACAACATTAGCTGCCCTCCAATCCTCTGACACCACACCTGTAACCAGAGAGGATTGGAAAATGATGGTCAGAGCCTCCATTATTTCTTCTCCTGCTTGCCTTAACAGCCTAGAATACATTTTGTCTGGGCCAGGGGATTTTTCCACTTACAAAGATGTTGAACCCCTTAATTCTTCCCCTCTCACTCTGATAATTTAATATAATATTTCACACTCCGTCTCCCTGATTGTAATATCTGTACCAATCCTCTCTTTTGTGAAAACAGACACAAAGTATTCATTAAGAACCATGCCCCTGTCCTTCGTCTCCACTCGCAGGAAATTATGATCCTTAATAGGCCCTACTCTTTCCTTCTTTTGTCATCTTTTTGTTCTTTATGTATTTATATGCTCATTAATTCGATTGGGCAAGACCAGCTTTGTGGGCAGGGCTGGCTTCTAGCATGATTAGTTTGAAACCAGTATTCAAGATTGAAGAAACTCAATTTAAGCTGCACATAACTTACATTTAAAATTCTGTCAGAGTCCTTTTTTTTCTCTCCTCAGAAATATGCCTTTATGCCTTTAAGAGTGTAAAAGATTAGTACATCTTTAAGGCAGCAAGCTCTGGAGACTGTGAGCCAAAGTGCATTCTGGTTGCCAGGCGACAACCATACATGGAGAGAGAACAGAGATTCAATGTATCTGTTTTGACTTTTGAAAACTGTCTGACAAAAAAAACTGGTTTTGTCCAGTTGAGACAGACTGTTCCAGCACATGAAGGAAGGAGAGCTCTCAGGCAATTTAAACCCTGTGTAGTTTCTCTGTAAAAATTCTAAAAAGCTTCAAGCCAGATTAATTCCTTAAAGAAATAAAAAAAATGTTTTTATTCTTTCACAACAAATTATTCATCTGCTGTGTTCATCGCTGGAAAAAAGAGTTTAATACTACAACTGCTTTCTTCGATTTGGAAAGCTTAAATATGATGCGACCTGTGGCGCATGGGGCTGAGTTACTCCCACCACGATCAGAATCATATATTTTGGTTGGGGACTTTGTCCGGAGCGGTCGTAACAATTCCATGATATTTTACGCTGGTTTGGCCAAGTTGAGGCAAATTGCATTGATGAAACCATCATAGAGAAGCAGAAACTCTCGGCCAACATTTTTGCTTGTCACTGAAATTGTGCACATGCAGTATCCTGAAATGTTGCATATTTTTTGCGGGGGAGAAGGCACTTCTGTTTTCCTACTCATGTAGCTTTGCCTACCACCCATTCTGTGAATTAACTTTTGTTTAGCACATGGTATCCCCTTTCCTCTTTTTCTCTCTCTCTCTCTTTGTTTCTGTCTTTTCTCTTAGTCTCACATCATAGTCACTGGGTGTGGTTAAAACATTGCATTATTCAGACATTCAGACCATAGTAACTGGTGGAGTTCCTCAGAAATTGATTCTTAGAACTCTGAATTTTGGATTCTCATTAAAACCTCTAGTAAACAATTATGGGGAGAGTTTCTAGCAGTGCATTTACACTATGTGTAGTTGTTGGTGCCAAAGCAATTGTGTGTAGTGTCGACGCTATTGTTACAGTTCTTCTTTCTTCTTTTTTTCTTTTGGGCCTCCTTATCTCGAGAGACAATGGATACGCGCCTGGAGGTGGTCAGTGGTTTGTGAAGCAGCGCCTGGAGTGGCTATAAAGGCCAATTCTGGAGTGACAGGCTCTTCCACAGGTGCTGCAGAGAAATTTGTTTGTTGGGGCTGTTGCACAGTTGGCTCTCCCCTTGCGCCTCTGTCTTTTTTCCTGCCAACTACTAAGTCTCTTCGACTCGCCACAATTTAGCCCTGTCTTTATGGCTGCCCGCCAGCTCTGGCGAATGCTGGCAACTGACTCCCACGACTTGTGATCAATGTCACACGATTTCATGTTGTTACAGTAAATGCAGGTAATCCTGTATCTAGTGGCCTGACCAGACACCTGAGCAAAGTGGACTGAAACTCGTTGGAGAAGAGAGTTTCATTCTGCTTCGCTTTAGAGTCAGCTTGGGTCGCACCCAATTTACAATACATAAATTTAATATTGGCGTGAAGCTGAAACCAATTCACAGTGATGCTGATCTTGTTGTATAAATGCACCTAAACTTGCTGATGACAAAATTGTGTGAGATGGTTTTCTGTGTTAAGCTAGTGAAGGTTAGGGAAAGATTAACACATGCAAATTAGTAAATGGAATTCCATGAAGATAAAAAGTAACTCATGCATATTGAAACAATTGAAAATGCAGTGCCACAAATTCATCCTTCACTACTTAGAAGCAGACAGAAGCAAGTTCTTTGTCGGAACACTGGGCAGAATTTGAAATGCACTTTTTCCCATAAGGAGCTGATTAACCACATCAGGCTCCCAAGAAAGAATTTAGACACCTTTCTTTGAAGTATTTCTTTATGGTTGCTTTGATATGATTCAAAATGATTGTAGTTCCCTTCACATACTCCTTCCATTAGGTGAAATGCCTTCAATGCATGTTTTAAGAACTTGCATTTATAGAATGCTTTTCATATAGGATATCCAGATGCAATTCATAGCCAATAGACCACTTTTCAAGTGTAGTGACTGTTATTTTGTAGGCAAATGCAGCAGCTAATATGTGTATAGGTCGCAGAAACACAAAGGGAATGAAAAGAGGAATGATTTTGAAGTAAAATTGAACCTCACTCGTGATCTCGTGAGAGGGCTCTGAAATCCCGGCATTTTTGAGTTACTAGTTGTATCAGTCCTTCTGCACTTGCGTGCAGCTTCAAGTCCAAAGCTTGGTGCTGCCTGGGTCTGAGCTGTGCCTGAACACTGTCACACTGGGGTCCGCAGGCTCCAGCTCAGGGTGTTGGTCCCACCCATATTCACGGTCACCCCCTTGATCTTGCCATCTCATGTAACCTTGATAGTCCCATTGTATCAATGACAGATAAGGTCATCTTTGATCACTTTGTATCACTCACTACCCACATTTTCCCATCCAGGTCCCAAATCTACCTCCTCCTATATCCATCTTGGAAAAAACTATCCCCCAGTTCACTTACAATTGCATTTTCAAAATCCCAAACTGTCTAGTCTCTAGTCCTCCATTTGCCACAACATTTCTACAGCTACTGATTTGCTCAATCGCTACCCACGCCTCCACTAAATGACTTACTCCCAAATAAAACCATAACTCTTTCTAACCCTGGCTGTTCCCCCTGGTACGGCCCTCATCTCCACTCCCTTAAATTCATGAGATGCTGACTTGAAAGGATATGGTGGACAACTGGTTTAGACATGCACTGCCAGATCTGGTTGGGCCACTTAAAACACAATCAGGTCTTGCTCACACCTGCTAAAACTGCTCACTATTCCAGGATCATCCTGGAATGCAAACGATCCCCAGTTTCTTTTCTCCACTGCAAACAGTCTTCTTAAATGCCTCTGCCCTGTCCCCTCCAGCCTCACCTCCACCTCACCTAGATGCAGGGAGGATGTTCCCGATGGCTGGGGAGTCCAGAACCAGGGGTCACAGTCTCAGGATACAGGGTATGCCATTTAGAACCGAGATGAGGAGAAATTTCCTCACTCAGAGGGTGGTGAACCTGTAGAATTCTCTAGCGCAGAAGGCAGTGGAGGCCAAGTCATTATATATATTCAAGAAGGAGATAGATATATTAATGCCAAAGGGATCAAGGGATATGGGGAGAGAGCGGAAACAGGGTACTGAATTAGATGATCAGCCATGATCTATTTTGAATGGCGGAGCAGGCCCGAAGGGCCAAAATGGCCTACTCCTGCTCCTATTTTCTATGTTTCTATAAGTCCGAAGCACTCATGGACTTCTTTATCACTAAAATCGAGACCATCTGAGCAGCTGCCTCTGCCACATCCCTCCCTTCCACTAGCCCACCTGGTCAAACTTCCTCTAAAGATCCCCCTGCCCTTGCCCTGCGCTCCCATCTTTCTCTAGTTTCTCTCCGATCTCCCCTCATGCTCTCTCTGAACTCATCTTGTCCATGAGACCCACCTTCTGCTCCCTCGATCCTATTCCCACTAAACTGCTGATCACCCAATTTTCGTCCTGGTCCCTATGTTAGCCAATGCTGTTAACTGCTCTCTCTTCATGTGTTGTTCCTCTCTCCTTTTAAATCTGCTGTCTTTACCCACTCCTCAAAAAAACCAACCCAGTACCCTACAGTCCTTACAAACTACCTTCCAATCTCCAACTGCCCATTCTTCTCCATAGTCTTTGAGCCTGTTACCTCCCAAATTGTTCCCATCTTTCCTGGAACTCCATGTTTGAAGCCTCCAATCAAGTTCTGCCCTTGCCACAATACTGAAACAGCTCCTATCAAAGTCACAAATTACATCCTAGTGACTGTGACAAAGGTAATAGTAGTGTAAAGGGCAAGAGTTCCTAAAGTGTGTTCAGGAAAATTTTCTACAACAGTATCTTGCTTGTCCAATGAGAAAGGAAGCACTGCTAGACCTGGTTCTTGGGAATGAGGTGGGCCAAGTGGATCAAGTCTCAGTAGGAGAGCATTTAGAGAATAGTGATCATTGTATCATAAGGTTTAGGATGACTATGGAAAAGGACAAAGAGCACTCCAGGGTAAGAATAATTAATTTGGGGAAGGACAACTTCAATGGGGTAAGAATGGAGCTGCAGAAAATAAATTGGAGTCAAAAGCTGTCAGGAAAACTGGTAGATGAACAATAGGCTACCTTCAAAGAAGAGATAGTTCAGGCACAGTCGAGGTATGTTGCCTCGAAGGGGAAAAGTAGAGCAAACAAATCCAAACCTCCCTGGATGACAAAAGAGGTACAGATTAAGATAAAGAAGAAAAAAATGTGCTTATGACAGATGCCAGGTAGAAAATACTATTGAGAACTAGGCTAAATATAGAAGGTCCATAGGTGAAGTGAAAAA
Organism: Heterodontus francisci; assembly: GCF_036365525.1. Taxonomy (NCBI): domain Eukaryota; kingdom Metazoa; phylum Chordata; class Chondrichthyes; order Heterodontiformes; family Heterodontidae; genus Heterodontus; species Heterodontus francisci. The sequence goes on along the minus strand of NC_090374.1, from coordinate 164,367,033 downwards.
GCAGAGAGAGAGCATGAAGAGAGACTGGCAGCTAACATTAAAGGAAATCCCAAAGTTTTCTATAGGCATATAAATAGTAAAATGGTGGTAAATAGAGGAGTGGGGCTGATTAGGGACCAGAAAGGGGATTTACACATGGAGGCAGAGGGCATAGCTGAGGTATTAAATGAATACTTTGCATCTGTCTTTACCAAGGAAGAAGTTGCAAGCCAGGCAATGTTGAAAGAGGAGGTAAGTCAGGCACTAGAGGGGTTTAAAATTGATAAAGAGGAAGTATTAGATAGGCTGTCTGTACTTAAAGTGGATAAAGTGCCAGGACCAGATGAGATGTATCCAAGGATACTGAGGGAAGAGAAAGTAGAAATTGCAGAGGCATTGGCCATAATTTTTCAGTTTTACTTAGACTCGGGTGGTGCCAGTGGACTGGAGAATTGCAAACATTACACCCTTGTTCAAAAGAGGGTGTAAAGATAAGCCTAGCAATTACAGGCTAGTCAGTTTAACTTCGGTGGTTGGAAAACATCCAGAAAAAATAATTTGGGACAAAATCAAGTTACATGGACAAATGCGAGTTAATTGAGAATTAATTAATGTAATCAGCATGGATTTCTTAAATGAAAATCTTGTTTAATTAACTTGCTGGAGTTTTTTGAGGAGGTAACAGAGAGGGTTGATGAGGGCAATGCTGTTGATGTGGTGTACATGGACTTTCAAAAGGCAATTGATACAGTGCCACACACAGACCTGTGAGCAAACTTGTAGCTCATGGAATAAAAGGGACGGTAGCAACATGGATACAAAATTGGCTGAGTAACAGGAAACAAAGAGTAGTGGTTAATGGATCTATTTCGGGCTGAAGGAAGGTTTGTAGTGGTGTTCCCCAGGGATCAGTGTTGGGACCCTTGCTTTTCCTGATGTATATTAATGACCTGGATCTTGGTGTACAGGGCACAATTTCAAAGTTTGCAGATGATACAAAACTTGGAAGCATTGTGAACTGTGAGGAGGATAGTGCAGAACTTCAAAAGGACATAGCCAAGTTGGTGGAATGGGCAGACAGGGGGCAGATGAAGTTCAATGTAGAGAAATGTGAAATGATTCATTTTGGTAGGAAGAACATGGCGAGACAATATAGAATAAAGGGCACAATTCTAAAGTGGGTGCAGGAGCAGAGGGATCTGGGTGCATATGTGCATAAGTCATTGAAGGTGGCAGGACAGGTTGAGAGACTGGTTAATAAAGCATACAGTATCCTGGGCTTTATTAATAGGGGCATAGAGTACAAGAGCAAGGAAGTTATGTTGTACTTGTATAAGACAATCGTTCAGCCTCAGTGGAGTATTGTGTCCAATTCTGGGCGCCGCACTTGAGGAAAGACGTGAGGACATTGGACAGAGTACAGAAAAGATTCACAAGAATGGCTCCAGGGATGAGGAATTTTGGTTCTGAAGATAGATTGGAGAAGTTAACACTGTTTTCCTTGGAGAAGAGAAGGCTGAGAGATGATCTGATAGGCGTATTCAAAATCATGAGGGGACTGGACAGAGCAGATAGAGAGAAACTGTTCCCACTCATGAAAGGATTGAGAACCAGAGGGCACAGATTTAAAGTATTTGGTAAGAGAAGCAAAAGTGACATCACGAAAAACTTTTTTTTAACACAGTGAGAGGTTAAGGTCTGGAGTGCATTGCCATGGAATGTGGTGGAGGCAGATTCAATTGAAGCATTGAAAGGGGAATTAGACAGTTATATGAAAAGGATGAATGTGCAGGGTTATGGGGAGAAGGCAGGGGAATGGAACTGAGGTAGTTGCTCTTTCAGAGAGCTGGTGCGGACATGATGGGCTGAATGGCCTCCTTCTGCACTGTAACAATTCTGTGATTCTGTAACTTTTCCCTCCTCGTCCTTCTTGACCTGTCTGCAGCCTTTGACATGGTTGGACCACACCATCCTCCTTCAATGCCTCTCCAATGCTGTCCAGATGGGTGGGACTGCTCTCATCTGCTTCCTTTCTTATCTATCGAATCGGAGCCAGAGAATCACTTCCAATGGCTTCTCTTCCTACTCTTTCACCATTATCTCTGGTATCCCCAAGGATCTATCTTTGGCCCTGTCCTATTTCTCATCCATATGCTGCCCCTCGGCGACATCATCCAAAAACACAGCATTACTTTTCACGTAAACTGATGACAACCAGCTCTTTCTCACCACCATCTTTCTCAACTCCTTCACTGTTGCTACATTATCAGACTGCTTGTCCAACTTCCAGTACTGGATGAGCAGAAATTTCCTTCAAATAAACATTGGGAAGACTGAAGTCATCGTTTTCTGTCCCCACCACAAACTGAGTTCCATTGCTACTGACTCCATTCCTCTACCTGGCAACAGTCTGAGATTAAGCCAGTCTGTTCACAAATTGGTGTCACATTTGACCCTGAGATGAGCTTCTGTTCTCATATTCATGCCATCACCAAGACTGCCTATTTCCACCTACGTAACTTCGACTGACTTCGCCCCTGTCTCAGCTCATCTGCTGCTGAAAATCTCATTTGTGCCTTCATTTCCTCTAGACTTGACTATTCTAATGCACTCCTAGCTGGTCTCCCACATTGTACCCTCCATAAATTTGAGGTCATCCAATACTCTGCTTCTCATGTCTTATCTCACACCAAGTCCCGTTCACCTATCACCCCTATGCTTGTTGACCTATATTGGCTTCCAGTCAAGCAACATCTTAATTTTAAAATTCTCATACTTATTTTCAAATCCCTCCATGGCCTCTCCCCTTCCTAACTCTCTGTAATCTCCGCTAGCCCCACAACCCCCCAAGATATCTGCGCTCCTCTAATTCAGGCCTCTTGAGCATCCCCAATTTTAATCGCTCTACCATTGGTGGTCATGCCTTCAGTTGTCTAGGCCCCAAGCTCTGGAATACCCTCCCTACACCTCTCCACCTCACATTTCTCCTTTAAGACACTCCTTAAAACCTACTTCTTTGATCAATCTTTTGGTCATCTGACATAATATCTCCTTTTGTGGCTCAGTGTTATATTTTGTTTTATAATGTCACTGTGAAGCGCCTTGAGATGTTTTATTCCATGAAAGGCGCTATATAAATTTAAGTTGTTGTTGTTGACGATGCTCGGGACCCCTGGCAGGGCTCTGGTTTGCAGCTCAGGCTTCGGCTCCCTTCTGGTGTTTCTCATTTTGGCTCCAGCTCGGCTGTCTCCCTTGTGCTACAGCCTGCTGGCAGCCAGCGATGAAAGTCAGTGAACTCTGTTTCTGATGGCTGGTGTTGTAAGTTTTACTTGATGTGTTCTAATTGTGCAACATGTTTACTTGAAGACTGCTGATTTTGCGATTGTTCAAAAATGAAATAGCATTCAGTCATCAATCTCACAAGCCTCATGCTTTTTTCCTTTCTTTTAAGGATTTTCTTTGGATCCATGAATATAGAAAAGTTCAAAGCTATTGTAAAATATCTGTCACTGCTGTTGCTGTCTTTGATCTCATTTGAGAGTTTCAAAGCTCTGCAGTAGCCTTTTGTTTTAAACACTGACTCATAGGCTATCACTTATGCAATTATCTTTGGCTCTACTTATTACTGAATTCATAATTTAATTTTCTGCCCCACCCCCCTCATCCTGCATGCCGCCCCCCCCCCCCCCCCACCCCGCCATGCTCTACCCTCCTCTCTTCAAAGCAGTTACTCATGCTGGGAAAGGATTCCGAGGCATTAGCATCCCAGTCCCTCAGTCAAAAGACCATCTTTAACAGATGAGCCCAGATAACCAAGCTCAGTCTTAACCTCACCCCATTCAAGTTACCATCAGGAATTACTTAAAAGCAGTGAGGAACCGTAAGTCCACTGCACCTCACCTGAGAAATTGAGGTCAATTGAAGCATCCCATCCAATTCCTCAGTTCATTGCAGAGCAGGAGTAGAACTTGGAGCACCCCAATCTGCGTGGCTCAGTGTCATGTCTCCTGAAAAGTTACTTAAAAAGGCCATTTAAAGAATTATTTTTTAAATGTATTGCATTCCAGGTAGGTATTGTTTACTGGTTGGCTGGAGTGGGTTTTAATGGTTATTAGCTCTTACTGAAATCAACAAGAACTGAAATATACCCATAATCCTTTTATATTATTGAATTGCTTCCATTGGATTGGAAGATGTGTTAGTTTCCATTGTGCTGAATCTATCCCATTTTAAACTATGGCGTAGATTTAGCAACAATAGGGAATTGCTGATGTCCATTTGTTGGTCTACGAGAAAGGGTCTCTGATGCAAATTGCTTATATTTTCTTCCCATTCCAGTAGGATTTTGCCACCACTGGCACTGAGATCATTGGGCAATTCTGTACTGTGATTTTTCCTTTTGGTGTTCTTGCAGGAAACTCTGAAATAAAGAGGCGAGGTCCCAAAAACAGTACATTACACAGAAAAAAATTGCAGGAATATGGGGAAAGAGTAAGGGAGTAAATGGAGTGCTCTTTGAACGAGCTGGCTGAGACTTGGTAGGCTGAATGGCGCCTCCTTCTATGCTGTACTATTCTATCCCAAGTACAAGTTGTTGCCTTGCAGTCAGTGAGACCGAGCAGGAATTTGAAATAATAGAACAAACAAGCCTGCACATTCAAAAGCAAGGCAGAGATACACTTAAGTAAATTCAAAAATAACAGATACACACAAATATATTGATAACTTACAGAGCTGCGCACAATTACATTTAGAACTGACAAAGATACACAAATGCACTGATCAACTACCAACAGATAAATGAATTTATAAACAACACGCAGGTTAAAAATATATACTTCTAAACTAATAAACAGATATACACAGATGCATTTGTAAACAACACACAGTTTGATAAATGACAAATAAATGCTCACAAAGACATTAAAAATTAACTGTTGCAGCCCAATTCATTTAAGCATGAAAGAGGTACATTGATCTGACTAACAGGCTGATACCATTAGATGTGTTCGTATAATGATGAACCCACTCCTCTCTTCTCCCTGCCTGGCATTCAGCAACTGTGAGGCCTGAGTTCTGCATCTGATGCTGCTTACTGCAGGCTCATTGGTCTTGGAGAAGAGAATGTGGCGTTGGACCCCTCCACTTCAGATGTGGCCATGATTATACCCCGATGACAGGTAGGAATACTAAATGTTTTTTTGTAAAGCATTTCAGATGCATTAATATAATGTTTGTAAAGAGCTCTGACCTATTCGAGATTAAATCAGCCACTCTTGTGGCTTATAAACCAATAGTCAATCTATATTGGCGGCGCAGTGGTTAGCACCACAGCCTCACAGCTCCAGTGACCCGGGTTCGATTCCGGGTACTGCCTGTGTGGAGTTTGCAAGTTCTCCTTGTGACCGCATGGGTTTTCGCCGGGTGCTCCGGTTTCCTCCCACAAGCCAAAAGACTTGCAGGTTGATAGGTAAATTGGCCATTATAAATTGTCACTAGTATAGGTAGGTGGTAGGGAAATATAGGGACAGGTGGGGATGTTTGGTAGGAATATGGGATTCGTGTAGGATTAGTATAAATGGGTGGTTGATGTTCGGCACAGACTCGGTGGGCCGAAGGGCCTGTTTCAGTGCTGTATCTCTAATCTAATCTAATATTGGTTTATGTTTCAAAAAATAGCAACTCATGACTTTTATACCTTTTTTTAAGAGCTTGTCTCATAATGTTCGCATTACTGGAAACAGTAAATTATATATGTGCTTTCATTGAGCCAAACTGACACTGGAAGTGCACCTTCCACCTTACTTCCCAACTTGGTGGAATGCTGTATGCATGAAGGTTGACATTCCTGTCTTTTAAAAGAAAAAAGATCAAAGGAGTGAAATTTGGATCTGTAGCACTGCTGGAGATGGTGCGATGCAAGCCGATTGCCCTTCTGGGGGTGTGTGCTTCTGGAGTGGTCTGTATGATACACTAGATTGAGAAGGGTGCCTACTCAGGCATACCCTGCAAGTGCTAGAAGCAACTGAACTGGTGCTATCATGACAACATACAGTTCAACCCGTTTTCCAAATTTGGACCACGCAGGTCCATTCAATGAATTTGCGTGCCGCTCACCAAAGACCAAGCGTTCAGCTGGAAGGGGACCCAGCAGTTGTGTTATTTAAACAGCCAGGCACCCAACTTGCAGCTAAAGTAATTTTGAAGATCTTCATCTAGTGCACAATGTCTGCAGGTATGTTGCAGTGTTTTTGGAGGTATTCTGGTGCATTCCTGGATTTGGCAGGAGTGTTACTGTACCCTCACAGGAAGGGCAGAGGAATAGGTGACCATACTAAAGCTGCAACAGGTATGGGGGCTGTAGTTGTGGTATCTCTGGGCCATCAGCATGTCCGGGAGATAAAGCAGAGGCTCCAGAAAGGGCAAGCTATCTGACAACTTGGAACCAGATTCCTCCATGCTCCTTGACCGTGACAGGAGGCTGCTTAGTACACCAGCACTGTGCCCAGCATCTCAATGTGCATGCCCATCAGTGTTCTACAGTATGCCGCCCATCGAGGTCCTCATCTGAATCCCCTGCAGCAGAACTCATTGGAGACCTCACCCTCTGGCGTGCTGGCGCATGAACCATCCATTACCTCTGGCCTGACTGCAGCCCAGTCAGGGCCAGTGACTCACCACATGCTGCTTTCAACTCTCCTTGTAAGTACGAGTAGTGCCAGTATCTGAGGTGGTGGCTGCACGTGTCAGATCAAGTGTCGGGGCTGCTATAGCTGGGCAAGTGGCAGTTCTTGGGTGTCTGAAAGCAGAAAATCAGAAGAGGAAGGTTGGTGTGGAAAGCAAGAAATCCTTGGTGACACCATCTGCAGCTTGCTCATCATGCCAGATAGCAGGATGAGGGTGTACTGGGTGTTGAGACGGAGCATAAGGCAGGGAGATATCATTATCCTCATTGTACTCTGCAATGCTGGATGTCTTTGTCGCTGCCAGCCACATAATGTGGAGAATCGTGTCCTCTGTAGGACCTAGGAGATGCAGACATCCTTGTCTCCTCTCGGCTCTGCTCTGCTCCCTTCTACTGTGTACCACCTAGTGCTACAAAAAAGAGGGAATAAAGCCACTGATTGTGTTTGGGTGATGTGCCTGCCTATAACTGAATAGCTGTTGAGGTATGTGGAGGCAGTGAGGGGTGGGTGTGAGACTGGCAGCATTGGTAGGTGTGTAAGGGTGAGTTAGAATATCTGGCTATAATAAAAGCAAAATACTGTGGATGCTGGAAATCTGAAACAAAAACAAGAAATGCTGGAATCACTCAGCAGGTCTGGCAGCATCTGTGGAAAGAGAAGCAGAGTTAACGTTTCGGGTCAGTGACCCTTCTTCGGAACTGACAAATATTAGAAAAGTCACAGATTATAAACAAGTGAGGTGGGGGTGGGGCAAGAGATAACAAAGGAGAAGGTGCAGATTGGACCAGGCCACATAGCTAACCAAAAGGTCATGGAGCAAAGGCAAACAATATGTTAATGGTGTGTTGAAAGACAAAGCATTAGTACAGATTAGGTGTAAATACACTGAATATTAACAGCAGCAAGTGCAAACCTGAAAAAAACAGTGGGTAAGCAAACTGAACAAACTAAGATGAAATGAAATAAATGCAAAAAAAGATTGTAAAAAATGTAAAAAAGAATGTAAAAAAAAAAGGAAGAAAAAATAACTAAAAATGAAAGTAAAATGGGGGGCTGTCATGCTCTGAAATTATTGAACTCAATGTTCAGTCCGGCAGGCTGTAGTGTGCCTAATCGGTAGATGAGATGCTGTTCCTCGAGCTTGCGTTGATGTTCACTGGAACACTGCAGCAATCCCAGGACAGAGATGTGAGCATGAGAGCAGGGGAGAGTGTTGAAATGGCAAGCAACTGGAAGCTCAGGGTCCTGCTTGCGGACTGAGCGGAGATGTTCCGCAAAGCGGTCACCCAGTCTGCGCTTGGTCTCCCCAATGTAGAGGAGACCACACTGTGAGCAGCGAATACAGTATACTACATTGAAAGAAGTACAAGTAAATCGCTGCTTCACCTGAAAGGAGTGTTTGGGGCCTGGGATAGTGAGGAGAGAGGAGGTAAATGGGCAGGTATTACATACACCTCCTGTGATTGCAGGGGAAGGTGCCCTGGGACGGGGACGAGGTGGTGGGGGTAATGGAGGAGTGGACCAGGGTGTCGCGGAGGGAACGATCCCTTCGGAATGCTAACAGGGGAAGGGAGAGGAAGATGCGACTGGTAGTGGCATCACGCTGGAGGTGGCGAAAATTGTGGAGGATGATCCTTTGGATATGGAGGCTGGTGGGATGAAAAGTGAGGACAAGGGGAACCCTGTCACGGTTCTGGGAGGGAGGGGAAGGGGTGAGGGTAGAGGTGCAGGGAATGGGTCGAACACGGTTGAGGGCCCTGTCAACCACAGTGGGGGGAAATCCTCGGTAGAGGAAAAAGGAGGTCATATCAGAAGCACCGTCATGGAAAGTAGCATCATCAGAGCAGATGCGTCGGAGACAGAGAAACTGGGAGAATGGAATGGAGTCCTTACAGGAGGTAGGGTGTGAAGAAGTGTAGTTGAGGTAGCTGTGGGAGTCGGTGGGCTTATAATGGATATTGGTAGACAACCTATCTCCAGAGATGGAGACAGAGAAGTCGAGGAAGGGAAGGGAAGTGTCAGAGATGGACCATGTAAAGGTGAGAGAAGGGTGGAAATTGGAAGCAAAGTTGATAAAGTTTTCGAGTTCGGGGCGGGAGCAGGAAACGGCACCGATACAGTCATCAATGTACCGGAAAAAGAGTTGGGGGGAGGGGGCCTGAGTAGGACTGGAACAAAGAATGCTCGACATATCCCACAAAAAGACAGGCATAACTAGGACCCATGCGGGTACCCATAGCGACACCTTTTACTTGAAGGAAGTGCGTGGAGTTGAAGGAGAAGTTGTTCAATGTGAGAACAAGTTCAGCCAGGCGGAAGAGGGTGGTGGTGGATGGGGACTGATTGGGCCTCTGTTCCAGGAAGAAGCGGAGAGCCCTCAGACCATCCTGGTGGGGGATGGAGGTGTAGAGTGATTGGACGTCCATAGTGAAGAGGAGGCGGTTGGGACCAGGAAACTGGAAATTGTCAAAATGACGTAGGGCGTCAGAAGAGTAGAATATCTGGCTGTTAGGGATAGGAAGTGCTGAGTGCTAGGAAGTGCTGCTGGGTGAGTGACAGGGGTGTGGTGCACTGAGTAGTGTGAGAAGTTGGTGTGTCGGGTAGGAAATGCCATGTGAAGATGTAATTACTGACCTTGACCACCTGGGTGAGGTCATTAGACCTCTTGTTGCACTGCTTCCAGGTCCTTCGGTTCAGACTCTGGGAGCTGACCTTAATCAGCTGCTTCCTTTTAATAGTGGGGAGGAAACTGAAGAGGGGATACAGAAATCTTTAAAGGTAGAAGATGCAAATGCAATTCTGGATTTTATACTCTGTGATGGCCTAGAAATTGAACTATGCCTAAGCCGGGTGTTAGTTGGGTGGGGGGAGTGTGCAACTCTTGCACTAGTTGCTATTGATACACAATATTCTTGCTGTCTGCTAATTACAATTGTTTGTGCTCGCAGCCAGCACTACCCATGCTATCCATTGTCTGCAAATCTGTTGGGGTGGGGGTGATAGCAGGAGTCCAGGACATTACTTAAAGGCAGCTAATACCTCATAAAGGATAGGTACATTCAAACTGCAAAAACTGTGAAACAACTTGAGCAAGGACATAGCTGAAGGAAGGAGAGAGCTGGCACCAAAGTTCTTCAGTGCTGTGCTGGAAGTGTTGGTGCTGACAGTTGAGAGGAGAACGGATATCCTTTTCTCCACCAGGGGACGAGATTCCCTATAGGCATTTACAGATTAGGCTGTAGGGAGAAATTCCTCAATACATCATGACACCAAGAATATGGCTGCAATGGAGGAAAAACATTCAATTACTTAACTAGAGCTGTTAAGATAAGAATTCTGCTAAAATACTTTATCACATTTGCAGCATTTATAGTCTCATTAGTCATGCCACTCACAATACTGCCCTTCCCACTGCCCTGCACTCAATCCATCACACTTACTAAATATCTTGCTTCTCATGCTCGCACTCATCACTTTTTCAGCCCTCACTTACCCACAGCTCACATCTCATACACGGACTGTCAGCTATTCCCCATGTCACATTCTCCAAAGACCTCACAAGCCATCTTGGCTTTGAGAACGACTGTTGAAACAAGCTTTAGGGACATCACGTCACCCTGTTCTCCAGCAGAGCCCTCAAAGTACTGAGGCATACCCCAGGAGAAAGCCTGTCCTCCATGGGAGAGGTACCTGCTGTCCTCTCTCAGAATGAGAGTATGTCTATTCCCCGCCACACAGTCAGCCAGTGCCCTTGCTGACGACAATTTGCTAGCTGGGCCAGACTACCTGGCTCAGAAGAGATGCTTCAGTCTGCAGCTGGGCCATCAAGGCCCAGAGTTGATCAAGGTTATCCTCCAAGGCCATCTGAAGTGTGCTCAGTAGAAATTCAGTATCCTTCAACCTCCCTGGTTGGAGCAACAGGATAGGAGAATGAGCACACAAGGCTAAGGGCTTGTACAAGGGTGATTAGTTTTTTTCTTGATAATGCTGACATGATTTGTTTGCTAAATTTGTTTTTTTGTTATGAATTTGGTGTTAGTATTTGTCTTTGCAGTGAAGTAAGTGGACCCAGAAATTTGGTGTGAAGGTGGTTGCAAGAAGATCTTGTGGTTGATAAATGGGGAATGGGAGGGCTGATTTAGGTGAACTACTTCTCTTGAGAAACCTCTGAGAGCTCAGGCAGACAGAGGCTTTGGTGGTCCCTGCCTCTTCTCCTCTTATTTCTCCTCTTCCTCCTCCTCTGAGGTGAATGAAAATGAAAAGAAACACAGGAGTCTAATCTACATACAATGAACAAAGGTTAGAATATTGCTAGCACAATGTGGTGTGATGGAATACTCTCCACTTGCCTGGATGGGTGCAGCTTCAACAACACTCAAGAAGCTTGACACCATCCAGGACAAAGCAGCCCACTTTATTGGCACACCATCAACCACCTTCAATATTCACTCCCTCCACCACCGACGCACAGTGGCAGCAGTGTGTACCATCTACAAGGTGCACTGCAGCAACGCACCAAGGCTCCTTAGACAGCACCTTCCAAACCCGCGACCTCTACCAACTAGAAAGACAAGGGCAGCAAATACATGGGAACACCACCACCTGCAAGTTCCCCTCCAAGTCACACACCATCCTGACTTGGAACTATATTGCCGTTCCTTCACTGTCGCTGGGTCAAAATCCTGGAACTCCCTTCCTAACAGCACTGTGGGTGTACCTACCCCACATGGCCTGCAGCGGTTCAAGAAGGCAGCTCACCACCACCTTCTCAAGGGCAATTAGGGATGGGTAATAAATGCTGGCCCAGCCAGCAATGCTCACACCCCATGAATGAATTAAAAAAAAAACACGTTCCTCTCAGTAGTTGTGGCATTCTATACCAATATGGTGAGCGGCGCAAGTGTGCACACTCTTTCTAACCATCATATTTTGGATATAGTAGGCTGCTTAGCATCCAAAAAATGGGCACTGCGTAGCTGAATAATTTGACCAATGAATATAAAAGTAAGGGAATGGTGTTGAGGTAAACTTTTGTCTTTAGTGCTCCTGGTACTTAGCTTTCCGTGTCAAAGTGCAAAATAGCAATTTGGATGTTTGAATGATTTTTAGTTCATTAAGGCGGCTGGGACGAATAATGAAGCATATGAGATTTAGTAGATATTCATTTGCTTTATTGAGTTTACTATTGGGGTGTAGGAAAAAACATAATGAACCTTTTCTTAGTAGATTAAATGATTTGAGTAGAATTCATGTCTGGCCCTATTGTTATGGTTTCTGGAAGGAATGGGTTTAAATGGGCCTTGTTCATTCTACTCTTGACTTATGAGCAGTTGAAACCAGATAGATGCATGTTCACCCATCAGAGCTGCAAAGTACTCTCCACTTTTCTCCATTTGACAACATGGCTTTAAAAAAAAAATGAAAGCAATTATATTCATTTTCCTGCAATGAAATTACTCTGATCACAACTAAATCACAAGCTGCCAGATAAAAATTTTCTTAGTTTGCCACAGATGGTGTGGAGACCTGAGGGGAAAGGTAATGGGCAGAACTATTGATATTTTCTTTAAAACAAAATGGGTCAGCAGGATGGCCTTGCGGACAATGGTGCTCCTGTGTGCTGTGGCAGCTTGTGACTTTGTGGTTGTCATTCTCCCCAATTGAATTCAAATGTCTGCCATACTATTTTGTACATGGACTGAGCAGAATCACCATCCCTGGTAACACAGCAGCAATGTGGAAGTTTTAAGGGCAGATCTTTTGCTTGACCTCTTGAATAGGGTGAACAGGGCAGGGGATGCTCCTGTGAAATGCCTTGGGACATTACTTCTTTGGCCTCCTTATCTCGAGAGACAATGGATAAGCGCCTGGAGGTGGTCAGTGGTTTGTGAAGCAGCGCCTGGAGTGGCTATAAAGGCCAATTCTAGAGTGACAGGCTCTTCCACAGGCGCTGCAGAAAAATTTGTTTGTCGGGGCTGTTACACAGTTGGCTCTCCCCTTGCGCCTCTGTCTTTTTTCCTGCCAACTACTAAAAAAAAATCTTTTGCTTGACCTCTTGAATAGGGTGAACAGGGCAGGGGATGCTCCTGTCAAATGCCTTGGGACATTATTTTATGTTAAAGGCACTATATAAATAAATTGATATTAATGAAGAAACCAGCATTGTAGAAATTAAGGGCCATCGTTCCCTTAATTCGCACTAACAAGACCCTCTGGTGCAGCATCAGGTCTTCATGCAGCATTTCACAGAGGTGGGCAATTGCTTCCTTGATGAAGGGCAGTCAATGTTTCACAGGTCCACTGATGGTGCCTGGCTTAACATTCACACCCCATACAATCTCTGGGGGTGATTTTCGTGAGTTTGTTACAGTCTCCAGCTGTGATGCCTCATGTGACTTGACTCATCCCTCTGGTCTTGCTCCAGATTCTCCATGATAGTCAAAAGCAGGGGAATTCCCACTGGATAGCTCATTGTAATACGTTTACCTTCTTTATGTGTCGAGAGAGGTGGGAATCTTGAAAGTTAATTGTCTTCAGACACTCACAGGACTCTAGCTGTAAAAACTGGCAAGAAAAGTTTGCTAAAACTGAGCCAATTAGAAAAGAAACCAAGAACAATTTCAGGCCGCAGGGAAGAAGATTCACAGCTTTAACAGCCCCTTTGTTGTCCTTGCAAGTCAAATGTCATGTGAGGCCATAAATCACATCAATAGTAGTCATTCACATTATTATTTTTCTGTCTAAATCTTTCAGGCTACAACCATAAAAGGGATGTAAATCCAGGAAATTTGTGATTGCAATTTTTGGGCAGGGCTATGATAATTAATGTTTTTTTGTTTCAACCAGAGACTTAGTGGCACTAAAATTCCAGAAAATTATAGGACAATGTAAACAACGGAATACTTAGCTTACACCATTATTTCCTGTAACTTCTACATTGGATTAATGATGCACGTGGTTGATGCTATGGTGCAAGTTTTCAGGAAATTTCTGGGCCACTATATTTTAAGTTAAACTAAATATGATTCTCCACCCCATATCAGGTAGGATCACACTCAGCACTTCTTTTCCCTGACTGAAGTGAATCAAAGGGAAGATCTCTGTGGGAAGGAGATCTTTTTAATTTCCAGTTTTTCAGTACTTCGTTAGTCGATTTTTGCTTTTAATTTTTTGTAGCTCCCGGGCACGTAAGTAAACCTGGGATATTTTAACTGCTGCCCCCAACTTCCCCATCCCCACCCTCAGCCTGCTTTCTCCCTGGCATATCAGATTCAAATCATCCAGTCTATCATGACATGATTTGAGTGGTGTGAATACTACAAATATATGGACAATATGAACTACTTTCTTGGCTATTAATTCTTATTTTGCAACACAACAATAAACAAATCTGTACACAGCCCAAAATGTTGCACATTTACATCTGCACTTTAGCCTGACAGTTTAACTACAACACTTGATGTAAAACACAGGTATTACCTTCATAAATAAAAACAGAAATGCTGGAAATACTCAGCAGCTCAGGCAGCATCTGTGCAGAGAGAAGCAGAGTTAATGTTTCAGGTCTGTGACCTTTCATCAGAACTGGCAAAGGTCAAAAAAAGAATTAGGCTTTAAGCAAGTGAAGGGGGGAGGGGGGGGGGGTGGGGGGATGGCGGGGGAGGGGGAGTGGGGAGTGGATGGTGAGGAAGAAAACAAAAGGAAAGGTGTGTGATAGGGCAGAGGGCAGGAGAGATCAGATAACAAAGCTGTCCTGGGACAAAGGCAAAGAGCGTGTTAATGCTTGTGGTGAAAAACAAACAATTAGTCCGGAGAGAATGTTGATAGTGGAATCATGAGCACTCTGTCTACATGAAAAACAGGCATCCCGCCCCCTTCACTAATTCTTTTCTAACCTTTGCCAGTTCTGATGAAAGGTCACAGACCTGAAACGTTAACTCTGTTTCTCTCTCCACAGATACTGCCTGACCTGCTGAGTATTTCCAGCACTTTGTTTTTATTTCGGATTTCCAGCATTTGCAGTCAAGCATGGCTGCCCAACCCGAACCCGACTGGGCCCGACGACATGTGTCAGGTTTGGGTCGGGTCGCTCTTCAGGGTCCAGCACTCAGGCTCGGCTTGGGTCGGGCCGGGTCAGACACAGTGACAGCCAGGACGTCAAGGCAGGAAACGCGCATCCGGATTTCACACTAGTCTGCAGTGAGCGATTCCGTCCAAGGTGGAGCACAACCTCTTTAATATAATCAATTTCATTCCGGTGGTCAAGTTGGGCACAGGATAAAATCGAAGGACTCGGGCCGGGTCAGGCTCGGGTCGGGTTTCAATTGCAGACCTTTAATCTGCAGTATTTTGCTTTCATTTTAGATGTTATCTTCATGTTAGATTAAGTTTAGAAATTTAAATTGTTTCTGGTCTAGCTTTTTAAAAAAAAAGTTGTTGATCCAGCAAAATGCATCTGTATTATAAGCACCACTATTGTGACAATGTTGTGGAAGAAAATTTGTCCCTTTAGGTGTGAGTAGAACTACATTTGTTGATATTGCTCTTTCCATATCTCTCTGATGGCAGATTGGTAGTCAACTGAGAAGAGCTTCTGTATAAAATTCTGTGATGTGTTTGTCAGTTGTCAGCTTGTTGGATTTGGAAGGGGTGGATTGGGAGGGGGGTGTGGTGGCTGATTTACGGTTATAGATCTGACGAGATTTATTTCAGGAGGGGTACAGTGCCATTTTTCCTATACTCTAGCATTTATTCTTCAGGCCATAATACTCTGACGGGTCTATTGTCATGTGTTGTCAGAAGATCTCCCTGTCACTGCTGTGGTTTTGCTGCAATTGTCACTATAAAGGTACTTTCTAGACCGTGCATTGTTTATCTGCTAAATGCCAACATTGTATTTATTAGTTGACATAATTCATAGTCTTTTTTTTATTACCATAAGGCTCCATCTGTTAAAGTACTGGGTGATGTTTGAAAAGAAACTGTTAATTTGCACGATGAGTCACTTCACTTGGTGTCCAGATTCCAAGCATTGTTGTATTTAACCTGCAGCAATGATGATGAGAATGGTTTTGCATGACCCAGTTTTTCAGCACATGGAACCAACATCAAGAATCAACAGCCAAGAAAAAACCCCTCCAGGTATCTCTACCTCACCTAATGAGATATTTTTAATGCTTCAGTGAATCCGCTTTTGTCCTATAGATTAATATTGTTTGGCTCTCAATCTGGTTTCAATCTGGCTTCACTCTCGGGTAAATAAGGTCCATTCTGGTGAGAACAAAAGAAAAAAAAGAGTGATGCCAACCGGGTCTCAAAATTACATGAATAAAACACCAACAGTGCTGCAGCTGATAACGGGGATGAAGACCTTCTTTGGTCAGCCTATAGAATTAGAGTGGGCCTTTGCTGTAACCACAACTCACAAATATGGCATGCTTTAAAGGAAAAAGACGACATAAGAATTAGGAGCAGGAGTAGGCCATTTGGCTCCTCGAGCCTGCAGTGTCAAATCAATAAGATCATGGCTGATCTGATTGTACCCTCAACTCTACTTTCCTCCCTGCCTTTCTTCTTCTTTGGCCTCCTTGCCTCGAGAGACAATGGGTAAGTGCCTGGAGGTGGTCAGTGGTTTGTGAAGCAGCGCCTGGAGTAGCTATAAAGGCCAATTCTAGAGTGACAGACTCTTCCACAGGTGCTGCAGATAAAATTGGTTGTCGGGGCTGTTACCCAGTTGGCTCTCCCCTGGCGCTTCTGTCTTTTTTCCTGCCAACAGCTAAGTCTCTTCGACTCACTACTCTTTAGCCCCGCCTTTATGGCTGTCCGCCAGCTCTGGCGATCACTGGCAACAGAAATAATAATTAGCCCAGCGATAGAATGAAGATCAAGGTCTTAGGTCTCAAATAGAACTGTCATGTATGTTATATGATAGTTAAACTGTTCTGAAAATATTCATACTGTAACTCTGCTCTCGATTGCTGATAAAATGTTACATGGGTGATGAGCCCCTTTTTGATTGTTTTATGTAGAATAGGCAATGCAAAGCAAGGAACCAAAGACTCCTTAATTTTGCCTGGACCTTTATTTGAAGTCCAAACGGGCTCACTTGAAGATGAAACAGATCATGTTTTACAATGGACTGTTAACTAAAGTATTAATTATTTCTAACACTCAGAGGCAAGTTGTGAACTGTAGACTCCTGATGGGTATGAGCCCACTTCCCTAAGTCTATAAAAGTTATATACATTAACAACTTAAATTGGATTGACTGGGATATCACATAATCTGACACAATTAATTATTAAGTATAGGTAACATTCTGGCTTTTGCAATTTAACAGTGGGGCCATAGGTTTCTGGGTCTTATGCAAGATGAGAACACAGCAGCAATTCAGGGGGCTGAAGGTATGACAGTAAAACATGGCAATAAGGACTGAAACCTCACAGCTTCTTTGTTTTGTTGCTTAGGGAAAGGTTTTCTTCACCGTATTTGTGCTGAGAGGTACTTTGACAACTTTGTACATCTGAACTTCACTTTGGAGCTCTGAGCTATCAAATCAGCATGGGTTCTGTTTATAACAAAAACAAGAAATGCTGGAATCACTCAGCAGGTCTGGCAGCATCTGTGGAAAGAGAAGCTGAGTTAACGTTTCGGGTCAGTGACCCTTCTTCGGAACCCTGTTCTGTTTATGCTGTGTTACTTTGGATTTCAGATGAGGGCAAATATGACAAGCAAAGCAGCAAAAAAACAGCTTTTCACAGACTAACAGCTCACAGGAGAGAGGGGATCAGCTGAGAGGTGCACAGAAAGCCATAACCAGTACACAGGAACTACAGGCAGAGGATAAGATTCCTCGACATGTTGGAATACCAGTGTCTCAGGAGGCTCAGGGTTTCCTGTCAGGTAGTGGCAGATATTTGCAGCCTGCTGGAACAAGACCTGTGGCCAAGTGGACCTGGTAACCACACTTTACCAATTCTGTCAATGCCACCACCCAATTTCTTTGCCTCTAGCTCCTTCCAGGCCTCTGCTGGAGATATTTGCAGTGTCTCTCAGTTGGCAGCTGTAGTGCATAAGAGGGATGACTGATGGCTTGTTTTCCAGGGCCGGCAGTTATCAACTTTGCCTGCGATGACGCTAGTCAGAATGCTAGTGCAGGTGCTCGGGTTTGCAGTTCTGTTCAGCTTCCCACAGGTGCAGGGCATCATTGACTACGCACATGTGGCAGGTAATCACCAATAGATCACCCAGCATTATTCAAAAACTGAAGGGCTTCCACTGCATCATTGTGCAGCTGGTGTGCAACCACACAAAGGTATTTTATAAGTGTGTGCAAGATTCCTGGGGAGTTGCCATGATGCTTTCCTCCTGCTACAGTGCACCCTCCCTATTCTCTTCACAATTTGTTTGGTGACAAGGGTTACCCACTTAAATGTGGCAGATGACACCTGTGAGAAACCGAACCAATGAGGCCCTGGAGAGATACAATGAAAGCATAGGACAAGCAGATGTGTCACTGAGCAAGTCATTGGTATGGTGAAGATGCACTTCAGGTGCTTGGGCTGATTTGGAGGTGTTCTTCAGGATGTATTAGCCAGGGTTTCCAGAATGGTCAAGATGTGCTGCACTCTGCACAACATTGAGGAGCAATGAGGTTTGCACCTGCAGGGAAACCAGATGCAGAACACAAAGCCTCTTCAGGCTCCCAGGAGGAGGAATGTGATGCAGCCAATACACCTGCAAGGGCACACATTGTTGCCCAGCATTGCCAGGATGCCCTCTTTATTGTAAGGTTCACTTAGGTTCCACCAGTCCAGCCATCTGACAACCCTATGCAAAAGTCATTTTCCCAACCAAGTCCGCCCCAGAATCCCCAACATTCCCCCAACACAAAGCAGCCCTGCAAACAGCCAAGATGTTGTTGCTCTCGTCATGAAGCTTCACAGACAGGCCCAGCTGCCTCTTTGCCCTCCCTCCTTCAGAGGCACCGCATCATGCCATGGGGTCCAGAAATACAGGGTGTATGAGACCTGGTGACCTGTAGGCCTGCAGAGCGCTGTCGATGCAGAAATGATCGTGCCTTGGCAACTGAGGTTCTGACATTTCTCTGGGTGGAGTTGCTGATGGACCTCAGGGCTCAACCTTGATGATAGCCCACCCTCTGTTCCAGAAGTGTGAGTGACCAATCACACCACACAGCAGTTTGTCAACATTATACTACCCCACCCATAACACACAATGAGCAACCTTGCAGGGCTCCTTCTCTGCGATCTCCACCCAGGCTTTCTTGGTTTGGCGGGAGGACCTCTTCCCTTTCCTTTGCAGCCTGGAAGAGAATCTGCAGACATCACTAAAATGTGGGGCCACCCAGTGTCTGGCCTTTGTCATCCTGTACTGTCCTCCTTGGTGGGTTAGGGTTTCCATTACTAAGCTCTGTAATGTTTTCAGCAGTACACTGAAAACTGTCAGTGACTCTAAGGCAGAAGTGAATGCAGGGCTGGTAGGCCTTTAAATATGGCACCAGCACCTGCTCCGTAGTCATCTGACAGCAAAATTACTGACTCACCTCCTGCCCCGCCACATGATCGCAGTGGGCCAGCCTTCCATATTGCATTCTGGAACATTGTCCACTTCTGGTCCGGTTGCCAGTCCCAGCAGCAAACTTACATAATTCAACCTGTGATGTGCGTCTTCACATTCCCACGTGTGAGTATCTGAGCTGGTACATTGTTTGCATGAGTCCTGAGATGGTGTACCCTTAGAGTGAGTGACCTCCTCTGAGGAGTCATCTTCATCCTCTTGGACCACCTCCTGCAGGATGCTTGAATGAAATGGAACCGTTAAAGTCAGAATGTTTTAAGTAATCATTATGCAAATGATCATATTTCACTTCCAGCTGACATCAAGTCAACATGAGTGAGTGCTATGCACCATGTGACTGTCTGATATTTAATTCTGCCACTGGCCCCCAACTCCCCATCTCCAATGGCCAAGCATGCTGAGACTCTGCTAATGTCCGGCACCTCCCCCTCTGCAGCTGTCAGTTTGGAATCGCTGGAGGGCCACCTCTGGTTCTCTGTGTTCTGTGCTCTCTTCTCCTGCAAGCAGGGAAAATGAGACCTATGAGTGAGTAATGACATGTTGAAAGGATGGATGAACGGCCTTTGTTGAGGGTGACTATGAGTGATAGACGTGATATTGCAGAAAGATGAGGGTGAGTGTCAGCAGTGGATGGACAGATGAGGACGTGAGGAAATACATGGGCAGAGAAGGATGGGTGTACCTGCAAGGGAGGTTGATATGAGGAGTGATGCATGAGAGTAGGCTTGAGAAGGCAGAGTGAGGGGGTTGGGATGGAATTCACATCAGTATGTAGTTTTATGTGCCATTGTACTTACCCTTCCCGCCCTCCTTAGGTCATTGAATCCACAAACATGGCATCCCGGTCCGACTGCTTACCTCATGGGCAACCTCCAAGCACGTATTCATTGGTTCACATGCAGGTTTTTTCCTCCCATCAGTAGGAAAAAGTGTCTTCCTGAGGGTCCTTGCAGGCCGTAACATCACATCCAGGGAGGCATCATTAAACGGGGTGCAGCCTTTGAATGCCTGGATTCCATTCTACAAATTCTTTCTCTTGTTCTCCCAACGCCAAAATGCATTGCATTTCATGTTTGGAGTGTCCCTTTAAATACTGGAGCTGAAATCTACTCTTAAGGGTTGTCATCACGCCAGCTCATGCCAATTGGTAGAAAAACCCTGGAAATTACGTGATAATGTATTGGCTGGGTTTAAAAGCCACTGATAGATATGCTGCTCTTACTCTGGGTTTTCCATGCGCTACCAGCACCCACAATTCCCAGCATATTGGCAATTTAGAATGCAGCCCATAATCTCTTTAAATGTTGGATATATCAGTGCTATGAATTGTAGATCTTGACCCTGGTTTCTCAGGCTAACAGGATAGTTCAGTCATGACACATTTCAGTCCATGGAACTCCCACACACTCCAGGTTCTGAAAGTCTGCAGGTGCTGCGATCGGGGTGAGGAGGGGTTGAAGGGCTTCCGGCTTTTGTGTCTCCTTGTTTGACCGCAACTGGTTTATTTCTTTTTTCAAGTGGATATACTGACTAATTCAGTGAGTGTTTAACTACTTACATGCTATGATCATAAAAGGAAACAATCGGACAGGTTTTCTTGAGTTTAACAAAGAAAGAGGTTAGTTTTATTGCACTTAAACCAATCTAAGCGAAATAATAAGCTACGCTGTAACTTTCTCTCTCTCTCACTCACACACACTCACACAAGCATTCACTCACACACACACACTCACACAAGCACTCACACGCGCACACACACTCTCTCACACACACTCACACACACTCATGCATACACACTCACACACACACACTCGAGGTTCACATGCACAAATAGGTTACATAGTGGGAAAGGATAGATTGGTTGGATTAGAGTCCCAGAGCAAATAAAAGGAGTATACAGTGGAGGTTGGTGACTCGGCTAGCTTCAGGCTGAACCCGGTGGTACTGAGACTCCCAGTTTCAAGATGTGGCCAGTTGATTCGGTGGTTCTCATGGAGATAGTGATGCAGATGATTTTCTTCATGGGGTCTCTGTTTGCAGCACTGATAGGCCTAGGTGTTTACGGCCAGCAGGCAGGGTTCGAAACTTGCAGGTGGACTGGAGAGAGAGAGGGAGGAACCACCCCACTTGGGTCTTCTCTTGTCAGTGGCTAGCTATTTGTCTCAGTTGCTGCAGAGAAAACAGCTTAAGCACACAGATGGGCCTGTCACATGACTGTCATCCAATGATTCAACATGATGGTTATCAATGTGTATTCCCTTTTGCAAGATAATTACCTCATGTCTAGGAGTTCCCTGCTCTAAACCAGGGTCCCATTGTTCAAGTGATTAGGTTTGAGTAGTTCATCTCCACCAGTTTAATGTTCCAAGTGATTGCCTCAATGTCTTGTTAACGGGAGCAGGACAGGTAGTTCACTCAAATTCCCCATGTCATTTTTCTTGAGGGAACTGGGCAGACAAGTCTTCTTCACCTCGGTGCATATGAATGTAGGGAATATGATGCAAATTACAATGGCCATCTTAACTGCTAGCAGTCGCCTTTTATCTGTTCCTTTTTCTTTTTAAAAAATTTAATTCAGGTTTCCAGCCAGTGGATAAAAAAAAAAGCATTATTTGGCATAGCCCGATTTTGTGACAGTAGGCTACACAGGTTTTACAGCCAGTTACTTGGGATGTAGGGAGACATTTGGTTGGACTACTCATCTATGAGAGCATTTTCATAGAAGGGGTTATGTTTGTGAAAGGGTGAAAACAAGCACTCAGTGAGTGCTGTGTGAATAAAGCATAGCTGTCTGAAAGTCTAGATTTAGCATGCGTTTTTCAGTCCAATTGCTGATTACCATAATTTGAACTTGCCTGGAGACGCGAAAACAGACACCTGCAGGTTTAGCACTAAGCACTGAATAGACACAATTTTTGTGGCAGGGTATATTGTAGCCTCCCGCACCCACTTCTTTTGAAGATATGGAGTGTTCTGGCTGAGAGACAATGGCACATTTCAGGATGGCCCAGACGAAGGGAGAAGGTGCACAGGTTCTTGGAGATGGCCCTGGAGCTCCTACTGGAGGAGATTAAGAGGAGGAGGAATGTCCTGTACCTACAGGATGTAGGAGTCCACCTCGCCCTCCTGTTGCTGTCTCCTGGAGTAACTGGTACTATTCTGCCTGGCTTCATGACCACCTCCCATTCTTCCTCCAGATGAAGGGAGGCCCCTAGCAGGATGCCCATGACCAAGCATTCTGTTTCTCCTGGTGAAACCTATAAGCTGCCCAATAAGATAGCACTCACTCTGTTTAGGTGAAGTCCTTCAAAGAATTTTAGCAAAAATGTTGGTGAAGTCTTGATAAACTGTCCCAGAAAGTTTCCCGATGTGTCGCAAAAGTACTTTTCAAACTTCCAGCAGCAAGTGAACAGTGAAAGCTGAGCGTGCCTTGAAGTAACGCAGAAAATCCTCAGCAATGACTTGTTTACTCCAGTTCAGCTGATGGCAGTTAGGAGAGGGCATTAGCTGTAGTGCGAGCTGCCAAAATGCATGCAGCCTCTTTAATGAGTGCTGGCAGGTAATTTAATTGTCAATTACGATCCTCCGGATGGCTGTTCCTAGGGTGGACTTCAACTCCTTTGCCAAGTTGGTGTCATGGTAAAGGTGAGCTAAAACCACGTGGTAGCTCAAGACCTCATCTTAGCCACTTCAGGGGCTCTTTAGCATCTCATAGCTGCATTTTTCCAGTCCCGTATTCCAGTATTTCCAGCATTTACAGTTTTTATTATGAAGTTAAGCTTGTACTTTTTATTTGAGTAGGACCTTATATAATGTAGAATAAGTGTTTTCACACACACACATTTGGGGGAAAAGTGAGTAAAAGACCATTCTTTTCTGAACTTTTCTTAAGGTCACTTACAAAATGAGATGCAGATTCCTATCCTCATCACTTCTACCTCAACTAAGTTTATACACGTTAAGCAGGAAAAATAGCTCTCCCAGTCTTGAGTATAATAGAGTAAATGATGCTTGAGAACCCTTTCCTTTATTAGCCGAGATATAGAATATCAGAGGAGGCAGATTATGCTAGAACTGTATAACTCATTGGTTAGGCCACAATTTGAGTAGGATGTGCAGTTCTGGTCGCCTGTTGGCAGCACAGCGGCGCAATGGTTAGCACTGCAGTCTCACAGCTCCAGCGACCCTGGTTCAATTCTGGGTACTGCCTGTGCGGAGGTTGCAAGTTCTCCCTGTGACCGCGTGGATTTCGGGCGGCACAGTGGCGTAGTGGTTAGCACCGCAGCCTCACAGCTCCAGGGACCCAGGTTCAATTCTGGATACTGCCTGTGCGGAGTTTGCATGTTCTCCCTGTGACCGTGTGGGTTTTCGCCCACCGCCAAAGACTAGCAGGTGATGGGTAAATTGGCCATTGTAAATTGCCCCTAGTGTAGGTAGGTGGTAGGGAATATGGGATTACTGTAGGGTTAGTATAAATGGGTGGTTCTTGGTCAGCACAGACTCGGTGGGCCGAAGGGCCTGTTTCAGTGCTGTATCTCTAAATAAAAAATAAAATAAACCTCATTACAGAGAGGATGTAATTGCACTAGAAAGGGTACAGAGGAGATTTACGAGGATGTTGCCGAGACTGGAAAAACGTAGCTATGAGAAAAGATTGGATAGGCTGGAGTTCCTCTCCTTGGAACAGAGAAGACTGATGGGAGTTTTGATTGAAATGTACAAAATTGTGAAGGGCCTGGATAGAGTGGATGTGAAGGGCCTATTTACCTTAGCAGTGAGGTCAGTGATGAGGGGGCATAGATTTAAAATGATTGGTAGAAAGATTAGAGGGGAGACAAGGTAAAAATCTTTTCACCCAAAGGATGGTGCGGGTCTGGAACTCACTGCCTGAAAGGATAGTAGAGACAGAAACCCTCAACTCATTCAAAAGGAGTCTGGATATGCACCTCAAGTGCCGTAACCTGCAGGGCTATGGACACAATGCTGGAAGGTAGGATTAGACTCGATGGCTTGTTTTTTGGCTGTGCAGATATGATGGGCCAAGTGGCCTCTTTCTGTGCTGTAAACTTTCTATGATTAGTGGATTAGATGACATATAGTTAAATCAGTGTGTCAGGCAGTGCCCTTTACCCCTGCAGTGAGTAAAAGACCATTCTTTTCTGAACTTTTCTTAAGGTCACTTACAAAATGAGATGCAGATTCCTTTCCTCATCACTTCTACCTCAACTAAGTTTATACAGTGTTACTAGTTAAAAGAACAGCAATAAACCAGTAAATAGATATTTTACTGCTGATGAGCTGTACATGGCAATTACATGTAAATTTTACATTTTAAGAAAATGTAGGCATAAAAGTGTAGTATGCTGAAAGTTTGATGCCAGAAGTAGTCAGCAATGATTGCTAGCATTTTATTGCAGTTATCACAGAAAATGAGGAGCTATGAGAATAATATAAGAAGTTGGTTCAGGAGTAGGTCATATGGCCATTGAGCCTGCTCTGCCATTCAATAAGATCCTGAATGAACTTCTACATCAACTCCACTTTTCCACCATATCCTCATATCCCTTGATTTCCTGGGTGCCTTTGTTCTAGTCTGTTGCTCTCAGTATGAATATACTCATCGACCGAGCATCCACAGCTCCCTGGGGTAGAGAATTTCAAAGATTCACAACCTTTGAGTGAAGAACTTTCTCCTCATCTCAGTCCTAAATGGCCAACCTCTTATCCTGAACCAATGACCATTAGTTCTAGACTCTCTAGCCAGGTGAAACAGCCTGCCAGCATCTACCTTGTCAAGCCCTCGAAGAATTTTATATATTTCAATGAGATCACCTCTTATTCTTCTAAGTTCTAGAGAATAAAGGCTCATTCCACTTAATCTTCACTCATTGGACAGTCCTCTCATGCCAGGAATCAATCTGGCAAACATTTGATGGGTTTACTCCAAGGCAACTATATCCTTCCTTAGATAAGGAGATCAACACTGTACACAGTATTCCAGGTGTAGTCTCACTAAAGTTGTATATAATCGCAGCAAGACTTCCTTACTCTTATACTTGATTCCACTTGCAATAAAGGCTAATCTACCATTTGCCTTCCCAGTTACTTGTTATACCTGCGCGTTAATTTGCTGTGATTTAGAAAACATAAAAAATAGAAGTAGGAGTAGGCCATTCAGCCCTTCGAGCCTGCTCCGCCACTCACCTCGACCATGGCTGATCATCCAACTCAGTAACCTGTTCCCACTTTCGCCCCATACCATTTGATCCCTTTAGACCCAAGAGCTGTATCTAACTCCTCCTTGAAAACATCCAATGTTTTGGCCTCAACTGCTTTCTGTGGTAGCGAATTCCACAGGCTCACCACTCTCTGGGTGATGAAATTTCTCCTCATCTCAGATCTGAAAGGTTTACCCTGGATTCTTAGACTATGACCCCTGGTTCTGGTCTACTCCTGCTCCTACTTGTTAGGTAAAATCCTGGGGTGAAAACCATAAAGCCCTGGAGATTAGTCAGTCTTTTGTGGCATTAATTTTTCCAATACTGTTTTCTTGCTTACATTAACTTCAGTGGGTTCCAGCCCATGATTCGTTATTAGTTTCCCTGGCACGTCAGGTATATTATCCTCTTTGATATTAAGTGTCCACTATAACTGAATTCATGCATTTTAAATTGTAATTGGAGATTAAAATTGATTTTTACCAACTTCCATCATAACTTTTAGATTTTCTTCTAGTTGCTAGATCAATGAAAAGTAACTGTGTCGCAATTTTTCCACTAAAAAAAATCATGTGTTCGTACAAAACTTCCAGCAAAATATTCTTTCAAGGAAGTAAGGAGAAATCTGGATGACTTGGTGAGTTCAATGTGGTCGTGAAGCATACAACGGGATATGATAATCCAGTAATATAATGAATGCACTAACAACCAGAGATCTGGATTAATAAATCCTAGTTGGCAGTTTGAGAATTTGAATTCAGAAATCAACACAAAGCTGTCAGGTCGCTGCAAAAAAACAACTGGTTTACGAATGTCCCAAAGAGAAGGAATACTGCCATCCTTACCTGGTCTTGCCTATATGTGACTCCAGTTCCACATCAACATAACTGACTTTTAACTGCCCTCTAAAACTGCCCTAGCAAGTTACTTTGTTGTACCACACTGCTATGAACCAAGAATGTCTCATCTAAAACTCCCTCTCCAATAGTGTAGCACAACCTCAATATTACAGTGAAGTGTCATCCTGGATCCCAGAGTGGGCTTTAAACAAGGACCCCAAATCCCTCTGAATAGCAACATTTACTAGTCTCTCAACTTCTTAAAAAAAATCTGCTTTTCTGTTTTTCCTACCAAAGTGGAACATTTCACATTTCCGCACATCAAACTCCATCCTCCACCTTATTGCCCAATCATTTAACCGGTCGATATCCTTTTGCAGATATAGTCTTTACCTCTTTTGTATCCACATGTACTTTGACTCTTTCTGCACTTACGATATGCTTTTATATTTCTTGCCAGTTTACTCTCATTCTATTTTCTCCCTAATTAGAGTCGTAACGGCACAGAAGGCCATTTGGCCCATTGAGTCCATGCCGGCTGTCTGCAGAGCAATCCTATTAGTCTCATTCCTCAGCTCTATCCCTTTAGCCCTGCAAGTTTATTTCCCTCAAGTGCCCATCCAATTTTCTTTATAAATCATTCATCCTATCTGCTTCCACCACCCTCATAGTGAGTTCCAGGTCATTACCACATACTGCGTAAAAAAATTCTTCCAAACATCTCCCCTGTATCTCTTGTCCAAAACCTCAAATCTGAGTGCCCCTGTACCATCAGTCAATGGGGACAGCTTTTCTGTTCCTATCCAAACCTGTCATACCCTATCAATTCCGAGGTCATCCTATGTTGATTTTAAAACCTTCTTCAGACTTACTAATTTTTTGGTCAACATTTGGCAACATTGTGTGCTTCTTTTAATCTAATACTACCCTTAACTTCTCTAGTTAGCCATAGCTGTACCACTTATCCAGTGGAGCTTTTATTCCTCGAGAATGTATATTAATTGAGAATTGAGTTATTTCTTCAAATGTTTGCAAATTGCTTACGTATCATTATATCTTTTAATTTAATTTCCCAATCTACCTCAGCCAATTTGCCTCTTCAACCTGTGTAATTGGCTTTGTTTACATTTAAGACTCCAGTTTTGGACCCTATTGTGGAATACAAAAGGAAATCCATGCCCCCTTTTATTTTCCAATAATTTCAGATAAGCTAAAAAAAAAACTCTATTAACATAGAAATTAGACACATCTATTTTAACCCTCTCCCCTTTTAGTCTCTTTTATGTCAGACATGATTATATGACCAAGAAGCCAATAGGTAACTTGTCTCTATGTCTCTTTTACTGCTGCTTTGCAATTGGCTGCCTGGATGTACAGATTGATTGGCAAGGTTTAGCTTGTTGTTAACTCTCTCTGCAAACCACTGGACCAAAGCTTTTGTAATTGAGACTTCTATACCTTAATTTATTAAGGAACATTTAACAACAGTGACTGCAAACAAATGCCATAAAATAGCAAGACTATAACTATTGTTAAATTGAACAGTTAATTTACAAATGGCTTCAAATGAATTTACTCAGCAGCACCTGAGAGTGGGGGTGGGGGCGGGGTGGAGAGAGGGGGGGAAGGAAGGGGAGGGGACGGGGAGAGGGGAAGAGGCTAAAATTTATGGAGATTCCATCCTTAACATATGGATAACGTCACAACTCTAAATAGGCTTGTTGTTGGCTGTGGTTCAAGGGTAGGACTCTTGCCCATGCATCACCAGGTTGTGGGTTCAAGCCCCCCACTCCAGGCCTTGAGCACATGAACTAGGTTTGCTCCCAACATAATAGGCCTTGTGGGTGAATAATATAGAGTCTAACTGAATGGAGTGAGATCATGGCATGATGATTAAATGATGCTTAATATGAATAAGAGCTAAATGAGAGCATAAAATTGATGTTGTTGAGTAACTTTATCAAAAGAAAATTGAGAAAGACTCCAAATAATTTTAATTTGGTTTTGCTTGCCAAAGTAATTTGACATCTGAAGCTAAGCTTCAAGGATCCTAAGATGATGAAGATCAGACAAGGTGAATGCTAGGATAAGGCTAGTACAGAGTGTACCGACAAACTGCTGCAGCTCCAGCAGAAGGACCTCCAAGGGCCCAGTGCAGCTTTAGAAGGTGGAGTTTTCTGCACCTTCCTCCTTGATCCAATGTTCTCACTGGCAATTTGTTTTCTTCAGGCAACAAAAAATCATTACCTGTAATCAGAGCTATGTGGATAGCACATTTATAGATGTGGTCACCCCACAGCTGAAGAGTATGCAGGGAGAGAGGAAATGGGTGACGGCCAGGCAGTACAAAAGAATCAGGCAGGTAGTGAAGGAGACCCCTGATTGCATCTCACTCTCCGACAGATATTCAGTTCTGAATACTGAGGAAAGTGATGCTTCACCAGGGGAGTGCAGACAGAGCCCAGTCCATGGCACCACAGGTGGCTCAGCTGCACAGTGAGGTACAGGGAAGACTGGAAGAGCCATAGTGATAGGTGATTCAGTAGTCAGGAGAACAGACAGGCATTTCTGTGGCTGCAGACATGAATCCAGGATGGGTTGTGTTGCCTCCCTGCTGCAAGGGTCAATGATGTTACTGAGCAGCCGCAGAGCATCCTGAAGGGGGAGGGTGAACAGCCAGCAGTTGTAGTCCACATCGGAACCAATGACATAGGTAGAAAGAGGGATGTGGTCCTGCAGTCAGAATTTAGGGACTTAGGTAAGAAATTAGCAAGCAGGACCTCAAATGTAGTCAGGCGCAAGTGAGTATAGAAATAGAAGGATAAGACAGATGAATGTGTGGCTGGAAAGATGGTGCAGGAGGGAGGGCTTTAGATTCCTGGGACATTGAGACCAGCTCTGGGGGAAGATGGGACCTGTACAGGCTGGATGGGTTGCACCTGAACAGAACCGGGACTGAGATTTATTTTATTTTTTATTTAGAGATACAGCACTGAAACAGACCCTTCGGCTCACCAAGTCTGTGCCGACCAACAACAACCCTACAGTAATCCCATATTCCCTACCACCTGCCTACACTAGGGGCAATTTACAATGGCCAATTTACCTATCACCTGCAAGTCTTTGGCTGTGGGAGGAAACCGGAGCACCTGGCAAAAACCCACGCGGTCACAGGAAGAACTTGCAAACTCCGCACAGGCAGTACCCAGAATTGAACCCAGGTCCCTGGAGCTGTGAGGCTGCAGTGCTAACCACTGTGCCGCCCTGTTCCTTGCGGGACGTTTTACTAATGCTGTTGGGGAGGGTTTAAACTAGTTTGGCAGGGGGATGAGGACCTGAGGGTAGACTCAGTTGGGACAAAATCAGAAATGAAAATGGAGGGAAGAAAATTAATGGATGAGTCTGGAAGACTGAGGAATCAAAGGTTAGAAAATAAAAAAAAGTTTGGCTGTGCTCATGGGTATCTATTTCAATGCAAAGAGTATAGCAAATAAAGCAGATGAGCTGAGGCCACAGATAGACGTGTGGCAGTATGGTATCATAGCTATTACAAAAACATGGCTTAAGGAGGGACAGGAATGACAGCTCAACATTCCTGGTTACATTTTGATCAAAGAAACTATTACAGCTGTGAGGAGGGATGACATGTTGGAAGGTTCATCAAATGAGGCCATATGGATTGAGCTAAGGAACAAAAAAAGGGGCAATCACACTGCTGGGAGTGTACTACAGACCCCCAAACAGTCAGAGGGAGATAAAAGAGCAGATATGGAGGCAAATCTCTGAAAAGTACAAGAACAATATGGCAGTGATAGTAGGGGATTTTAACTACCCCAGTATTAACTGGGATAGTTTTAGTATGAAAGGAATTGAGAGAGCAGAATTCTTGAGGTGCATTCAGGAGAACTTTTTTTCCCCAATATGTACCAAGTCCAACAAGAGAGCGCACAGTTTTAGACTTAGTTTTAGGAAATGAAGATGGGCAGGTGGAAGGAGTGGCAGTGGGAGAGCATTTTGATGGTCGTGATCATAATTCAGTCAGTGTTAACATAATTATGGAAAAGGACAGAGATTGAACAGGAGTTAGAGTTCTCAATTGGGGCAAGGCAATTTTACTAAACTGAGGAGTGATTTCACGAAAGTAGACTGGAAACAGCTACTTGAAGGTAAATCAGTGTCAGAGCTGTGGGTAGCATTCAAAGGGGAGATTCAAGGCATTCAGAGTAAACATGTTCCCACAAAGAAAAAGGGGTAAGATGGCCAAATATAGAGTCCTATGGATGTCAAGGAGCTTACAGGGTAAGATAAGGCAGAAAGGGAAAGCTTATGTCCGACACCGAGATCTCAATACTACAGATAGCCAAGAGGAGTGTAGAAGGTGGAGGGGTGAAATCAAAAAGGAAATTAGGAAAGCAAAGAGAGGGCATGAAAGAATATTGGCAAGCAAAATCAGGGTGAACCCAAAGAGGTTTTATCAATAT
Organism: Heterodontus francisci; assembly: GCF_036365525.1. Lineage (NCBI taxonomy): Eukaryota > Metazoa > Chordata > Chondrichthyes > Heterodontiformes > Heterodontidae > Heterodontus > Heterodontus francisci. The sequence continues at coordinate 164,336,230 of NC_090374.1, read as the reverse complement.
ATTAAGAGTAAGAGGATAACGAAGGAGAGAGTAGGGCCCATAAAAGACCAAAAAGGTAACCTTTTCATAATGATCATTTTGTGTTTGTCTTCACAAAAGAGGAGGACAATGCAGATACTGTACTTGAGGAGGAGTGGGAAGTATTGGATGTGATAAACATAGGGAGAGAGGAAGTATTAATGGGTTTAGCATCTTTGGAGGTTGACAAATCACGAGGGCCGGATGAAATATACCCCAGGCTGTTGAAAGAAGCTAGAGAGGAAATAACGGAAGGTCTGACCATTATTTTCCAGTCCTCACTGGATACAGGTATGGTGCCAGAGGATTGGAGAACTGCTAACATTGTATCTCTGTTTAAAAAGGGAGTGAGGGATAGACTGAATAATTACAGGCCAGTCAATCTAACCTCAGTAGTGGGCAAATTATTGGAATCTATTCTGAGAGGCAGGATAAACTGTCAATTAGAAAGGCACAGGTTAGCAAGAAGAGTCAGCATGGATTTGTTAAGGGAAGATCTTGTTTGACCAACTTGATCGCATTTTTTGAAGAAGTAACAGGAAGATAGATGAGGGTAGTGCAGTTGATGTGGTCTACATGGATTTTAGCAAGGCTTTTGACAAGGTCCCATATGGCAGACTGGTTAAAAAAATAAAATCCCATGGGATCCAGGGAAATGCAACAAGATGGATACAAAATTGGCTCAGTGGCAGGAAACAAAGGGTAATTGTTGACGGGTGTTTTTGCGACTGGAGGGCTGTTCCCAGTGGCATTCCGCAGAGCTCTGTACTGGGTCCCCTACTTTTTGTAGCATATATTAACGATTTGGATGTAAATATAGGGGGCATGATCAAGAAGTTTGCAGATGACACAAAGATTGGCTGTGTGGTATATAGCGAGGAGGATAGCTGTAGGCTGCAGGAAGATATTGATGGTCTGGTCAGATGGGCAGAAAAGTGGCAAATAGAATTCAACCAGAGAAGTGTGAGGTGATGCATTTGGGGAGGTCAAACAAGGCAAAGGAATTCACGGTTAGAGTCATCGAGAGATACAGCACTGAAACAGGCCCTTCAGCCCACTGAGTCTGTGCTGACCATCAGCCACCCATTTATACTAATCCTACATTAATCCCATATTCCCTACCACATCCCCACAATTCTCCTACCACCTAACTACACGAGGGGCAATTTATAATGGCCAATTTACTTATCAATCTGCAAGTCTTTGGCTGCAGAAGGGAACCAGAGCACCCAGCGGAAACCCACGCAGTCACAGGGAGAACTTGCAAACTCCGCACAGGCAATACCCAGAACCAAACCCGGGTTGCTGGAGCTGTGAGGCTGTGATGCTAACCACTGCGCCACTGTGCCGGTTGATAGGAAAATACTGAGAAATGTAGAGGAAGTGAGAGATCTTGGAATGAATGTCCACAGATCCCTGAAGGTAGCAGAACAGATCGAAAAGGTGGTTAAGAAGGCATATGGAATCCTTTCCTTTATTAGCTGAGGTATAGAATATAAGAGCAGGGAGGTTATGCTGGAACTGTATAAATTATTGGTTAGGCCACAACTTGAGTACTGTGTACAGTTCTGGTCACCTCATTACAGAAAGGATGTAATTGCACCTAGAGAGGTTTCAGAGGAGAGCTACAAGAATGTTGCCAGGATGGGAAAATTGCAGCCATGAGGAAAGGTTGGATAGGCTGGGGTTCTGCTCCTTGGAACAGAGGAGGGTGAGGGGAGATTTGATTGAAATGTACAAAATTGTGATGGGCTTGGATAGATTGGATGTGAAGGGCTTATTTACCTTAGCAGAGAGGTCAGTGACTAGGGGGAATAGAGTTTAAGTGATTGGTAGAAAAATTAGAAGGGAGATGAAGAAATTTTTTTTTTCACCCAGTAGGTGGTGGGGGTCTGAAACTCACTGCCTGAAAGGATAGTTGAGGCAGAAACCCACAACTCATTCAAAAGGAGTCTGGGTATGCACCTCAAGTACCGTAATCTGCAGGGCTACGGACCAAATGCTGGAAGATGGGATTAGAATGGGTGGATGGCCTCTTTCTGTGCCTTAAACTTTTTATGATTCTTTCCATAAAGAGCAGTAGCCCTAGATGTGCTGCTGTCTCAGTGAATTTTCTACTCTCTTGACTGCTTGTTATGCCCTGTTTCTAAATATAAGGAGCCTATTAAACAGAGAAGGAAGGGCCAAAATCAGAGGCTGGCACATTGCCACCCATGTCATAGGCAATTGATTATGAAGCAACTTCAGTGAACATTAAGGGCTAAATTTTGCAGCTCCGCTGCCGGTCCAGGCATCTGGACCGAAAGCAGACACTGCTTCCATTAGAGTGGGGATTGGCTGCCTGCATGCGATCTTCCGGCTTCCAGGCAATCAATAGTGGGGAGTGTTGGGGACGATTGGCAGCGCGGAGGCGGAATGGGAGGTAGCGTCACGTGAATCCATGGCAGGTGCTGGCACCATCTTTGAAGGGCTGCCAGTACTGCATGTCTTAAGGACTGCCTGGAAAGCTGAGAAATTTAAGGAAACCTGCAGCCAGAATGGCAGAGGGAAGACCCCGGGTGGCCCCACGGTTCAGCGATGCCTCCCTGCACGCTGTCCTCCAGGCTGCAAGGGCAAAGCGGGAGGTCCTTTACCCCAGGGACAGGAGGAGTAGACTGGTTTAACTGACCAAGCAAGCCTGCACGGGGGTTGCAGAGAACATAAGTTGGTGGAAACAGACACAATCAATGATTTCAGAAGGAAATTGGATGGCCACTTGAAGGAAATAAACTTGCAGGTCTATGGTGATCAAGTGGGTGTGGGACTGACTGGATTGCTCTGTGATGAGCCGGCATGGACTTGATGGGCTGAATGGCCTCCTCCTGTGCTGTAAATGACTCAATGACTCTAAGAACATAAGTAATAGGAGCAGGAGTGGACCACACAGCCCCTCGAGCCTGCTCCACCATTCAATGTTATCATGGCTGATCATCTGCCTCAACTCCATTTTCCCGCCCACTCCCCATATCTCTTGCTTCCTTGAGAGGCCAAAACTTTGTCCATCTCAGTCTTCAATATATTCAATGATGGCACATCCACAACCCTCTGGGGTAGAGAATTCCAAAGATTCACAACCCTTTGAGTGAAGAAATCTCTCCTCAACTAGGTCCTAAATGATTGACCCCTTATCCTGAGACTGTGACCCCATATTTTAGATTCCCCAACCGGAGGAAACAACCTCTCAGTGTCTCCCCTGTCAAACCCCTTTATAATCTTGTATGTTTCAATGAGATCACCTCTCATTCTTCTAAACTCCAGAGAATATAGACCCAATTTACTCATCCTCTCATCCTGGGGATCAGTCTAGTGAACCTTCGCTCTACCACCCCCAAAGCAAGTATATCTTTCTTTAAATATGGAGATCAAAATTGCAGACTGTGGGCTGGATTTAATGGGCCCTCCCGGAGATGGGCTAGGCGGAGTGGGGGCCCATAGAATTGTGACGGGAGTGGAGTGGCGCAGAGCTCCTCACCTTCCCATCACACCGCAATGAATTCGGAGGTGGGATAGATCAACGACAGCCTCCTGCTCAGCGGCCAATTGAGGCCCTTAAAAGAGCTATCACCAAAAACTTAAGGGCATCTTCCCCTGCCACTGACTTAACGCCAGCAGCGGGGGTGGGGAGGGGGGCCGCCAAGCGGGGAGGTTGCCCAATGAAATCCGGCAACTGCCCTACAAGCTTGGGAAGGGTGCCATCTCCATGGGCAATCTGTGGCTCATGAAGGGCCCCAGGCAGAATACAACCCACCTCTCCCTACACTCAACGCCCACTTTCCCTTCCCACATCGCTGGGCCTGCTGGACTGGCCCTGGCGACCCTGCCTCACTTACCTTAGGTCTGGGTCTCCACTGCTGGGCCTCATTCCCAGGCCTCCTGCATTACCGGCAGTGGCCACTGCTCCCGGTGGTGCTGCTGAAACTACTGAGTTCCTGGTCCTGTGATTGGCCAGCAGTGTTTGGAGGTGGGATCCCTGCTTTTCTGGCCTGGCACAAGGAGTCCTGCCGGCTCAACTAAATCCAGCCCAATACTACAGGTATGGTCTCACCAAAGCCTTGTACAATTGCAGCAAGACCTCATTTCTGTTACATTCCAACCAGGAGACCAGGGGACAGTTGGCCACCTGTGAGGAGGAGGAGGGACCCTCAGAGGATGAACGGTCACATCATTTCCCCATACCCTCCACAAACGCAGATACTCTCACATTGATGGGTATCCATTCGCGTTTAAGATTCGAGGATGCAACTTAGTGAGCACAGCACAGACTTTCCCAAGCTGCTTAAGGAGGCTATGACAGCCGAGGGCATTGATAGTCGGAGGATTGTGGGAAACCAAGGTGATACTGAGGCCCAGGCTGATGACGTGCCTCTGAAGTCATTGGCAACATGGCAATTAGTATGGCTCCAACAGGCAGGAAGGGTCGTATGAAATGTCTGTGTATTAGTGCCTCCCGAGCCTGCCTTGCATGTATCACATTATACCTTGACTGTGATACCTGGGGCCCTTCATCTTGCATCGCCTGGTCAGGAGCCTCCTCAGGATCCTTGTCATAAGAGGAGACATATCGATTCACGATATTCTTATTGTCCAATGTCTCCCCCGTCTGCAGTGCCAGGTTGTTCAGTGCACAGCAAACTAGCATGATATGCGAGATCCTTGCTGGGCATACTGAAGGGCTCCACTGGATTCATCAAGGCAACTGAATCACACCTTAAGAAGGCCTGTGGTCTGTTCGATGATCACCCGGGTTGCCCCATGGCAGGCATTGTCCCTCTCCTCTGCATCCATGCGTGGGTTCCTCACATGTGGTAGCAGCTATGTCCTCAGTGGGTAGCCCTTGTTTCCCACTATCCATTCTCCCCCGGCGGGGGAGGGGCCAGAAAAGCTGTGGTAGCTGGGAATGCTCATGTATGTTGGCGTCCTAGCTGCTTCCTGGGAACCATGCACGCACCTGAAGGACCTGCTTTTGGTGGTGGCAAATCAGTTGTACATTTAGCAAGTGGAAGCCCTTCTTGTGGATGAAGGCTGCTGGCTGGTTTGTGGGTGCCTTGATGGCCACATGCGTGCAGTCAATGATAACCTGCACCATCCAGCGATGGCCCTGAATCCAATGGCTCTCTTGGCTTGACTGTCTGGATTGGTGCGGAAATGTCCATACTCACCGGCCCTCTTGAGAACCCTGTTTCAGAGTCTTACCCAGTAAAAGGAGGCGGCAAGCAAGCTGGAGCTCAGTGCTGGCTGTCTTTGGCAGCCATCGAGATACCTAGGGATAAATTTTACCAGCCCTCCAACGTCGGGGGTCGTGGCGGGGTGGGGGGGGGCACGGAAAATTCCCAACTCCTGGGAGGTCGCCATCACAATGTAACAGCAGCAGCGAGGCCTTAGTGTGCCCCCACCCTCCGACTGTTTGGCGGTGGAGCATTCATCTAAATATGCTGATCGTATTGCAATTAATCAATAAACACTTACCTGATAGCGACGGCAGTCCCACGCCGATATTCCGGCCACTGGCCTGAACTCTCAGGCCTTCGGATCTCCGTTTGGAGATCTGAGGTGTGACACTGGTGGGAAGGGGGGAGGAGTGAAATTTGCAGGGTGGTGGGTGGGTGGGGGAAGGGGGCTGGCAGGAGAGCAGGGAAAACCAGTTCAATTGGTTGTGGAAATGGTGGGAAGGGGTTGAGGGTTAAAGGTGCTTCAGTTGGGGGGGTGGGGGTGGGGTGGAAGTTCGGCATATTAAAAAGTGGTTTTCCTGGGGGATAGGCCATTTTATTTTCTGAGAACTCATTTTGTGTGTGGTGGGGGGAGGGTGGTGATAGGAGAGGGGATTCAAATTTTAAATCAAATTTTATTTCCAATTTTCATGCAGCAGCACCTTTAAAAATGTAAATTTACCTGAATGGCTTGAAGCCCTTTAAAAATGGCACCGGACGCCGTCCCCCTTTACGTCATCTGGGGTGGGGCTCTGCCTCCTCCATGCTAATGAATTGCTGCGCTCAATATAGCGGGGGCTCAGCTATGGGCGATTTGCACGGGCGGACTGCTGTCTTCAAAGCGCACCGCTGATCTCAGCCCTTAGTGTGGTATGCAAAATTCAAAAACCCCTGAAAGATTGCTGTCAATTGCCCAATTAATTGCCTTCATTAGCTTGCCGCTGCTCCAATGCATGTCGTCCTCCCCCCATGTCGGCTGCCGTCAGCAAAATGCAGAGATGACGTGAAGAGGCTAGACTTTCTGTCCGACGTGTTACATCCTGATTTTATGCCCCCGCCCACCTCCAAGCCCAAAATGCTCAGAAAATTTGGGCCTAAGAGATGACCGCATTCTCACCTGAGTCAGAAGGTTGTGAGTTTAAGTCCCACTTCGGAGACTTGAGACTCTATGTTGACATTGCAGTGCAGTACTGAAGGAGTGCTGCACTGTTGGAACTGTTGTCTTTCGGATGGGATGTTAAACCAAGGCTCCTTTTGCCCTCAAGGGTGGACGTATAAGATCCCATGGCACTATTTGAGGAAGAGCAGGGAAGTTCCCTCTGGTGTCCTAGCCAATATTTATTACTCAACCAACATCACTAAAACAAGTTGGAGTTGAGTGTTAGCCAGGCTATGTGAGAGGTTCCCTTCCTCAAAGGATGTTAGTAAGGCAGTTGTAAAAATACACTTTCATGGTGAGTTTTTTTTATTGAATTCAACTTCACAACTTGCCATGGTGAAATCTGAACATACAACCTCAGTGTGAGTAGTTAGTTCGATACGCTAATCATTTCACTATTCTATATTATCTGAGTGGATGTCTATTGGATGAAACGGTGTGCAGATTGCAAGCTGAGTGTGGAGATTCGAGTTTGGTGAGTGGCGAGTTCGGTAAAGGGAGGAGGAAGTGCTCCATTTTTCTACTTTTTTTTCTACTTTTTTAACCCTCCAGTATTTGGTTATTGCTTCGGTGCAGTTGAAGGAGCTGTTTGGTGAGTACCAGGTAAGCTATTCTACTTATAATAAATAGGCTGTAAAGTTAAGGTATGGCAGGGCAGCTCTGCCAAGTAGAATGTACAGCCAGTGTCATGTGGGAGAGCATGGATGCACCATATCTGCAGGAAGCGTCACCGGCTGCAGAAGCTTGAGCTCTGGGTTTCGGAACTCGAGCGGCTGCTGGAGTCACTGTTGTGCATCGGTGAGGCAGAGGACTACGTGGATAGTACGTTTAGGGAGGTGGTCACAACACAAGTTAGGAGCATGCAGGCAGAAAGGGAATGGGTGACCACCAGACAGTCTAAGAGAACTAGGCAGGTAGTGCAGGAGTCCCCTGATGTGATCTCACTCGCTAATCGGTTTTCCATTTTGGATACTGGTGAGGGTGATGGTTCCTCAGAGGAGTGCAGTCAGAGACAAGTTTGTGGCACCACAGGTGGCTCTGCTGCACAGGAGGAGTGGAAGAAAACTGGAAGAGCAGTAGTGATAGGGGATTCGTTAGTTCGGGGAACAGACAGGCATTTCTGCGGCAGTAAACGTGACTCCAGGATGGTGTGTTGCCTCCTTGGTGCCAGGGTCAAGGATGTCACAGAGCGGCTGCAGGACATTTTTCTGGGGGAGGGTGAACAACCAGGGGTCGTGATCGACATTGGTATCAATGACATAGGTAAGAAGGGGGATGAGGTCCTGAAAGCAGATTTTAGGGAGCGAGGAAGGAGATTAAAAAGCAGGGCCTCAAAAGCAGTAATCTCAGGATTACTCCCAGTCCCACGTGCAAGTGAGCATAAGAATAAAAGAATTGGGTGATTGAACACGTGGCTGGAGAACTGGTGCAGGAGGCAGGGCATCAAATATCTGAGACATTGGGACCAGTTCTGGGGCAGGTGAGACTTGTTCAAGATGGATGGTTTGCATCTTAGCAGGACTGGGACGAATATCCTCACGGTGATTTTCTAGTGCTGTTGGGGAGGGTTTGAACTAAATTGTCAGGGGGATAGGAACCCGAGAGGTAGCTCAGATTGGAGGGAAGCAAAACTGGTAGCATGTCAGGGGTGGGGGAAACAGGAGGAATTATCAGAGTGGAATACCAAACTGCACAGAAAACTGGGGGAAATAGATAGCACGAGAGTAGGGAATAGTAAGTTATTAGGTGGGGTCAGAATAAGGGTTAATGTGCATGTATGTGAATGCACGAAGTATGGTTAATAAGACTGGTGAGGTACAGGCGCAGATTGCCATGTGGAAATATGATGATGTGGCTATAAGAAGGGCAGGACAGTGTGTTAAATGTTCCTGGATAAAAGGTGTTCAGGAAAGATAGAAAAGGGGAAAAAAGGGGGAGGGGTGGTGGTATTGATTAAGGAGAGCATTGCAGTGCTGGAGAAAAAGGACGTTGCAGAGGGATTGAGGACAGAATCAATTTGGCTAGAGCTAAGGAGCAGAAAAGGTGCAGTTACATTGCTCGTTGTTGTCTATAGGCCACCAGCTAGTGGGAAGGACGTGGAAGAAAAAATTTGCAAGGAAATTACAGAGAAGTGCAAAAAATTATAGGGTAGTTAAAATGGGGGACTTTAATTATCCAAACATAGACTGGGATAATAGTAATGTAAAGGGCAGTGAGGAGCAAGAGTTCCTAGAGTGTGTTCAGGAAAATTTTCCACAACAATATGTTGCTAGTCCAACAAGAAAGGAGGCACTGCTAGACCTGGTTCTTGGGAATGAGGTGCGCCAAGTGGATCAAGCATCAGTAGGAGAGCATTTAGAGGATAGTGATCATTGTATCATAAGGTTTAGGATGACTATGGAAAAGGACAAAGAACAATCCAGAGTAAGGATAATTAACTGGGACAAGGCCAACTTTAATGGGGTAAGAATGGAGCTGGGACAAATAAACTGAAGTCGAAAGCTGACAGGAAAACTGGTAGATGAGCAATGGGCTACCTTCAATGAAGAGATAGTTCGGGCACAGTCGAGGTATGTTCCCTCGAAGGGGAAAAGTAGAGCAAACAAATCCAGAGCTCCCTGGATGACAAAAGAGGTAGAGATTAAGATAAAGAAGAAAATGTGTGCTTATGACAGATGCCAGGTAGAAAATACTATTGAGAACCAGGCTGAATATAGAAGGTTCTTGGGGGAAGTGAAAAAGCAAAGAGAGAGCATGAAAAGACTGGCAGCTAATATTAAAGGAAATCCCAAAGTTTTCTCTAGGCATATAAATAGTAAAAGTATCATAAAAAGAGGAGTGGGGCCGATTAGGGACCAAAAGGAGGATTTACACATGGAGGCAGGGGACATAGCTGGTGTATTAAATGAATACATTGCATCTGTCTTTACCAAGGAAGAAGTTGCAACCCAGGCAATGTTGAAAAAGGAGGTAAGTCAGGCACTAGAGGGGTTTAAAATTGATAAAGAGGAAGTATTAGATAGGCTGTCTGTACTTAAAGTGGATAAAACACCAGGACCAGATGATTGCATCCAAGGATACTGAGGGAAGTGAGGGTGGGAATCGCAGAGGCACTGGCCATAATTTTACAGTCTTCCTGAGACTCAGGGGTGGTGCCAGAGGACTGGAGAATTGCAAATGTTACACCCTTGTTCAAAAGAGGGTGTAAAGATAAGCCTAGCAACTACAGGCCAGTCAGTTTAACTTCAGTGGTGGGAAAACTTCTAGAAATAATAATTCGGGACAAAATCAAAAGTCACATGGACAAATGCGATCGAGAATGAAAGGGCACAGATTTAAAGTATTTGGTAAGAGAAGTAAAAATGACCTGAGGGAAACTTTTTCACACTGGCTGAGAATGTGCTGAAGGTGGTGGTGGTGGAGTGGGGGGGGGGGGGGTAGTGGTGTTCAATTGAAGCATTGAAAAGTGAATTAGACAATTATATGAAAAGGAAGAATGTGCAAGGTTTCAGGGAGAAGACAAGGGAATGGATCTGAGCGAATTGCTGTTTCAGAGAGCCAGTGTGGACACGATGGGCCAAATGGCCTTCTGAACAATTCTGTTATTCTGTGACTGATTTCTGCATTGTAGAAATGTGAAGCTTCTGTTACAGTCAGGTGAGGAGAGGCTGTAGGGCTTCCCTCTTTCCCCTCTCCTTGGTTGACCATAACAGATTTAATTCTTTCTTTAATGGACATATTGGCCAAATCAGTAGGTGTTTGGTTCTTGTTATGATCATAACAAGAACCATTCAGACAGGTTTTCTTGAGTTTAACAAAGAAAGAGGTTAACTCTATTGCACTTAAACTGAGCTAATGAAAATAATAAACTACGTGCCAACTTTTACTCACTCACACACACTAGAGGTTTATACACACACAAATAGATTACAGAGTGGGGATAGGCAATTTGGTGAATTGGAGTCCATAGAATAAAAAGGGTGTACAGTCTGTGGGATTCGGTGATTTGGCTGGCTTCCAGCTGAATTCAGTGGGCCTGAGGCTTTTAGTTTGAAGAGGTAGATGACTGGTTCGGTGCCTCTGTTGGAGACAGTGATGTGGATGATTTCCTCCAACGGGGTTTCTGATTGTAGCCGGAGTATGCAAGGTTGGTCAGTCAACAGGCAGAGTTTGAAGCTTGTAAGCTGAATTGGAGAGAGAGTGAGGGACTCCCTCACCGCCTTTGTTCGGCGGAGAGTTTCATCTGTTGACTTTTTAAAATTAAAATAAAACCACCCAGCACATGTCAGAGTCCAGAAGCTTCTCCTTTCTCTGCTGCAGAAAGACACAAACTTAAAACCACTGATGGGGAGGGGCTTGTTACATGACAGTCACTCAGTGAATGAAACGTAACAGCAGAATTTCTTCTTGCTTCATCTTGGTTCTTGCTGGGAATTGAGCAGACATTTTGTATCCCTCCTCACAGTCCTTGCAATGTAGGATGCAGTGTTGCAAATTAGGTGGCCTTCCTAAACTTCCAGCAAAGTCATCCTTTTAGCTTTTCTTTTTTAAATATCTTTAGATCTACAGTCAGTGGATTAAAGAAAATTATCATTCAAGAAAGACATTTGCGTGACACTCTCCTCCCAGTTTGAAGATGGAGAGAATAATTCTGAATGTACGGGATGGATTTTCCTTTGTGTGATCTATTGCAGTAGGAATGGGTGTAAAATGGACTTTGCACCAAACTGTGTTCCATGTGCCCATTTATACCCAAAGTTCCTATTCCACTCATAATAGCTAGTGCAAGCTCCCAGTCTGAAACATGCCATGGCAAGTGGCTAAATGTTGAATATTAAAAATACATGAAGAAAAAGCATTTGATGGTTAAAAAAAAATTGAATGAAACTGAGTATCTGAATGGAAGAAAAACACAATGGAGGAAACAAACATATGGAAGCAGGAAATACTTAGGTTTCTGGGTAAGTGAAGGAGAATGCAGGATGTGAACCTATTAGATGAACAATGATATACAGGTGATGCTGTATGAGGTGGGTACAAGGGCCCTATTTGACAATCCAAAAATGATGACAGGACTTTGAGGATTAAATTATGAACGTAGATTGCATAACCATGGGCTGTATTCTCCTTCGTATAGAATAGTGAGGGAAGATCTGATTGAGGTGTTTAAAATGTTCAAAGCATGTCATAGGATAGATACTGAGGAACTATTTCCTTTGATGGGGGAACAAGAAGACATAATCTTAATATTAGTGCTAAGCCATTCAGGAGGGAAATTAGGAAGCACCTTTGCACATAAAGAGTAGTAGAAATCTAAAATATTCTCCCTCAAAAGGCTATGGATCCTAGAATAGCTCTAGCTTTCAAGACTGAGATTGATAGTTTTTGTTAGGTAACGCAATGAATGGACATGGAACAAAAACAGGAGAATGGATTTGAAATAAACAAACTGCAGACATGCTGTCATCCATTTTGTGCCATTGCCCAAGAAGAATTTTAGCCTTCCTGTTTTCATGCTCTGTTAGTGAAGCCAGATACTAATATTGCTATATAACTATTTGCAGAAGAGCAGGAACTTTTCTCCCTGCCTTGGCCAGCATTGATCCCTTGACTAACACTGAACATACATTGTTTGTAGAATCTTGCTGCCTGAAAAATGGTCGCTATGTTCAATTGCATAACAGTCACTAAGCTCCAAAGCTTATTCATTGCATGTGATAAAGCACTATTGTTCCGACCATGGCAGGACGAGTGCACTGTTAATTCAGTCTCACTTCTCCACAGGTCTCAACATAGTTAAATTTTCCCACTTACTGAAACAATCAATCACATACTCTATTTTTCCCCAGAATAAAGCACACCAACCAGGTTTCTTTAATAAACAACAAAATTATCCGTTTATTATAAACCAAATATTAACAAATAATAAAGAAAACATACGCACAAATTGAAATATTAAAGCTCCTTATTTATCCTAGCCCTCACGCACCCACACACACACACACATACACAACCCATTGACGAGAAAAAAAAGGATTTTTGTTTCCAGCTGTTGCAAAGAAATAAAAGGAATAAAGACCCACTTAGGCTGAAAAGAAGGTATGGAAAGATGTCCATTGTTTCAGTGAGGTGTCCCAAAGGCATTGATGGCTGTCAATGGGATCTTCCTAGAACAGTTTGTTCCAGCTGATGATGTTGATCAGTTTGGGTAGGCTTTCCAAGATGCAGCTACAAAAGGCTCCAAATAAGTCTTCCAGCAGGAAATGCAGCAACAAGGGTTTTGTTCCACACATTCAGTATGCATGCTCTTTAAACATGCAGGCTTTCTTCATATATGGGAGGAAATAGGAATCTCTTGATGCAGGACTTCTTTTCAAGAGAAAGAGGTGAGCTGTCTTCTCCTGGCAGGTCAGGAAGCAAACTGCCTTTTATTTAAACAGTTCAAATTAAAATCAAAACTTCCCAGAAGCAAGTCCTGTGACATCTATAAATCTTGGCCTGTCATTCCTTTGTCAACATCTCCTCAAGTTAAAGCAACTCTGTTGGGTTTTTATTTGAAAGCACATGTATTCCAGTAACTGTTTACAGTTCCACTCCCAGTCCAAACCTTCTGATTACCTTCCTTTTAAAAAAGCCTCGAAGTTCAGTTTCTTCAAGATTCCAGCTTCTATGGAATCCCTTTTCAGTTTTAAAATATAAATTCTCAAGTTTTAACAAAAAAAAGGAAACCCTCGTAACACTATGCAAACCCATGTCTGTTTGTCTTCTGCAATATCACGTGACCATTGAAAAATAAATCTTGCAGCACTTAGGGAATTTTGGGAATCTTGTTTCATAGCTGTAACCTTCTTAATTTGTGTAAGAAACTATAGATGAAAACAAGACAAAAATTTGCTTTAGATATGTGATAGCAAGCTGCAAGTGGATGTATTTCTTTGGGCCTATGAATTTGTAATGGAAATGCTTGGTCAAAACTAAAAAGTGATAAATCTCATCAACAAAATAGTAATGTTTATTTTGTTGACCTACCCATTATGTCATGAACATTGGTAAACACTTTGAATAGAAAGTATTTTGCACCTGTTTATTGTTTTCTAACATTACAATCAACATGGAATCCCAATTTTGCAGGAATCTAATACTCCACCAGATGCTTGTTAACTGAGTCATCTGTATAATTTCATTAATTGGTAGGAATGCCCATCATGTAGGAAGCTGCAATGAAAGAACTAGGAATTGACCTATTTTACAGCAATTCTTTTCATAGAAAGTGAACTGAGAATTCATCAAGGGACATTAAAGGTGGCTACCAACAATCTCATGTGTATTAACCATCAATTACATAATGCAGAACAACGTTGACAAAACAAGTCTAGCTAACATCTTCATCCAATACATTCAGCCTAGCACCTATATATTTGAGAATATTTACACATATATGTGGTAAAATAATCAGTAACTGCCTTACTTTAAAAAGGTTACATAAAAACACTATAAACTACACTGATTTAGGAGTCACATCCTTATGTTAAGACCTAGAACCATTCAATGATTACACATCAGATTTTGCAGTGATTTTGAACAAGGGACATTTTAGGTGGCAGTCATCAATTGATCTTGAAAATGGTAATCATTAATCTCTGGTAAGATGTGATAGGCAATCTAGAAGATAATTTTCAAGGAATCCCTAGTGATGGCAATAATACATATTAAATACAAGAAAAACTTTAATGGCTATTTCATAAAAGTAAATGATTTTGCATTGCTGCATTCATAGATTGTACAGTTAAAAAACAATTGAAGATCATGTTTGCCTAAATAATGTCCTTCAATCTCAATTTCATTGGGCTAAAAATTAGACATTGCCATTAATCAGCAAGGTGGATGCAATTTGTGACCTGCTCCTGCCAGTTCCAGTGGAGGAGAGCAGCATATAAATTTGGTGCCATCACCTCGTTTCTATGATTGTAACATAAGGCTCGAAGGCGCCTGAGCTGCTGGCTGCCTCCACGTTTAGCAGGGGGCGAAGAAATATTCTGCTGAGAGCATGTGGTCCTTCTGTTTGTAAAGGCAGTCCGTCTTTCTAAAAGGGAAGCTGTACTGAATGACAGGAGACTGCTGTTGAATGCTATTGCTGTAATTCTGAACAAGGAAAATGGAAAACCAGGGCAGAGAGGGGACTCCTGGGCCACAGATGCAATGCTGGGGCCTTTGTGGTGGAGATGGATGGGAAGAGAGACCATGGTTCACTGGGGTGGGGGGCCAGGTGGCCCTCGAGGAAGAGCCTCAGAAGGGATTGGGAGCATTTGACTACAGAAGGCAACTCCTGCAGTGGCGACCTGAGGATCTGGCAGCAATGCCATAAGAGGTCGAATGACCTCATGTGGAAGATCAAAGTCAGTGAATTCATATGACATCTCCTACCCACCACTCCACCAGCTTCTCCTGCTGCTCAATACAATCAGGTTTGGTGGACCTGATCTGAGACACCAGCAGCGGTGGGGGGGGGGGTGGGGGGGGAATAAAAAAGAGAGAGAGAGCACAGGGGAACAGTGCAGACCTGATGAGGACAACAGCAGTGGCAGTGGAGAATAGAATAGAGAGAGAGAAAGAGCATGGGGAAACTGTGCAGACTTGATCAGGACAACAGCAGTGACAGTGGAGAATAGAATAGAGAAAGAGAGAGAGCGAGAGAGCATGGGGAAACTGTGCAGACCTGATTGATGTATTTCCAAAGAAAGCAAGGAGCAATGTCAGAGGACAGCTGGTCGGTGATTAGTTGGTGAGTATTAGATTTTTGTTAAAAACTAGGGTAGTGGTTTAAATTAGGACCGGGAAACTTTAAAGTACTGTATTAAATTTATAGCTACGGCTCTGACCCAATGCACCACACCACCATCACTCACACTTCAGAAGCCCCTGGCACTCAAGACCCATGTCTAGCATCCAGATACTCCACCTCACCCTCAAAAACCAACCAATGCAGCCAGCCTCACACCCTCCCCTTGTTACCTCCACATACCACCACAGCTATTCAACTATGGCAGGCACATCACCCAAACACAGTGTCATAGAGTCATTTATGGCACAGAAGGAGGCAATTTGGCCCATTGAATCTATGCCGGCTCTCTATAGTGCAATCCAATCAGTCCCATTCCCTGGCTCTATCCTCGTAGCCCTGCAGGTTTTTTTTTCCTTCAAGTGTCCATTCAATTTCCTTTTGAAATCATTGATTGTCTCTGCCTCCAGCACCCTCATAGGCAGCGAGTTCCAGGTCATTACCACTCACTGCATAAAATAGTTCTTCCTCACATCCCCTCTGTGTCTCTTGCCCAAAACCTTAAAATCTGTGTCCCTTACTCCTTGTACCATTGGCTAATGTGAACAGTTTTTCTTTGTCAACCTTTATCTAAGGCTGTCATAATCTTGTACACCTCTATCAAATTTCCCCTCAATCTCCTTTGCTCCAAGGAGAACAACCCCAGCTTCTCCAACCTAACCTTCTAGCTAAAATCCTTCATCCCCTGAACCATTTTTGTAAACAACCTCTGGACCCTGTCAAGGACCCTCAAATCCTTCCTAAAGTGTGGTGACCAGAACTGGATGCAAAAGTCTCGATGTGGTCTAACCAGAGCTTTATAAAGGTTCAGCATAACTTCCCTGTTTTGGTACTCAAGCCCAAGATTCCATATGCTTTGCTGACCACTCTCTCAATTTGTCCTATCACCGTCAAAAATCGATGCACATGCACCCCCAGATCCCTCTGTCCCTTCACACCCTTTAGAACTGTGACATTAAGTCTATATGACCTTTCCCCATCCCTGCTGCCTAAATGCATCACCTCACACTTCTCTGCAATAAATTCCATCTGTAACTTGTATGCCCATTCTGCTAGCCTATGTCCTGATACAGTCGACTGGTATCATCCACACTGTTTGCCACTCCTCCAAGTTCAGTATCATTGGCAAATTTTGAAATGTTACTCTGTATTCCAATATCCAATCATTTATATGTAGTAAAAAGAGCAGTGGTCCCAGCACTGACCCTTGGGAACAGCACTGTCTACCATTCTCCAGGTTGAAAAATAGCCATTTACTACAACTCGCTGTTTTCTGACCTTAAGCCAATTTATTTATCCAAGCTGACACTAACCATCCTGCTCCATGAGCCTCAATTTTGTTAACCGCCTTTTATGTGGTACTTTGTCAAACACTTCCTTAAAATCCAAATAGATAACATCCACTGCATTCCCATCATCAACCTACTCTGTTACTTCATCAAAAAATTCAATTAGATTATTTAAGCACGACCTGCCTTTCAGAAACACGTGCTGGCTATCCCCAATTATTTCAAACCTCTCCAGTTGCTTGTTGATGTTTCTAAAACCGTATGCACAACTGATGTCAAACTGACTGGCCTGTAGTTGCTAGGACTGTCCTTACACCCTTTCTTGAATAATGGTGTCACATTTGCCCCTCTCCAGTCCTCTGGCACCTCCCCTGAATCCAGGGGAGATTGGAAGATTATGACAAGCCCTTTCACTATCTCCACCCTTACTTCCTTTATCAACCTTGGATGCAAGCACTCTAAATAGAACACAAGAAATAGGAGCAGGAGTAGACCATATGGCCCATCAAGCCTGCTCTGTCATTCAAAATGATCATGGCTGATCTTAGGATTCAACTCCACTTTCCCATACGCTTGCCTTAGCCCTTAGTTCCCTGAGAGACCAGCCTTCCCAATACCCCTGCCTCATAATTTCACTCCATCCATTACCTCTATCATCTCCACTTCTACCTATATTTTGTCAGCATCCTCTTCCTCAGTAAACACTGATAGAAAGTACTCCTTCCCTATCTGTAGTGAACATATCGTACTCTTGAATATTAAACACAGAGTCCTCACCATTTGTAAACCTCGTTTATGTTATTGCCACTACTTCATATTCCCAGTGGTTATTTGTGCTTGTAGCTCACCAACCTATTCACCACACTTTGTGCATTTAGATACATGCATTGTAAACCTGTATTTGTATTCCTAGAAGTCATAGAATCACAGAATCACAGAATAATACAGCGCAGAAGAGGCCCTTCGGCCCATCGAGTCTGCACCAATGCATTAAAGACACCTGACCCGTCTACCTAATCCCATTTGCCAGCACTTGGCCCACAGCCTTGAATGTTATGACGTGCCAAGTGCTCATCCAGGTACTTTTTAAAGGATGTGAGGCAACCCGCCTCTACCACCCTCCCAGGCAGTGCATTCCAGATTGTCACCACCCTCTGGGTAAAAAAGTACTTCCTCAAATCCCCCTTAAACCTCCTGCCGTTCACCTTAAACTTGTGTCCCCTAGTAACTGACCCTTCAACTAAGGGGGACAGCTGCTCCCTATCCACCCTGTCCATGCCCCTCATAATCTTGTACACCTCAATCAGGTCACCCCTCAGTCTTCTCTGCTCCAGCGAAAACAACCCTATCCAACCTCTCTTCACAGCTTAAATGTTCCATCCCAGGCACCATCCTGGTGAATCGGCTCTGCACCCCCTCCAGTGCAATCATATCCTTCCTATAATGTGGTGACCAGAATTGCACACAGTACTCCAGCTGTGGCCTTACCAAAGTTCTATACAACTCCAACATGACCTCCCTGCTTTTGTAATTTATGCCTCGATTGATAAAGGCAAGTGTCCCATATGCCTTTTTCACCACCCTATTAACCTGCCCTTCTGCCTTCTGGGATCTATGGACAAACACACCAAGGTCCCTTTGTTCCTCGGAACTTCCCAGTGTCAGGCCATTCATTGAATACTTCCGTGTCACATTACTCCTTCCAAAGTGTATCACCTCACACCTTTCAGGGTTAAATTCCATCTGCCACTTTTCTGCCCATTTGACCATCCCGTCTATATCTTCCTGTAACTCAAGACACTCAACCTCACTGTTAACCACTCGGCCAATCTTTGTGTCATCCACGAACTTACTGATCCTACCCCCCACATAGTCGTCTATGTCGTTTATATAAATGACAAACAATAGGGGACCCAGCACAGATCCCTGTGGTACGCCACTGGACACTGGCTTCCAGTCACTAAAACAGCCATCTGTCATCACACTCTGTCTGCTACAGCTAAGCCAATTTTGAAACCACCTTACGAAGCTACCTTGTATCCCATGTGCATTTGCTTTCTTGATAAGTCTCCCATGTGGGACCTTGTCAAAGGCTTTGCTGAAATCCATGTAAACGACATCAACTGCACTACCCTCATCTACACAATTCAATCAAATTTGTTATGCATGACCTCCCTCTGACAAAGCCATGCTGACTATTCCTAATCAAATTTTGCCTCTCCAAGTGGAGAGTCCTTCTTAGTCTGCTCCTATCTAATATGGTACTATTCCCTCCTCTTGTACTATCCAACACGGTCACTGGGCTGGATTTAATGGGGCCCCCAGAGATACGCTAGGAGGGGTGGTGGGGGTCCATAGAATTGCAGCGGGAGTTAGGGAGGTGAGGTGGCAGAGGGCTTGTCACCTTCCCATCGCACAGCAATTAAGTCGGGCGTGGGAAAGGCCGATGACAGCCTTCCCACCCAGAGGCCAGTTGAGGCCCTTAAGAGGCTTATTATTAGCCACTTAAGGGTCCTTTTCTGCCATGGCTGGGATTAAGCCAGCAGTGAGGGGTTCCTCCACCACGTGGGGAGGTCGCCCAGTAAAATGAGGGTGTGCTCTGTGGCCCAAAGAGGGCCCTGGCGGAAACCAACCCACCTCCCTGTGCATGCTTCAGCCTGCACTCATTACCCACCCTCTCTTCCTCATTGCAGGGGTCTGTTGGACTGATGAGACAACATGCAACAGAATCCGTGACATCTGACGTTATTGACAACACTGACGATGATGTTATGTTCCTCCCTCATACCCCTTCTCAATTCTCAGCACACCCTTATCCTGCTAACTGGCATGATCAGCAAACTGCAGATAGTGTCACCATGGACCTCTTGCTTCCACCCTGCCCCCATTTCCCTCACTTCCACCTTCCTATTCTGATTTTCTGCTTTCACACACACAAGAATTGCTTCCTACACAGCAACAGCAGGAAGAGGAGGAAACAGCAACACCACAGCAATGATGAAGATGCCCTATCATCCTATTACTTGATTTGGCACTTGCAGTTACCAGCTCAGATACTGTCTTGGAGGCTAATATAGAGTTGGAAACAGCATGTGGTGAGTCATTGGGCATAGGCTGTGGCCAGGTTAGGGTTCAAGGATGGTTTATTTGCCAGTTCACCGGAGGATGGGGTCGCAAAACAGTCCAAAACAGGGACTAAGATGAGGACTGTGATTGGGAGGCATACAGGAGAATGCTGATGGGCATAAACACTGAGGTGCTGGATGCACCTGTCACTGTCAAGGAGCGTGGAGGAGTCTGGCTGCAACTTAGTGGAGGGCATTGCGCAAAGCTTGCCTTTCCTGCAGCGTCTGCCCAATTTCCCTGAGGTGCTGCAGTCAGAGGCACTTCAATTGCTGCCTCCATACCTGTTGCAACCTTTGTGTGGACCAGTCACCTAACTCAATGTCCTCCCTATGAGGATGCAGAACCACTCCCTGCCAAATCCAGGAACTCATCACAACATCTGCAACAATATTCTACTGTATGTCCAGAGACCTTGCAATAGCAGAAATTCTTCAAAATCACCTTACCTGAAAATTGGGTGCCTTGCTCTTTAAATAAACTAGTGCTGGGTCCCTCTTGCATCTGTAGGCCTGATCCTTGTTGAGTGATGTGCAAATTCATACAGTTGGCCTGCATGGGCCATATATGGGCAATGGGCTTCACATCAGCCATTAGGGTGTGTGACATCAGGATTGTACTGGTTCAGCTTTCCCTTGCACTTAGTGTCGGCACCCTTCTCAAGATCGCACATTGTGCAGGCCATGCCTGAAGCAGCTGCCCCCACAACTCGTAGCCCTGGAAGGGGACTGCCTTCCATAGTGCTACCTCCAGTGCTACGGAGATGAAATTACCACCCATTATTTGTAATATATCCTTTTATCATTCCGAATAAATTGAATATTTTGGCATCCTCCATTGCATATCCTCCATGGACAACATGGTTATTAACTTTTTGAAATGGGGCTGAGCTCTACATGTTCTTATTTCAATAATTTCTAACCCTGGGTAAGCTAGCAACTGTCACTTAGCAGAATATAACAAAACATATGATAGAAGAATCGGTCCAGTCAGAATGAATGATGAATGAATAAATATAGTACCTTTCATCTTCTCAACTCCCCACAGCTATTCACTGCCTACAAAGTAATTCTGAAGTGTACTAATTTTCTGCAAAATACAGCAGAAAATTGAACACTCCCTAAGGTCCCATAAACAGCAAATGAAATCAGTGACTTATTAATCTGGTTGTTAATGTCACTTGAGGGATGAATGTTGGTTAGGACACCAGGTGGATGTTCCGCTCTTTTGCAAATAGTACCATATATCCACCCGAATATTGATGGGACTTAGGCTATTGTTTAATCTAAAAAGTAACACCTTTGGCAATGCAGCAGTCCTTCAATTATATGTACTTAAGTATCAGCCTAGATTAAATACTAATACCTTGCAGTAAAGCTTGAACTTACACCCTGCTGAATCACAGGCATAAGTACTGTCAATTGAGCTAAAATGGTACCTAAAAACAACAACATTGTAAGTGCATTCAAAAACAACTAGTTAATAATGTTACTGCAGTGTATGATGAATTAGTTGACTTTTCCCTTCACTGTGCTTGGCACAGAGACCAATTGCAACACCCCAACGATTTTTGCATTTGGGATGAGTTGACTCAGCCAGACCAGTGACTAAAACAAGTGCCTTTTTAACCTGTACAACTGAGTTCGACTCTGAGTGTTGCAATGATATTTGTTTAAAAACTTTTTTCCTTAAAATGTTGGTAAGATGTTAAAATTGCAAAGTAGTGTCAGATCATGCTTAAATTCCACCTTGGACAAAAAAAGCATCTGATCAAGGAAGTTATGATCAACCTCTATAAATACTGGTTCAGCCACAACTGGAGTATTGTGTTCAGCTCTGGATACCACAATTTAAGAAGGATGTGAAGGCCTTAGAGAGGGTGCAGAAGAGATTTACAAGAATGGTTCCAGTGATGAGGGACCTCAGTTCTGTGGTTATATTTGAGGATCTGGGGTTGTTCTCCTTGGAGCAGAGACGTTTGAGAAGAGATTTGATAGACGTATTCAAAATCATGAGGGGTATAGACAGAGTAGTAGAGAGAAACTGTTTCCATTGGTAGAAGGGAATAGAACCAGAGGACAGAGAATTTAAGCTGATTGACGAAAGAACCAAAGGCTAAATGAGGAAAAACTTTTTTATGCAACGAGTGGTTATGATCTGGAATGCACTGCCCGAAAGCGTGATGGAGGCAGATTCAATCGAGGCTTTCAAAAGGGAATTAGATAAGTACATGAAGGGAAAAAAATTGCAGGGCTGTGAGAAAAGAGCTGGGGAGTGGGACCAGCTGGATTGCTCTTGCAGAGAGTCGGCATGGGCTTGATGGGCCAAAGGGCCTCCTTTTGTGCTGTAACCATTCTATGCTTCTATTGATAGGAAAACATAGCTAAAAAGCATTTTGTTCCCCAATTTTTGACGACTTATCATGTAATGACTTCTGTAGAATTGACTGTTCCATGCTAGGTTCAGCAACACAACACAAATTTATGTGCAATGGTTTTTATCTCGTCAATTAATCTACACAATCAAGAGGCATCACCGATAAAGCATTGTCGTCTGTGCTGTCATATGGGTTGTTTGTGATTAATCTCCCACTGGGAGGTTATTGCTTTTGCCAGAATGATTTTTTTGTCATTATGCACAAGTTAATGTTTCCTACCTCATAGGTTAAAATTTAGATTGCAGGAGCTGCTGCCTGCAAGGGTAAAGATGAATCAATTACATCTTGAGCAAATACGATTCCAGTGATACGAAAACAGACCCATTTGACAAAGTGAGTTATTTCTGATTATGTCCCCTCCAGTCATAGGAGAAGAACCTGTCAAGAACAATGTAACGATTATTTAGAAAAGCATTTTTTTTTAGATATTTTGTTAAACATATTGGGCTGGATTTTAAGGAGCCCTCGACAATGGATTCCGTGGCTGGGGGGTCTTGAAGATGGCCCTGGATGAGGCCCGGCCACGGACCTCAACACAAGGAGGGCCTGGCCTGAAAGTACCGGCGGCGTCAAGGCCTCGTGGCAGCCCCGCTCCCCCCGCTGCTCGGCGACGGGACCATAATTTGAATATTTAAATCAATTAAACTAATTAATTTAAATAAACCTACGTCACCTCCCGCTGTCCCGCTGCGGTCTTCAGCCCAGCGGCCGGCACTCTGGGGAAACAAGGTGTAACACTGGTGGGAAGGAGGCAAGTTTCTCAGTGCGAGGGGGGGTGGTGGAGGACAGGGTCAAATTAACGTCATGGGTGTCGGGGATGGTGGGAAGGGTTGTAGTTTAAAGTTTGTGCAGTTGGGGGAATGGGAGGTCAGATGGCAAAGGTAAGTGCTTTTTGGGGGGAGGAAGGACAAATAATTAATTAAATTTTTTTGGGGGGGCGGTGGGAGAGGGGCAATAGAGATGCATTTATTGAATTTCATTAAATGTTTTTTTAAATATTTAAATAAGCCGGTAGGGCTAACAGCCCTTTAAAAATGGCATCAGTGCCTGCACACAGGCAGCCAGCGCCATTGTCGAGGACGGACAGCCAGCCCCCTCCACGTGATCGGTGGGCTGCCTACCCCGGTTATTTAAATGTGCCGCTATGCTTGGAATTGCAGCGGCTCTTTGAGGTGTGGCCCGCGCAGGCGGGCTGCCATTTTTTCGCTTGGCGGCAGGCTTATAAAATTGAGCCCATTTATTCTTATTGTTCTTGTGCCACCATTTTCCATATCTGAATTATTTTCAGAGATCACTGCACTATCGACACATTTTCTGTGACATTACTGGTTGCAATGAGTAATGTATTGCCAAGCCCCAATGATCATATACTGTAGTGTACAGTATAACTAATGAGAATCCTATATGTACAATATTTATCTTGTTCAGGGCAGGCTATACTTGGGGGTCTCAAAAATCATCAACTGTGTTTTTGGAAAGTTGTGAAGCTAAGATATTGATCAGTAGGTAGGTTAAAGATTTGGGGCTTTAAAAATATCAGTACTATGCTAGCCTTAAATAACTGTGCCTCATAAGTGTTCTTGTTAGAATTTTGGCCTTCACATTCTTTCCCTGTGATCCATTAAGAAGCACTTATCCTGCTATTAAAACCATTTGGAAAGTAGTCACTGACAAAAAAAGCAAACAAGAAATTCTCTTATTAAAAATAACCTTCAAGAATGTATCTTACATAACACAGAAAGACCCAAAGAAACAGCAAAAAAAGGAACACCGGAACACTGGTTTTCCTATAAAGTTGACCCAGTTTCGCTTCCAGAATGCTTTTCAATTGCCTTTTCATTGAATCCATTCATGCTTGATATGAAATTGCAATGGATAGTTAGGATTTGTTTAATAGTATGATATCCATAGATAGGTAAATGTAGCTGAGATTATCATTACAGTTATTCTCTGATTAGACAGGCTAATGGTGTTTGTTTTCTTCCTTAAGGGGGACCTTCACATTGATCAGGCAAGGCAAGCAGCAATGATGCAACAAGGTCAGCTACTGCTAACAGGCCCAGTGCAGGTGAGCTGAACATGTCAAAAAAGTTATTTTGTTTTCATTGCCAAATGTTTAAATGTAGCCAAGCCTACAACAAGAGATAAATTGATCAGAGGTAAGAGGGTTTGTGTTTCAGCTGAGTGTTTTCTTGCCTCTTTTTTGTAGTTTCTCTGCAACAATAGCAAGTGCAATGATTATTTTACAAATTTAATCTCAGCATCATATCTCATCTGCATTTTATTCCTCACCAGTTTCTATCTTTTCCTGAAGGTGTTGGGTACAGTTGCGTGATTCCTGGCAGCCTTGAGGTACCTTAATCAGGTGGCTATTATTCAGTTTTGAACCTTGACAATCGGTTTTGGCAACAAAACGTAATTCTGACCTCGCTTGTTGTACAGACACACACACACACACACACATCTGAATTTAATGAGCCTGGCGTTAGACCCGGAAGTTGGCGCCGTTCCCGTTAGTCATGTGGGCAGCTGACCCAACACAATCACAAGGCGGGTGCCCACTTTACAGAATAGAGGCGCGGCGCCCGGCCGATCACACAATGGAAGCGGGATTCGAGATGCTGAATAAGGCATCAGATGACTGCGGAGCAGGTGCTGGGCCCATATTTAAAGCCCTGCCAGCCCTGTTTGCATTGCTGCCTTGGACTCTTTTGCTGCTAACTCATCAAAACTGAGACCCGTGTTGCAGTGACTCTGGATACCCCACTCCCTAGTGATGGACCCCACAGGATGACAGAAACAAGACATAAGGGTGGCCCCATGGTTTAGTGATTTCTCCCTCCAGATTCTTCTCCAGGCTGCAAGGAAAAGGTGGGAGGACCTCTTCCCCAGCGATGGCAAGAAAAAATCCTCCCGCCTGACCAAGCAAGCCTGGATGAAGATAGCTGAGGAGGTCAGCAGGCATGGGGTCACCTCCACCAGATGTGGATACAGTGCCGCAAAAGGGTAAATGACCTGTTGTGTTCCACCAAGGTGAATGAACAAAGAACAGTACAGCACAGGAACAGGCCATTCAGCCCTCCAAGCCTGCGCCGATCTTGATGCCTGTCTAAATTAAAACCTTCTGCACTTCCGGGGACCGTATCCCTCTATTCCCATCCTATTCATGTATTTGTCAAGATGCCTCTTAAACGTCACTATCGTATCTGCTTCCACCACCTCCCCCAGCAGAAAGTTCCAGGTACTCACCACCCTCTGTGTAAAGAACTTGCCTCGCACATCCCCTCTAAACTTTGCCCCTAGCAGCTTGAACCTATGTCCCCTAGTAACTGACTCTTCCACCCTGGGAAAAAGCTTCTGACTATCCACTCTGTCCATGCCACTCATAACTTTGTAAACCTCTAACATGTCGCCCGTCCACCTCCGTCGTTCCAATGAAAACAATCCGAGTTTATCCAGCCTCTCCTCATAGCTAATGCCCTCCAGACCTGGCAACATCCTGGTAAACCTCTTCTGTACCCTCTCCAAATCCTCCACGTCCTTCTGGTAGTGTGGTGACCAGAAATGCACGCAATATTCCAAGTGTGGCCTAACTAAGGTCCTGTACAGCTGCAGCATGACTTGCCAATTTTATACTTTATGCCCCGACCGATGAAGGCAAGCATGCCGTAT
The DNA here is from genome assembly GCF_036365525.1 of Heterodontus francisci. Classification (NCBI taxonomy): domain Eukaryota; kingdom Metazoa; phylum Chordata; class Chondrichthyes; order Heterodontiformes; family Heterodontidae; genus Heterodontus; species Heterodontus francisci. The sequence continues at coordinate 164,310,447 of NC_090374.1, read as the reverse complement.
GCCTTCTTGACTACCTTATCCACATGTGTTGCCACTTTCAGTGACCTGTGGACCTGTATGCCCAGAGCTCTTTGCCTGTCAATACTCCTAAGGGTTCTGCCATTTACTGTATACTTTCCACCTGTATTAGATCTTCCAAAATGCATTACCTCACATTTGTCCAGATTAAACTCCATCTGCCATTTCTCTGCCCAAGTCTCCAACCGATCTATATTCTGTTGTATCCTTTGACAATCCTCATCACTATCCGCACCTCCACCAACCTTTGTGTCGTCCGCAAACTTACTAATCAGACCAGCTACATTTTCCTCCAAATCATTTAAATATACGACAAAGAGCAAAGGTCCCAGCACTGATCCCTGCGGAACACCACTAGTCACAGCCCTCCATTCAGAAAAGCATCCTTCCACTGCTACCCTCTGTCTTCTATGACCAAGCCAGTTCTGTATCCATCTTGCCAGCTCACCTCTGATCCCGTGTGACTTCACCTTTTGTACCAGACTGCCATGAGGGACCTTGTCAAAGGCTTTACTGAAGTCCATATAGACAACATCCACTGCCCTTCCTTCATCAATCATCGTCGTCACATCCTCAATCAAGTTAGTGAGACACGAATTAAAAACAAGAAACGTTGGAACCACTCAGCAGGTCTGGCAGCATCTGTGGAAAGAGAAGCAAAGTTAATGTTTCGGGTCAGTGACCCTTCTTCGGAACGAGCAAATATTATAAATGTCAAAGGTTATAAGCAAGTGAGGCGGGGATGGGACAAGAGATAACAAAGGAGAAGGTGTAGATTGGATGAGGCCACATAGTGAGACACGACCTCCCCTTCACAAAACCATGCTGCCTCTCGCTAATAAGTTCATTTGTTTCCAAATGGGAGTAAATCCTGTCCCGAAGATTCCTCTCTAATAATTTCCATACCACTGACGTAAGGCTCACCGGCCTATAATTTCCTGGATTATGCTACCCTCATTGGCTATTCTCCAGTCCTCTGGGACCTCACCTGTAGCCAATGAGGATACAAGGATTTCTGTCAAGGCCCCAGCAATTTCTTCCCTTGCCTCCCTTAGTATTCTGGGGTAGATTCCATCAGGCCCTGGGGACTTATCGACCTTAATGCTTTGCAAGCCACCCAACATCTCCTCCTTTTTGATAATGACATGACCCAGACTATCTACACTCCCTTCCCTAGACTCATCATCCACCAAGTCCTTCTGTTTTGTGAATACTGATGCAAAGTACTCATTTAGTACCTCGCCCATTTCCTCTGGCTCCACACATAGATTCCTTCCTCTGTCCTTGAGTGGGCCAATCCTTTCCCTGGTTACCCTCTTGCTCTTTATATATGTATAAAAAGCCTTGTGATTCTCCTTAATCCTGTTTGCTAATGACTTTTCATGACCCCTTTTAGCCCTCCTGACTCCTTGCTGAAGTTCCTTCCTACTTTCTCTATATTCCTCAAGTGCTTCGTCCGTTCCCATCCTTCTAGCCCTTATGAATGCTTCCTTTTTCTTTTTGACGAGGCTCACAATATCCCGCGTTATCCAAGGTTCCCGAAACTTGCCAAACTTATCCTTCTTCCTCACAGGAACATGCTGGTCCTGGATTCAAATCAACTGACGTTTGAAAGACTCCCACATGTCAGATGTTGATTTACCCTCAAACAGCCGCCCCCAATCTAAATTATTCAGTTCCTGCCTAATATTGTTATAATTAGCCTTCCCCCAATTTAGCACTTTCACCTGAGGACTACTCTTATCCTTATCCACAGGTACCTTAAAACTTACGGAATTATGGTCACTGTTCCCGAAATGCTCCCCTACTGAGACTTCGGCCGCTTGACCGGGCTCATTCCCCAATACCAGGTCCAGTATGGCCCCTTCCCTAGTTGGACTATCTACATATTGTTTCAAGAAGCTCTCCTGGATGCTCCTTACAAATTCTGCCCCATCCAAGCCCCTAGCACTAAGTGAGTCCCAGTGGCGCAGTGGCTAGCACTGCAGCCTTACAGCTCCAGCGACCCGGGTTCGATTCTGGGTACTGCCTGTGTGGACTTTGCAAGTTATCCCTGTGACCGTGTGGGTTTCCGTCGGGTGCTCCGGTTTCCTCCCACAGCCAAAGACTTGCAGGTTGATAAGTAAATTGACCATTGTAAATTGCCCCTAGTGTAGGTAGGTGGTAGGAGAATTGTGGGGATGTGGTAGGGAATATGGGATTAATGTAGGATTAGTATAAAATGGGTGGTTGATGGTCGGCACAGACTCGGTGGGCCAAAAGGCCTGTTTCAGTGCTTTATCTCTAAATAAATAAATATAAGGGAAGTTAAAATCACCCACCACTACAACCCTGTAACTTTTACATCTTTCCAAAATCTGTCAACATATCTGCTCCTCTACCTCCCGCTGGCTGTTGGGAGGCCTGTAGAAAGCCCCCAATAGCGTGACTGCACCCTTCCTATTCCTGAGCTCCACCCATATTGCCTCGCTGCATGACCCCTCTGAGGTGTCCTCCCGCAGTACAGCTGTGATATTCTCCTTAACCAGTCATGCAACACCCCAACCCTTTTACATCCCCCTCTATCCCGCCTGAAGCTTCTAAATCCCGGAACATTTAGCTACCAATCCTGTCCTTCCCTCAACCAAGTCTCTGTAATAGCAACAACATCATAGTTCCAAGTACTAATCCAAGCTCTAAGTTCATCTGCCTTACCTGTTATACTTCTCGCTTTGAAACAAATGCACTTCAGACCACCAGTCCCGCTGTGCTCAGCAACATCTCCCTGCCTGCTCTTCCTCTTAGTCTTACTGGCCTTATTTACTAGTTCCCCCTCAGTTATTTCACTTGCTGTCCTACTGCTCTGGTTCCCACCCCCCTGCCACACTAGCTTAAACCCTCCCGAGTGACGATGGCAAATCTCGCAGCCAGGATATTTGTGCCCCTCCTGTTTAGATGCAACCCGTCCTCCTTGTACAGGTCCCACCTGTCCCGGAGGAGATCCCAATGATCCAGATATCTGAAACCCTCCCTCCTACACCAGCTGTTCAGCCATGTGTTTAGCTGCACTATCTTCCTATTTCTAGCCTCACTGGCACGTGGCACAGGGAGTAATCCCGAGATTACAACCCTAGAGGTCCTGTCTTTTAACTTTCTACCTAACTCCCTGAACTCCCCCTGCAGGACCTCATCACTCTTCCTGCCTATGTCGTTGGTACCGATGTGTACCACAACCTCTGGCTGTTCACCCTTCCCCTTCAGAATTCCCTCTGTCTGTTCAGAGACATCCTTGACCCTGGCACCAGGGAGGCAACATACCATCCTGGAGTCTCTTTCACGTTCACAGAAGCGCCTATCTGTGCCCCTGACTATAGAGTCCCCTATAACTATTGCTCTTCTGCGCTTTGCCCCTCCCTGCTGAATAACAGTGCCAGCCGTGGTGCCACTGCTGTGGCTGCTGCTGTTGTTTTCCCCTGATCGGCCATCCACCCCAACAGTATCCAAAACGGTATACTTGTTCGAGAGGGGGATAGCCACAGGGGATTCCTGCACTGACTGCCTGCCCTTTCTAGCGGTCACCCATCTATCTGCATGCACCTTGGGTGTAATCACTTCTCTAAAACTCCTGTCTATGATGCTTTCTGCCACCTGCATGCTCCTAAGTGCAACCAATTGCTGCTCCAACCGATCCATGCGGTCTGTGAGGAGCTGCAACGGGGTACACTTCCTGTAGATGTAGTCGTCCGGAACGCTGGAAGCGTAACGGACCTCCCACATCTCACAAGTGAAGCACTTTACCCCTCTAACTGACATTTCAAGCACTAATTAATAAATTAATTTAAAATAAATAATGAAATACTTATTAAATCCTTACTAAATTAAGTTACAATTAACTGTACGGTCCCTAGTGCTAGATTTCTACTATAAATATTAAATGCTAAATACAGTAATCTCCTCCCTCTGGTTTAGTTACTCCTCTCCTTATTAATTAATTAGTTAATTAGGGTTTTAATCAATTTTTATCAATGTTTTGTTTTCAAATTCAGTACAGATTCCCTACCAGTCAATCAGGTCACAGCTTTCCTGTGACATCACTTTTTCAGTTTTTTAAAAGTTTTTTTTCAGTTTTTTTCCACCCAAGGTAACATACTGGTCCAAACTCAGCCCTCCGAGTCTTCTGCCTGGATGTAGGCCGCGAATCCCCAAGGTAAGTTTTTTATACTTACCGGCCCGGAACTCCACCCTCCGAGTCTTCTCCCTGGATGTATGAATGCTCCATACCTTTCTCCTTTTTAGTGATTGCAAGTGGCTACGCAAGAGGAATTGGGACATGGGGAGGAGGCACTACCACAGTGATGGCAGAGGAGGTTAGGCATCACCTCATCCTGGCAGATGCATGGCTGCAGCTTGGCCACAGGCGACATTCTTTCACATCTAATCCCCATTAACTCTCCTAAGTGCGGGTGGCAGCATAGCTATATGTGATATCCCTGTAGGGGACAAGGGGCTTACATTAACAGAACTGTCATGTTGATTTCTCTGCAAAGTATGACTATCTCCCTCTTTCTACTTGCAGGACAGAGGACCCATAGCAGTAGGGAGAAATCCCAGTCCTTTGGCCTCTCTCCATGAAGTGATTTATGACTTATACTTATATCCCTTGCAGGGACTAAACCAAACCAGGAACACATCCCCATGAATCTCCTTTAATCAAGTTCAAACTAAACAACTTCTCAGACACTTATTTGGGTCCAAAGAATTGCACTAGCTTTCCTTCAAAGAAAGAAAACCAACAGAGAATTTTACCATCTTTCAGAGAGCCTATATTGAATATTATGGCTAAGTTATACATATCCCAGATCTTATTAGGGTCTGGGAAACTCTCTTCAATGTGTATCTCCACTTAAGGAGACACAGAAAGGGGGTTCTTGTAGTCGTATACAGAATACTACATGAGACGATTTATTAACTTTTATAGATTTATTAAAGAATTTTACATGCAATAAACTTCTTAAGTGGATAAGTATATCACAATATCAAGTATTACTGAGAGATGTAACACATATTCTTATTTCTAACATAGAATCCAAAAGTTTAACCTTGCTAATGTTACAGCAAAATTTTCTTAGAATGTTCAGAATATCCAACAAAATTTAAAGTAAACTTGTAACTTAAATCCTCCACTAAGGCATGGGATGAGAAGCATTGTTGAGGATTCAACACCCTTAAGTGTTTGCTTCAGAACCTTGTATTTCTAAGGTGTCATATGACTTTTGCATTAGATGTGGCCTTCCGGTGTTCCCTTTTAAAATCTATATCTTTAATTTAATGTTTTATTGGAATTTGAAGTTTGTGAGCATTTATCTGGTCAAAATGTTCATAATTGTATTCACTCTTTTTCCTGTGAGTACATTCCATTTATTGTTAATTACCCTTTCCATGGTATCTACAGCAACCTCTGGAGCCGACCTGTCTGAACAACAACCCCGTATACCAATTAAGTTTTATTGCTACCTCTTACTGAGGTCACGCAAGATATTTCAATGTGTGTGTTTATCTCCCAAGGCCCTGGTAACAGCAATTCTCTTCCAACAGAGACCTTGAAAGGTTTAACTCCACTATCTTAAATGGGAACTTCAGTGAGCTCTGAAAACTAACCATTTATTCAATCCTTAACGTTAAAGGCATAATACATTAACTATTTCCAAATTTTACTTAATCAAGCATATTATATCTCTATTCCTTTACATCCACAGCAGAGGAAGAGGCAGTGGAATTGATGGGGACACAGGGCAGCTATTCCATATCTGTTGGAGAGACTGGAGTCTCTGCACAGGAGCGTGAGGATTATATTCTATCAACATATAGTTCACTTCTGGAAATACACATCACGCATGGTTGGCATGACGAGATCTGCACAGCCTAACCCACTTGCGTTTGTGTTCTCTCAAGCAGGTCCTGCAGAAGGGGGTAGTTGTCAACCTCTCAGGAGGAACCGCAGTTAGAGGAACGCAGTCACATGACTCTCCACCTTCCACCAGCACAGATACTTTCACCTCAGTGGGTTTCCACTTGGCTGTAGAATGAGGGTCACAAGCTGGTGAGAGCACCGCACACGCGCCCGAGCAACTGGCTGAGACAGCCGAGGCCTCTGACAGTCGGAGGACTGTGAGTGGCCAGGCCCATACTGAGTCCCAGGCTGATGACAAGTTTCTGGTGTCGACAGCACAGGGCACGCTGGAGTTGCAGCGAGAGGTAAGGCAACATCTGGCAGAGATGTCAGAGGCCAAGCGCAGCCATGAGCAGCTGAAGGAGGAGTCCATCCATGCCATGAGTGCTGCCATGTCTCAGGTGTGTGAGTGCATGGCTTTCTCCATCGAGAGGTTGACAAACCTAATGGAGAGCCAGATCCCAGAAATGCACATAGGCCTGAACACCATCGCCTTGGTCATGAGCTCAACACAGCAAGAGCAAGGCGAGAAAAGGATGAGGTGCCTGGAATCTTCTCCAGCTCTTCGTTCTTCTTGACCAGCAGGGAGGTTCAAGTTATCCTTGAAAGGGAGGAGGAGAGGGTGACCTCCACATCTGTGGATTCCGCTCAGGGCACCTCAAGTGTGGACATCGGCTCCTCAGCCCCTCCACCAGTGAGCCCATCTCCAGCAGCCACAATGCCTGAGGAGAGTCCAGCACCAGTGCAGGAAACCCTCAGGCAGCCAGGGCCCTTCAGGCCTCAGGCAGCCAGAGGATGGCTGCTGAAGTCATCACAGGCCAAGGGGCAGCCTGATCAGTAGCCTGCCTCCAGCCGAACTGCTAGCGATGGATTCACACTTCACAGAAGCACTCAAAAGCATATAAAGAAAATCACCAAGAGATACTTGGAGGTTCAAGGGTGTTTGAAAGTTGACGTGTGCTGCATTATATAAAGTTCTTTTGTTTTAGTAATTAACCTTCATTGTGTAAAAGAGGTTATTCTGTCATGCATTAATTGTGAGCTGCTGACTTCACCTTCCCCTTAGTGGATGCCAATGTAAGCACAGCCCACATTTGAATATGATCCTCAATGGGCACGAGCGCGTGTTTCAGCTGAGCACTAGGCACGGAACACAATTAGAAAGGAGACTGCATGCATTGAGGTGAGTCTTTATTCTTTTGACTCTGAGTGACCATCGTGGTGGCTGGAAGCGGGTAAATATGAGGTTGGCTCTTGCCTCCTTGGCACATCGCTCAATCTGCCTGGCCTCTCCCAATCTGCCTGGCTTCAACATCCAGTGCTGCTTGTCCTCTCCCTCGTCAATGGAGGAATGTCGTTCAGGCACCTCATTGTCACGAGGCCTCCCCACCCCACCCCATCCCACCCCCCGGCAGTGCTTGATTGAGCAGAGCACAGCAGACCGCAATGATATCTGAAGCCCTCGCTGGGGCATGCTGCAGATGGTCACGTGGGTGGAGCCCGTGGCAGGTGTTGTACTTCTCCTCCACTGCAGTGCAGGGGTTCCTCAGAGACATAAGTAGCCATGTCTTCAATGGGTAGCCCTTGTCCCTGAGAATCCATCCGTGAAGACAAGCAGGGGGGCCTGAAAAGCTGTGGCACCTGGGACTGTCGCAGCATGTAGACGTCATGGCTGCTTCCTGGGAAGTGGGCACACACCTGTGGGAAATGTTTTCAGTGGTTGCAGACCAGTTGAATGTTGATTGAATGGAAGTCCTTCCCGTTGATGAAGGCAGCTGGCTGGTCTGTTGGAGTCTTGATGGCCACATGTGTGCAATCTGTTACACCTTCCATCTCAGGGAATTCAGCTATGGCCCCGAATCCAATGGCCCTCTCAGCCTGACTGTCAGGGTCAGTCTGGTAGCACAGTGGCGCAGTGGTTAGCACCGCAGCCTCACAGCTCCAGCGACCCGGGTTCAATTCTGGGTACTGTCTGTGTGGAGTTTGCAAGTTCTCCCTGTGTCTGCGTGGGTTTCCGCCGGGTGCTCCGGTTTCTTCCCACAGCCAAAGACTTGCAGGTTGATAGGTAAATTGGCCATTGTAAATTGCCCCTTGCAGGTAGGTGTTAGAAGAATGGTGGGGATGTGTGCTAGAGAATATGGGGTTAATATAGGATTAGTATAAATGGGTGGTTGTTGGTTGGCACAGACTTGGTGGGCCGAAGGGCCTGTTTCAGTGCTGTATCTCAAAATAAATATAGTCGCCAGCCCTCTTGAACAGGGCATTGGTCACCTTTTTGATGCAATGATGGGCTGCGGCCCTGGGAGACCCCACTCCAGAGTGCTGTTGATGCAGATACAACCCTGCCTTGGCAGCTGTGCTTTTGCAACTTCTCCCAGCAGACTTGCTGATGGCCCTCAGTGCCCACCCTTGCTGATCACTGACCCTCTTATTGAGCAGTATGGGCAGCCAAGCATCTGGCTCAACAGTTTGGTCACCCGATACAGTCACCCAAACCCTAGACCTCCCTGCTGGCCACCCGAAACACTGCTCAGCCGGCACTCCCACATGAGACCCCGACCCTACTTGCAGAGCACCCGAGACCTGACCCTTTGCACAGACCCAAGACCCCGACTCCCCTTGCAGAGCACACCACACTGTATGTTCACAATGGCCTCCACTTCACCCACTCCCCCAAAGCAGTGCTGGTCATGGCTGTCTACCCATCATGGCATGGAGGCCTTGTCTCTGTGCCTCCAGCTTTTAACAGTTGGAAATACAAAGGCACATGAGGGCTGTCCTTCATCCGCTTAATCCCAAGCTCCCATTTAAAAAAATGAATTAAATGCTATTGTATTAAATGTAAGTGCTCTACAATTTAAACTACTTTCCCATCATTTCAGGGCGGTGATGCTGCCTTGGTGCTTTCCCGATGCTGACTAAATCTGGAACCGATGTTACGACACTGGATTTCCGGGCAGACACAATTCTCCGGATCCCCACGCCTCCATTCCTGCTCCAAACGGCTGCACTAAAGTCATGATTTTAGCAATCAGGTGTGGGAAAATTGGTCTATTTTCTCTCACTAACCTGTGGCATTGAAGCCACTTAATAGCTTGCTATCTTGTATGGTTCAGCCACTCGATAGGTGTACATGTTGAGCTATACTGCGTTAATTGGTAAATTGCCCTTTCAGTATAAGTTTGGTATGATTTACATATCAACAATTAATGTTATTCGTCTCTGCAACCCCAACATTAAATAGGGAAATATTGTGGGAAAATTTTAGAACATAGCCTTAATCAGGTGCATGGATGGGACATGTACTGCACTGTCTGAAGGAATCGACGTGGGTCCAGTGCCATTTTTATGATGGGGCTTCATTTGGACTAAAATTTCCAGCACAAAACTTGCTCCTGCTGAATGGGAGTGGGGTAAGTCCAACAGGGCAGTCATTACTGCTCTAGGCGCAGGACCCCTATTGGCATATATTTATCAAGCACCTGCATTAAAATTGCTGTGGGTATTGGATCGAGCTGTTCGATGATGGGTAGACGATTAGCTCCGCCAGTTTATCTCCCGAAAAATGTGGGTGAAGGCTATCCCCCATTATCTCTTTATTCATCCTTATGAGTTGAAAGGCTTCACTTGGAACATTGCGAAAACTTTTTGTAAATGTTGGATATACAACCAACTAAAGGCTAACTGATGCAGATGATTATTGGTGTCTTTTATTTCCCCAATATGAGGCTGCATTGGCTTTTGATTATTTCTGTCAGCATCTCTTTTGAGATCCAGAGGTGAGGTTGCATGGAGGAAGGAAAATTGTGAGCACAATGATTGCCCCGAAGTACCTAAAGCTGCTTCTAATCAATCAATGGGAACTTGTAAAAGAGCATTCTTTTCTTGAAAAGGGATGAAAAAGGAAATGAGTATGGAGATTCAATCTATTATAGAACCCAGTGGACATAAGTTCATTGGCAAATAAAAATTCTTATCATGTCACTGTCATCTCCTTCCGAAGAAGAAGTTTCCTTTTAATATTTTCAGTACACGTGTGAAATATAAATTCACCTGGGAATCATAATTAAATAGCTTACTATCAAGCTTCTGTTTTGCATCCAAATCAATATATAATAAATGGAAATGCTGTTTCCTCCAAGGTTAAATGAATGTTAAATCAATAATGGATTAAAAAAAAAATACATTGAATCCGAAACTGATACAATGAATGTGTCAATAATCAGGAAGAAACAGCTTCACAATGCAGATAACTGAAACATCAGGGTCCATCAATTCAGGTGTGATAGCAGATTTTGAGAGCAAGTTTTATATTTTGCAGGTAAATGTTAGCAGAAGTGAAAAATATCTGACAACTTGGATGGGGCCAACTGGGATGAAAAGAGATTGACAATCAGGGATGAAGTTTATTTCTAGGCTGCAGATCCCGATGTCGGGACCAGAAGCAGGTGCAGCATCCTTCGGGGCAATGAGTGGCTAGCCGATTGTGATTAAAATGCCATTTAAGACCTGCGATGCACGGGGGCCATCCAATGAGAGGACAGAGGTGGCAGCAAAGACAGCGTCAGGTGATACTGTGGAAGCTCAAGGTGCCATATTTAAAGGGCTAATAGCCCTGCAGTCAGTACTGCCTGCTGTTCCAGAGCTCCTACCTGTCTGACTGCTGCTTCCTGTTCTAGAGCCCCTGCCTGTCTGACTGCTGCCTCCTGTTCCAGAGCCCCTACCTGTCTGACTGCTGCCTGCTGTTCCAGAGCCCCTACCTGTCTGACTGCTGCCTCCTGTTCCAGAGCCCCTGCCTGTCTGACTGCTGCCTGCTGTTCCAGAGCCCCTACCTGTCTGACTGCTGCCTGCTGTTCCAGAGCCCCTACCTGTCTGACTGCTGCCTCCTGTTCCAGAGCCCCTGCCTGTCTGACTGCTGCCTGCTGTTCCAGAGCCCCTACCTGTCTGACTGCTGCCTCCTGTTCCAGAGCCCCTACCTGTCTGACTGCTGCCTGCTGTTCCAGAGCCCCTACCTGTCTGACTGCTGCCTCCTGTTCTAGAGCCCCTGCCTGTCTGACTGCTGCCTGCTGTTCCAGAGCCCCTACCTGTCTGACTGCTGCCTCCTGTTCTAGAGCCCCTGCCTGTCTGACTGCTGCCTCCTGTTCTAGAGCCCCTGCCTGTCTGACTGCTGCCTCCTGTTCCAGAGCCCCTGCCTGTCTGACTGCTGCCTCCTGTTGCAGAACCCCTACCTGTCTGACTGCTGCCTCCTGTTGCAGAACCCCTACCTTTCTGACTACTGCCTGTCTGGAGGAGGTCAGCAGCATGGGGTCATCCCAAGGACCTGGGTCCAATGCCAGAAAATGGGCAATGATCTGATCAGGTCTGCCAAGGTGAGTAGTTCATACATTTCCCACCCTTTGGGCCTAGCTTGAGGCAGACTGAGGGGCTGTGTTTGGTGGAGAGGGAGTGACCACCCAGCTATGGGCAATGGAGTTAGAGAGTCAAAAATGCCATCTGAGGCATGGTTGCATCTTAGTGAGAAGTGCCCGTCTGTCATATCATTTCCCCGCATAGTCCCTTGAGAGTGGCTGCTTGCAGGAGGCATGGCTCGCTGAGGTGTGCAGCTTTTCCCCACTGGGAGACTAACTTTGTTTATCAATCTGTCTGCAGGAGAAGATAGCCCACAATAGGAAGGAGCATGCCAAGATGGCACAGTGGCACAGTGGTTAGCACTGCAGCCTCACAGCTCCAGCAACCCAGGTTCAATTCTGGGTACTGCCTGTGTGGAGTTTGCAAGTTCTCCCTGTGTCTGCGTGGGTTTCCTCCGGGTGCTCCGGTTTCCTCCCACAAGCCAAAAGAGTTGCAGGTTGGTAGGTAAATTGGCCATTATAAATTGCCCCTAGTATAGGTAGGTGGTAGGGAAATATAGGGACAGGTGGGGATGTGGTAGAAATATGGGATTAGTGTAGGATTAGTATAAATGGGTTGTTGATGGTCGGCCAAGACTTGGTGGGCCGAAGGGCCTGTTTCAGTGCTGTATCTCTAAACTAAACTAAACAAGACCGGTGGTGGAGTGCGTTATCTTCATGTTTCACCCCAATGGAGGAGAAGGCCATGGAACTGGCAGGGCAACAAGGCAACTGCACCATAGCTGATGGCGAGGCAGATGCTCCCACCCAGCACAATGACTGAGCTTCCCCTGGGGCACAAGGGTGTATCTGGCACACTGTACGTGTGATCACCACTGCATCAATGGAGCAGCACAGTAGGGGTGGTTGGAATGTCACGATGGACAGACCCGAATCCTTCAATTTCTCCTGCAGGTCAAGATGAATGACATGGGGGAGGAGCTAAAGAGGCTGGGGGACAGTTGGTCACCTCTAAGGAAGAGGAGGGAGCCTCAGTGGGTTCTCCCTCCACCAGTGCAGATACTCTGAAGTTGGGGGGTAGTCGCACGCATTTAGATTCAGGCACAATACCTGGTGAGCACAGCAGAGAGGTGCCGGGCAGCTAACAGAGGCTGTGACAGCCCAGGTCGTTGGCAGTCAGAGAATTGTGGGAGATCAGGCCCATGCTGAGCCCAGGTTCTGGTGCCAGTGGGAAATGCTGCATCTACAGTGAGAGGTCAGGCAACATCTGGCAGAGATGCCAGAGGCAATGTGTACTCAAGTGTGGACAATGGAGGAGTCAATCCAGATCCTGGGTGCTCCTGGTGTAAACAATAGCTCCAAAGCCCCTCTGCCAGTGACACGAGAGCCTGGAGTGCTGACTTGGGTTGCATTAGAGTGCTATAGTGGAAGTTTGGTAACTGAGGAAGGTCGGTGAGGAGGGAGTGAGGAGCTCCTTTCATTTCCTACCTGTCCTCAGAGTGAGGGGAACCGAGAGCTTCCAAAGAGCACAGCTGACTGGTGAGTAAGTCCAGGTGGGTATTTTTCAAAGTGGATTGAATTGTAAGTCATTGTTTTAGCAAGACTTAATTGTTTTTTTAAAATTATAATCTTCTTTAGTTTTAAAGGGTTTAGTCATGGCAGGAGAGCTTGAAGCCCTGGTTTACTCCTCTTGCTGCATGTGGGAATCCGGGAACATTTCCAGTCCCCGGGACCAGCATGTGTGCAGGAAGTGTGTCCAGCTGCAGCTCCTGGAAGCTCGGGTATCAGAGCTGGAACGGCGGCTGGAAACACTGTGGAGCATCCGCGAGTCTGAGAGCATTGTGGATAGCACGTATAGAGAGGTGGTCACACCACAGCTGAAGGGACTTGAGGAAGGAAGGGAATGGATGACCACCAGGCAGTCCAAGAGAATCAGGCAGGTAATTCAGGAGTCCCCTAGGGTTCCGCTTGCAAATCGGTATTCCATTTTGGAGGCTAATGAGGCTGGTTCCTCCAGGGAGTGTGGACAGAGCCAAGCTTCTGGCAACGCAAGCAGCCTGTCTGCACAAGAAGGGGGAAAGAGGAAGAGCAATAGTAATAGGGGAATCTATAGTCAGGGGAACAGATAGGCGCTACTGTGGCCGTCAATGTGACTCCAGGATGGTGTGTTGCCTCCCTGGTGCCAGGGTCCGGGATGTCATTGAACGGCTGCAGGGCATCCTGAAGGGGGAGGGTGATAAGGCAGAGGTCATGGTACATGTTGGTACCAATGACATAGGTAGAAAGAGGGATGAAGTCTTGCATCAAGAATTCCGGGAGTTAAGCAGTAGACTAAAAAACAGGACCTCTCTGGTTGTAATCTCTGGATTACTCCCAGTGCCACATGCTAGCGAGTATAGAAATAGAAGAATAGCACAGATGAATGCATGGCTTAAGAGTTGGTGCAGGAGGGAGCGTTTTAGATTCCTGGACCACTGGGACAGTTTCTGGGTAGGTGGGACCTCTATAAGCGGGACGGTCTACATCTGAACCAGAGGGGGGCTGACATCCTTGCTGGTGGGTTTGCTAGTGCTGTTGGGAGGAGTTTAAACTAATTTGGCAGGGGGAGGGTACGCAGACTCCGAAGCAGAATAGGGACACAGCTAAGCACAGGAAAGCAAATAAGTCAGAGGGAATACAGCGGAAGTAAGTTTCAAAGGAGTAAGACCAGGATGGAAGGCTTCTACTTTAATGCCAGGTGTATTGCAGGTAAAACGGATGAGTTAAGGGCAATGATTGACATGTGGAATTGTGATGTAGTAGCCATCACGGAGACATGGTTGAAGGAGGGGCAGGATTGGCAGCTCAATATCCCGGGATATAGAATCTTCAGGTGAGACAGAGGAGGGGGTAAAAGAGGAGGAGGCATTGCAATATTAGTTAAGGAGTCAGTTACTGCAGTAAGGAGAGATGATATCTTGGAGGGGGCATCAAATGAAGCTTTATGGGTAGAGTTTAGGAATAAAAAAGTGACAGCCACAATGCTAGGTGTTTATGATAGACTCCCAAGATAGTCAGCGGGAAATTGAGGAGCAAATATGTGCGCAATTTGGAGAGGTGTGTAAAAATAATAGGGCAATTATATTAGCTGATTTCAACTTTCCCAACATTAATTGGGATAGTCATCGTGTTAAGGTCTTAGACGGAGTGGAGTTCTTAAAATGTATACAGGAGAACTTTTTAGCGCAGTATGTAGAGGATCCAACAAGGGAGGGTGCAGTGCTGGACCTAATTCTGGGGAATGAAGCCGGACAGGTGGTTGATGTGTTGGTGGGGGAGCATTTAGGTGATAGCGACCATAACATGGTACAATTTAAGCTTGCTATGGAGAAAGAAATAGACAAGTTGCAAACAAATGTTTTGGATTGGGGGAGAGCGAATTTTAGTAAAATAAGGCAGGATCTGGCCAAGGTAGACTGGAAAGAGGTACTTGTTGGGAAATCTACAGAAGAGCAGTGGGGGGCATTCAGAAAGGAAATGGGGAGGTAACAGACCCAACATGTTCCCTCCAGGGTAATAAGTAGGAGCAACAAGCCCAGAGAACCATGGATGACCAGAGACATTCAGGGTATGATGAGAAGGAAAAGAGAGGCTTTTAGCAAATACAAGGAGAGCAAATCAATGGAAGCATTCGTGGAATACAGAAAGTGTAGGATGGAGCTTAATCAAGCAATTAGGAGAGCAAAGAGGGGATATGAGAAAACTTTGGCTGGTAAAAGTAAGGAAAATCCCAAGATATTCCATAAGTATATCAATGGGAAGAGGATAACCAGAGAAAGAATAGGACCCATTAGGGACCAAGAGGGAAATTTGTGGCTGGAGCCAGAGGACATTGCTAGGGTGTTGAATGAATCCTTCACATCTGTCTTTACCCAAGAGAATGAGGATGTAGATATGGAACTTAGAGAGAGACTGTGAGGTTCTTGAGCAAATTGTCATAGGGGGTGACAAGGTATTGGAGGTTGTGGAAGGCTTAAAAGTGGACAAATGTCCAGGTCCAGACGATTTGTGTCCCAGGATGCTGTGGGAGGCGAGGGTGGAGATTGCAGGGGCTCTGACCCTAATTTTTAATTCCTCTCTGGCCACAGAAAAGGTGCCAGAGGACTGGAGAACAGCTAATGTGGTCCCATTATTTAAGAAAGGTTGTAGAGATAAGCCAGGGAACTGCAGACCAGTGAGTCTCACGTCAGTGGTAGGGAACCTATTGGAGAAAATTCTGAAGGAGAGAATCTATCTCCACTTGGAGAGGCAACATTTAATTAGGAATAGTCAGCATGGCTTTGTCAGTGGGAGGTCATGCCTAACAAATTTGATTGAATTTTTTGAGCATGTGACCAGGTGTGTAGATGAGGGTAGTGCAGTTGATGTCGTTTACATGGATTTCAGCAAAGCCTTTGACAAGGTCCCACATGGGAGACTTATCAAGAAAGCAAATGCACATGGGATACAAGGTAGCTTCATAAGGTGGTTTCAAAATTGGCTTAGCTGTAGGAGACAGAGAGTGATGACAGACGGCTGTTTTAGTGACTGGAAGCCAGTGTCCAGTGGCGTACCACAGGGATCTGTGCTGGGTCCCCTATTGTTTGTCATTTATATAAACGACATAGACGACTATGTGGGGGGTAGGATCAGTAAGTTCACGGATGACACAAAGATTGGCCAAGTGTTTAACAGTGAGGTGGAGTGTCTTAGGTTACAGGAAGAAATAGACGGGATGGTCAAATGGGCAGAAAAGTGGCAGATGGAATTTAACACTGAAAAGTGTGAGGTGATGCACTTTGGAAGGAGTAATGTGACACAGAAGTATTCAATGAATGGCCTGACACTGGGAAGTTCCGAGGAACAAAGGGACCTTGGCGTGTTTGTCCATAGATCTTTTTATTTTTTTAGATTAGAGATACAGCACTGAAACAGGCCCTTCGGCCCACCGAGTCTGTGCCGAACATCAACCACCCATTTATACTAATCCTATATTCCGACCAAACATCCCCACCTGTCCCTATATTTCCCTACCACCTACCTATACTAGTGACAATTTATAATGGCCAATTTACCTGTCAACCTGCAAGTCTTTTGGCTTGTGGGAGGAAACCGGAGCACCCGGAGAAAACCCACGCAGACACAGGGAGAACTTGCAAACTCCACACAGGCAGTACCCGGAATCGAACCCGGGTCCCTGGAGCTGTGAGGCTGCAGTGCTAACCACTGCGCCACTGTGCACTCTGAAGGCAGAAGGGCAGGTTAACAGGGTGGTGAAAAAGGCATATGAGACACTTGCCTTTATCAATCGAGGCATAAATTACAAAAGCAGGGAGGTCATGTTGGAGTTGTATAGAACTTTGGTAAGGCCACAGCCGGAGTACTGTGTGCAATTCTGGTCGCCATATTATAGGAAGGATGTGATTGCATTGGAGGGGGTGCAGAGGCGATTCACCAGGATGTTGCCTGGGATGGAACATTTAAGCTATGAAAAGAGGTTGGATAGGCTTGGGTTGTTTTCGCTGGAGCAGAGAAGACTGAGGGGTGACCTGATTGAGGTGTACAAGATTATGAGGGGCATGGACAGGGTGGATAGGGAGCAGCTGTTCCCCTTTAGTTGAAGGGTCAGTTACGAGGGGTCACAAGTTTAAGGTGAGGGGCAGGAGGTTTAAGGGGGATTTGAGGAAGTACTTTTTTACCCAGAGGGTGGTGATGGTCTGGAATGCCCTGCCTGGGAGGATGGTAGATGCAGGTTGCCTCACATCCTTTAAAAAGTACCTGGATGAGCTCTTGGGACGTCATAACATTCAAGGCTATGGGCCAAGTGCTGGCAAATGGCATTAGGTAGACAGGTCAGGTGTTTTAATGCATTGGTGCAGTCTCGATGGGCCGAAGGGCCTCTTCTGCACTGTATTATTCTGTGATTTTGTGATCATACCGTCGATAGAGGTGGTCACTGCACCTTTGCAGGAGGCCCTCTGTGCTGGGGCCCTCCAGATCTCAGGCAGCTGGGGGACAGCTGCCAAGGTTATCCCAGGCCAGATGGCAGCAAGGTTAGCCACCTGCCTCTACCTCAGCTGCCAGCACAGGGCGAGCACCATTTACGAGCTCCCGGAAAAGATTTAAAAGGAGAACCTGGATGCACTAAAAGGGATCACAGGTGAAGATGCAGTCGAAATGGGTAGTCGTATGTTTGTTGTGACACACAATAAAATAATGATTTTCACTCACCATGTCACCTTTCTGTTGTTAATGCCCTTTGGGAATTCATTAAAACCCTTCCTCCCAAGGGACTGGAAACGAGGGACCAATCCCCAGGCATTCAATACTTCAGCTTGCCACTATGAGACGTGCCCCTGTGTGCTGCAGTGCAGAGGAAGAAAGCGACAACAGGGCTGCTCATAGGTAAGGCTTTATTGTTGTGGCTCAACAGGTGGTAAGGCTCAAAGGAACCGTGAATGTATAAAGGCATCTCGTGCCTCCTTTGCACGTCTCTCATGGTGCCTTTTCTACTGTCCCCGGGGCCCTCTATCTGCCACTGCCTGGCCACCATCTGTCTCTGCAGCCTTGTCAGTGGAGGAGGCATCGCACTCCACGATATCGTCACTCGTCACTGCCTTCCCCCTCTCTAGCACCAGGCTGTGCAGTGCACAGCAGGCTCCCACAATATGCCAGACCCTCACCGGGGCACAGTGAAGGGCTCCACCAGATCGATCTAGACACCCGAATCTCATCTTGAGTAGACTAATGCCTGCTCGATGGTCGCTCGGGTTGACCTTTGGCAAGTGTTGTACCTTTCCTCTGCATCCCTGCATGGATTCCGCACAGGGATCAGTAGCCATGTTCTCAGTGGGTAGCCCTTGTCTCCAAGGATCCATCCCTGAAGGCCCACAGGGGCATGGAAAAGTTCTGGCACCTGGGCCTGCCCTAGTATGTAGGAGTAATGGCTACTTCCCGGGAATCTTGCACACATATTTGCGGTGGTCTCAGATCAGCTGTACATTGAACGAGTGGAAGCCATTTTGGTTAATGAAGGCAGCAGACTGGTAAGTGGAGCCTTGATGGTCACATGCGTGCAGTCAAAGACACCCTGCACCTGGGGGAATCCAGCAATGGCCCCAAATTCTAAAGCTCTCTCAGCTTGACTGTTTGGATCAGTGCGAAAGTACCTGCCCTCCTGAACATGGTATTGGTAACCTTCTTGATGTAGTCATGTGCTGCTGAGTGGGAGATTCCACACATGTCTCCAATGGATCCTTGGAATGATCCGGTGGCATCAAAGTTTAGTGCAATGGTGACCTACAGCGTCTTGGCATCGGGTGCCCACCAAGACCTATGGGGCTCAGTTCACCCTGTATCATGGAACATAGATCATCGACGGCCGCCCTGGAGAGGAGCAGTCCTGGGAGACAATGCTGCTCTGACATCTGCAGGTAGTTGAGCCTCGGTTGATAGACCCTCTCTGGAGGGTAGCTTCTTCTGTATGCTGGAGCCAGTTAGTGTACCCCTCTGCATCCTTCTTGAGCTTCCATTCCTGAGGCTGGCTCTGCTGTGTGCCCCCAGATGGTATGGTGCCCCTGCCAGTTGATGCTCCCCCCTCCCTCTCTGATGCTCATCCTCCTTCACTGGGGCCTTGAAGCCAGGGTGAATGAGTCCCATGAGAGGGTGCCACTCCCTGAACGCAGTGCCTTCAGGCCAAACAGACTCTCCCCGACCTCCCCACTCCCCCCCGCCCCCCCCTTACTTGTGACCTTCGATGAAGTGGTAATGCCCCGATGGCACTCTGGTATTGGCTCCCTCCGCAGAGCTGGCACCTTGGCCCCCACTGCTGACAATCTTTCTCGATGCCCTCCCCATCTTTCCTGCCAAGTGACGCTGCCTCACCCGATGGCTTCCCGCTGAGGCCAACACTGAGCTCCCGCCTCATTGTCCCCTCCTTTCACCAGGGGAGGCCCTGAAGCCTGTGGTTTCTGTGTGCCATCAGAAAAATTCAAAACGGTGAATAAAACTACAGTGTATTGGTGTGTTAAGTAATTGGCTTCCCACGTTGTGAATGTGCGAAATTTGGCCTTTATGTTGGCCGTTGACAGAAAGAACCAGATGGGATGTCATGATGTTGGACTTCCTGTCCAACATCTTCCATCGCTATTTTATGACTCCACCCGCCCCCGCCTCCATTCCCGTTTAAAGGGCCCCTCAAACTGCAAACCTCAAACATTTTGTCATAAAATTTTGGTTTGGTCAAAATCCCAAGACAGTATAGATGATGTATGTCAGCCAGGAGGAGATTGGTGTGAATGGGTTGTGCATTAAGATAACATTGAGATAAATTTTGTCGGTGTGGTGGGGGCCCGACGCCAGGCTCGAAAGCCGGAGGCAACCCCACCTCGGCCGTTCGGGGGACACCATCTGCATTTTTTGCCCCAATTAACTGCATTGCGCCAGGGCTCCTGTCCCTTTTAATAGATGTGAGTCTGCCTCCAAAATTTGCCAGCCGATCAGATGTGTAGCCACTGCTGGGGCTGCAGCTGTAAAAAATGCACACTGACCTCCCTACAAAATAAGTGGGGTTGGGGTTGCCATGGCTAATCAGGCAGGCCCCAACGAGAGGTGGGGGTTGTTGGTGAGGGCGAGAGGTGTTTCCGCAGGTGAAGCCCCTCCGTGGGCCACAGAATGCCCAATCAGGAGGGCCCTCCCACAGCCCATACGGAGGCCACCCGCATTTACTGGTAAAATGCCAGCGGCGATGGGAAGAGGCCCTTCAGTCGCCCAGGGTTGGCCTCTGGGCGGGAAGGCCATCCTCCACCTTGCCCACCACTGATAAAATTCCATGGCATCGGGGAGGCAATGGGCACACCATCCCCACCCCCACCCCCACCGTTCACCCCGGCCTTCCCCTGGTATTTTACGGGACCCCCGCCACCCAGCCCATCCCTGGAGTGGAGGGCTAGTAAAATTCAGCCCATCTTGTGCAAGGCTTTATTCTTGCATATAATTAGGATAGTGGACAATTGAAGTCTAGAAAATGGAGATTTCATTGTTTTTAGTACAATTGTGTCAGTTATCATTGATAGTATGAGAGCAATGACAATAGTATCTTTGTTCAGTATTTGAACTTAAACTTTTGCCTTAGAAGCAAATTCCTTCCTTTGTAAAAACATTTCTGTTGTGTGAAATTCCCTTTTCATTAATTTTTTTTGCCATTCTAAAGAAAATGCTAGTTTGCTGCTTTTTTTTAAACTCACATTTCTCCTTGAAGAAAAGGCTTTACCCTTCTTTATTCATTCATGGGATGTGGGCGTTGCTGTCTCGGCCAGCATTTATTGCCCATCCCTAATTGCCCTTGAGAAGGTGGTGATGAGCTGCCTTCTTGAATCACTGCAGTCCATGTGGGGTAGGTACACTCACAGTGCTGTTAGGAAGGGGGTTCCATGATTTTGACCCAGTGACAGTGAAGGAACGGCGATATAGTTCCAAGTCAGGATGGTGTGTGACTTGGAGGGGAACTTGCAGGTGGTGGTGTTTCCATGCATTTGCTGCCCTTGTCCTTCTAGTTGGTAGAAGTTGCGAGTTTGGAAGGTGCTGTCAAAGGAGCCTTGGTGCGTTGCTGAAGTGCATCTTGTAGATGGTACACACTGCTGCCACTGTGTATCGGTGGTGGAGGGAGTGAATGTTTGTGGATGGGGTGCCAATCAAGTGGGCTGCTTTGTCCTGGATGGTGTCGAGCTTTTTGAGTGTTGTTGGAGCTGCACCCATCCAGGCAAGTGGAGAGTATTCCACCACACTCCTGACTTGTGCCTTGTAGGTGGTGGACAGGCTTTGGGGAGTCAGGAGGTGAGTTACTTGTCGCAGGATTCCTAGCCTCTGACCTACCCTTGTAGCCATGGTATTTCTATGGCTACTCCAGTTCAGTTCTGGTCAATGGTAACCCCTAGGATGTTGATAGTGGGGGATTCAGTAATGTTAATGCCATTGAATGTCAAGGGGAGATGGTTAGATTTTCTCTTGTTGGAAATGGTCATTGCCTGGCACTTGTGTGGCGCGAATGTTACTTGCCACATATCAGCCCAAGCCTGGATATTGTCCAAGTCTTGCTGCATTTCTACACAGACTGCTTCAGTATCTGATGAGTCACGAATGGTGCTGAACATTGTGCAATCATTAGTGAACTTCCCTACCTGTGACCTTATGATTGAAGGAAGGTCATTGATGAAGTAGCTGAGGATGGTTGGGCCTTGGACACTACCTTGAGCAACTCCTGCAGTGATGTCCTGGAGTTCAGATGATTGACCTCCAACAACCACAACCATCTTCCTTTGCACTAGGTATGACTCCAACCAGCAGAAAGTCTTCACCCTGATTCCCATTGACTTCAGTTTTGCTCGGGCTCCTTGATGCCTACTGGGTCAAATGCTGCCTTGATATCAAGGGCAGTCACTCTTACCTCCCCTCTTGAGTTCAGCTCTTTTGTTTGTGTTTGAACCAAGGCTGTAATAAGGTCAGGAGCTGAGTGGCCCTGAGCATCAGGGAGCAGGTTATTGCTTAGCAAGTGCTGCTTGATAGCACTTTTGATGACAACTTCCATCAATTTACTGATGATTGAGAGCAAGCTGATGGGGCAGTAATTGGCGGGCTTGACTTGTCCTGCTTTTTGTGTACAGGACATACCTGGGCAATTTTCCACATTGCTGGGTAGATGCCTAGGGTTGTGGCAAGTTCTGGAGCACAGGTCGTCAGTACTATTGCCGGAATATTGTCAGGGCTCATAGCCTTTGCAGTATCCAGTGCCTTCAGTCATTTTTTGATATCATGCGGAGTGAATCGAATTGGCTGAAGTCTGGCATCTGTGATGCTGGGAACTTCAGGAGGAGGCCGAGATGGATCATCAACTTGGCACTTCTGGCTGAAGATTGTTGCAAATGCTTCAGCCTTATCTTTCGCACTGATGTGCTGGGCACCCCCATCATTGAGGATGGGGATATTTGTGGAGCCGCCTCCTCCAGTTACTTGCTTAATTGTACACCAGCATTCATGGCTGGATGTGGCAGGACTGCAGAGCTTAGATCTGATCCATTGGCTATGGGATTGCATAGCTCTGTCTGTCGAATGCTGCTTATGCAGTTTGGCACGCTGATAGTCCTGTGTTGTAGCTTCACCAGGTTGACTCCTCATTTTGAGGTATGCCTGGTGCTGCTCCCGGCAGGCCCTCCTGCACTCTTCATTGAACCAGGGTTGGTCTTCTGGCTTGATGGTAATGGTAGAGTGGGCGATTTGCCAGGCCATGAGGTTACAGATTGTGGTTGAGTACAATTCTGCTGCTGCTGATGGCCCACAGCGCCTCATGGATGCCCAGTTTTGCAGTGCTAAATCTGTTCGAAATCCATCGCATTTAGCATGGTGGTAGTGCCACACAACACGATGGAGGGTATCCTCAATGTGAAGGCAGGATTTCGTCTCCACAAGGACTGTGCGGTGGTCACTCCTACCAATTCTGTCAGGGACAGATGCATCTGCGGCAGGCGGATTGGTGAGGGCGAGGTCAAGTATGTTTTTCCCTCACCAGCTCCCGCAGCTAGCAGCTGTCTAGCAGCTCTGTCTTTTAGCACTCGGCCAGCTCGGTTAGTAGTGGTGCTACCAAGCCAGTCTTGGTGATGGACATTGAAGTCCCCCACTCAGAGTACATTCTGTGCCCTTACCACCCTCATTGCTTCCTCCAAGTGCTGTTCAACATGGAGGAGTACTGACTCATCAGCTGAGGGAGGGCGGTAGGTGGTAATCAGCAGGAGGTTTCCTTGTCCATGGTTGACCTAATGCCATGAGACTTCATGGGGTCCAGAGTCGATGTTGAGGACTCCCAGGGCAACTCCCTCCCGGCTGTATACCACTGTGCCGCCACCGCTGCTGGGACTGTCCTGCCGGTGGGACAGGACATACCTGGGAATGGTGATGGCAGTATCTGGGACATTGTATGTAAGGTACGAATCTGTGCGTATGACATTTGTCAGGCTGTTCCTTGACTAGTCTGTGGGACAGCTTTCCCAACTTTGGCACAAGCCCCCAGATGTTAGTAAGGAAGACTTTGCAGGGTCTACAGGGCTGGGTTTGCCATTGTCGTTTCTGGTGGGTTTGCCGTTGTCGTTTCTGGTGCCTAGATTGATGCCGGGTGGTCCATCTGGTTTCATTCTTTTTTATTGACTTCATCGTGGTTAGATACAACTGAGTGGCTTGCTAGGCCATTTCAGAGGGCATGTAAGAGTCAGCCACATTGCTGTGGGTCTGGAGTCACATGTAAGCCAGACCAGGTAAGGACAGAAGATTTCCTTCCCTAAAGGACATTCTGCTGTGGTGGGATTTAAACCCATGTCCCTAGAGCAATACCCTGGGTCTCTGGGTTACTAGTCCAGTGACAATACCACGACGCCACCGCCTCCCCTTATAGAATTATCTCTCTATCTTTGTATTAACTTGCAATTAGAAAGCCATATTCCTTTGTCTGTGCTTCTATTTTGTCTTTTACTTGGTCTTTCTCCCTCCTCTAATCTACAAATGATGCCCTCCGATACAAAATAACAGTGCAAGCTATTTATATTGAAGTTAATTAGCTGCACATTAAGGGATTCAAACTGGTCACATTCGTTTGCTGAAGCTGCATCCCTGATCATTTGAAGCGTTAGGATGAAAGAGCCCCTTCAAGCGATTTCATGCTCTTTTCCAGCATCTATTTGTTTCTTAAGTGAGTCCAGTTTCCTGGTCTCAACCACTCCTCCAAGATTCCATGTAAGATTTGAATTCTACTTGTATTTTTTGTATCCTTATTATTAATTTTGACCCTGAGCACAGATAACCACAGAAACTGAAATCAAGATTACCAAGCACTTTTATGCTGTTGCCAATTGACAATGTGCAACAGTTAAAGATGATACTTACAACTTGTAGAATACAGCTGAGGATACGAGGTGGTCGAGCTGTTGTTTTGGGACAGTCAGAGTTCCGGATTTTACCCTGCCCTTGGAGACGAGGTGGGAGGCAGGGGGTGCACACAAAATGGCGTGGGGTGGTATCAGGCAGTGTGCATAAATTTGTCCTGCCCCCCATGCCATTTTGTGCGCGGCGAGCACTGTGGTTGGTGGGGAGTCTTCCGGGAGGCCAATTAAGCCACTTGTGGCCCACTAAGGTCCACTCAAGGGCTGTCTCCCCCCTCTGCTGGCATTTAGCAAGCGTCAGAGAGGCCTGCCACTATGTGGAAACACTGCCAGGTGAAACCTGGCAGCAGGCTAAAGAGCTCGAGGTGTTGTCCCTCCTCAGGGGGCAATCCACTCCCTCCTGCCCTCACCATTCCCCACCCTCCTTTCCGGAGCCTGTCTGATATCCCCAATCTGGGTCCAGGGATCTCTTCCATCAGCAATCCCTATGACTCTGCTGGTACTGCTGAGCTGCCGGCTCTCTGAATGGCCGGCAGCTCTTTGGGGTGCAACCTTTGTCCCACAAAGGGATGGAATCCCCACCAGTGGGCAGTTAATTGCCTGGCTGCTGCTGAATTCAGCCGGAGGCCCAATGGAGTGCCGAGGCAATGTCAAACCTCCCCCACCACCATCTCCCCGCCCTCTAGCCTGCTGCCGGGACACCCGTGGCCACTATAAATTCCTGCCCAGAGTGCCTATTGGAATGGTTCTTCTTGTTGTTGTCATCTGTGTAAATCTCAACATTCATTGCTTAGCTGCTCCACTGGGTGCTTTTGCACTCTTCTCTTGGCAGCACCTAGTTTGTCCTTTTTAAATGAATGGAAGTGAGTCTGACCAATACCTTGTCAGTGCTATTCATTGTCTCTATCATCTGTCTTCTTGCTGCTGTTTAAGAGAATTATTTTCTCTTTGTCAATTCTGCAATACTGATAAAGTTCCAACAGCTGTGACATTTGACCTGCTTTTATGTTCTGAAATGGTCAACTGTTAAAGCAGACAAAGTCCAAACATTAATACGTTCAGTCATTGTGGTTTAGATGATGACTCAGCCACATATGTTCCAGCAGGTAAGTCCCACACTCAGATCATGATAGTCTGAGCCCTGGACATTTGTAGGGCCTCTTGCTCTGAATTTAGCCTTCTCCCTCTGTGCTGAAAGGCGATCCATTTGTTTCACCCCTTTAGGTGGATTTCACTGGGACTCATTGATGTACTGTGATTTGTTGTCATCCCCATTATTACATCAATTTAATTAACAAGAATGGTGCAGAGTTATTTCAACAGTTGGACTAGGTTTTGTTTTAAATTACATTACAGCCTTTCTTTGCCTCTGGCATTTGTACTGTTGTAAAACACTAATTAAGAAAGTGTTATATTAATTTCAGTGAAACTGCAGTCACAGGAATAAAATTAAAATTCTGGCCTGAACTATATTAACAGAAACTGAAGTTAATGTTATTTATTGGCAAGAAAATAGAGATGTGCAAATGAAAATATTTTTTATGTAATCTCATTTACTGCTGCTGAAAATGCAGTGATGTGTGAATAGTCCTTATAGTTATCCCCAGCAAGATGAGATTTAACCTTTTTAGTTATATAAAGCTGGTGGTAGCTGGAAAACCTCTGGCCATAATATTCATTAGAGATATGCTTTCACATTGATTTATCGTACATTATCTTTTATTATGCTTGGGCTGGCACTACTTAAGGGGATATTTTGCGAGTAGTCAGGAATGTAGATTAAAAAATTTGCCTTGCTGACCTCAGTCCCCAATCCTCTGATCAAGTGAGTCAGTTAGTTAGAATCTCCTGGGCCTAATGGCGCATGAGATCTTCCACTGCTGTCCGTCCAGAGCAAGATATTTGGCGCCATCATCTTACTTTCAATCCAGCATGTCATGGTTTTCCGTTGTTGTTGTTTATATTTAAATGTTTGCAACAGATTTATCTTCTGAATTGTTTCCGTAATGAAAGGCATTTTTATCTAGACTGGTTGTTTGCCTAACAACCCCTCAAAGGGAGAATTAGTAGACTGCTTTTAATTTGGCTTCTTCCTTATGACCTGTCTATCTTGAGTGGCCTGACCAGGAGTTATACTCCCATCAGCAGAGCACCCAGAGTCATAGGAGCACCAAAGCCTTCCCACCCACATCAAAGTCCAGATCCTTAGGGAAGGTCAGGTGAGTTGCCTCACCTCATAAAATACTTGGATAAAAACATTGACAGATGTGCTCCATTAAATTTGAAATTTCTGCCTCGGGACATACAGCAATGACGAATACATTTAAAAAAATTCATGCTTGGAATTACTGGCAAGGCCAGCGTTTATTGCCCATCCCTAATTTCCTTTGAGAAGGTGGTGTTGAGCTACCTTCTTGAATTGCTGCAGGTACACCCACAGTGCTGTTAGGGCGTGAGTTCCAGGATAGTGAAGGAACAGCGATATAGTTCCAAGTCAGGATGGTGTGCAACTTGGGGAACTTTCAAGTGGTGGTGTTCCTATGCATCTGCTGCCTTTGTCCTTCTAGATATCATGGGTTTGGACGGTGCTGACAAAGGAGCCTTGGTGAGTGGTTGCAGTGCATTTTGTATATGCCACTGTGCACTGTATAAAACACTAGTTAGGCCACAGCTGGAGTACTGTGTACAGTTCTGATCACCACACTACAGGAAGGATGTGATTGCACTGGAGAGGCTGCAGATGAGATTCACCAGGATGTTGCCTGGGCTGGAGTATTTCCACTGTGAAGAGAGACTGGATAGGCTGCGGGTGTTTTCCTTAGAGCAGAAAAGGCTGAGGGGGGACCTGATTGAGGTATACAAAATTCTGAGGGGCATTGATAGAGTAGATAGGAAGAAACTTTTTCCCTTAGCGGAGGGGGCACAGATTTAAGGTAAGGGGAAGGAGGTTTAGAGGGGATTTGGGGAAAACAATTTTCACCCAGACGGTGGTTGGAATCTGGAACACATTGCCTGAAGGGGTGGTAGAGGCAGGAACCCTCACAACATTTAAGAAGTATTTAGATGAGCACTTGAAATGCCATAACATACAAGGCTACAGCCCAATGCTGGAAAATGGGATTAGAATAGATAGGCTTGATGGCCAGCGTGGACACGGTGGGCTGAAGGGCCTGTCCTGTGCTGTATAACACTGTGACTCTAAGGCACTTGTGTGGCATATATGTCACTTGTCACTTTTCGGCCCAAGCCTGAACATTCTGCAAGTTTTGCTGCATGTGGACACAGACTTCTTCAGTATCTGAGGAGTTGCGAATGGTGCTGGACATTGTGCAATCATCAGCGAACCTCCCCACTTCTGACCTGATGTTGGAGGGAAGGCCATTGATGAAGCAGATGAAGATGGTTGAACCTAGGACACTACCCTGAGGAACTCCTGCATCCCATCCCAAGAGCACACATCTCTTGTGCCTGCTGGTCTGCCTCAGCAGCTATCAAAGCTGCTGACAGATGGGAAAACAATATTGCTGATCTCTTTAGAGTTTGAATAATTAATAATAAAGATACTTGTATTGCTGTTGTATTTATAAGGCATCTTGTCATATAGGAACATCTGATAGTGCTTCACATGATTAATTACTTCTGATGTACTGTTACTGTTTTATAGGCAAACATGATAGTCATTCTGTGCCACTGATGTCCCATAAATAGCGATTAAATGAACAACCAGATAACATGGATTTCGTGGTATTGATTAAAGAAAGAATGTTGACCAGAGCACCAGAAGAGCTCCCTGCTCTTCAAAAAACAAGTCCTTGCAGCAGGTATTTCTTTTGGCGAACCTGTTTCAGACCAGTGGCAGGAAATACTGATTCTGTCCTCTCTAAAATCTATAGAGCACACTGCACATAATTGAACTAAGATTGAACGAAGATGGGCCAGTGTATTGTAATATTCTGATGCTAGTAAGTCTTATAACAGAATATCTGAGAGATTGACAGTTACGGCAACAGGAGTTTATTCACGCACATCTGACATCTATGGCTTCCACTTTCACTCTATACGAGGTTCTGTACAAGTTCTGCTGCACCACTTCCTGTGATGATACTCACAGACTATTTACATATTCTGCCCAGTAACAACTCTATGTTACATTATACTACATCTTCCCCCAATCTCTGACTTCACTTCTCAGTGTGTTCTGTGGTCTTTTTACAAGTCTGCCATAACACAGTCTTCTCTCTTTAGAAGATGTCTTGGGTTTTGAGTCTTTCAGCTTTTCTTTCTCATTCTTTTGTACTTCAGTAGAACTATTTGATAATTCTTCACTCCGGTAGTCCTTTAGGTTGATGGCTGATTGCAACTCTGCAGTTCATCAACTTCTTGAGATAAATGTTCCTCTTGTACTTGCTGCTTCTTTGGTATCTTCTGTTTCTTCTTATCATCCCTTGGTCAGTTTGGACAATGTATGGTTGTGGATATGGTGATTGTTCTATAAGGTCCCTATACCTTCTCTGATTTGTAACCCAAACTGATTCTCCATGTTTTATGTCTGTCAAGTTTTGCTTCTGTGACATCTCATAATTCTCAGATTGCCTAGATCTTCCTCAGTCCTCTCTCTTCCTCACTTTTTCCAAGACTTCTGCACTCACTTGTGGTTTAAGCATTCTTGGAAGTATAGGAAGTAGTGTTTTTAACTACTTTCCCATCAACAACTTGCATGGGGCTAAACCATTCTGAAGTGTTGTTGCTCAACAGCTTAAAAGTGCAAATTGAAAACGTTCATTCTTTTTCAATAAAGATTTCACAGTCCTTACACCTCTCTCTGCTTCACCATTTGCCTGAGGATACCTCGGTGAACTAGTAATGTGAGTAAAGCTATATGCTACTGTGAACTCTTTGAAGCATTCGTTGGTGAATTCTGGCCCATTGCCAGATATCACCATGACTGGGATCCTGTGCATAGCAAAGATTTCTCTCAAGGACGTGATTACAGCTTCTGAGCTCTGACCTTGTAGTTGCTTCACTTCAACCCACCTCAACAAAGATAAAGAGTATCTTATTCTTATACTCAAACAGAACCATACCTAGACATTCCCATGGTCTAGACGGAAAAGATGATGACATAAGTGGCTCCATCGTCTCATGGCGATTGACAGCACATGTGATACACCATGATAAAATCAAAATACTGCGGATGCTGGAAATCTGAAATAAAAACTGAAAGTGCTAGAAATACTAAGCACTGTTCTGATGAAAGGTCACAGACCCTAAATGTTAACTCTGCTTCTCTCTCCACAGATGCTGCCAGACCTGTTGATACATCTTGATATCGTCTCTTCAATCCCTTTCGATATATTGGGCCACCAAACTGACTGTCTAGCCCTGGCTCTGCAATTTGTTATTCCTAAATGTCCTTGGTGTAATCTTATCAAGATTTCTAATCTTAGTATCCTGTGGATAACTAATCTCTCATCAAATATCAACAAATCATTGACAATACTCAAATGACCTTGCTGCTCATATTTCTTTGATACTGGGTTTTATGGCATGTACGCTGGCCATCCTTGCAAACAATATTCTCTAATTGCTGCACATACTTCATCTTTTGCAGCCTTCCTCAATTTCTGATTTGTAGCAGGTAGTTATTAGAGCAAACACTTTGACTTCCTCAAAAAATAGAATATCACCTTCTTCAGGTCCTGCAGATAATGTGTAATAACACATCTGCTGTTATTTGCTGTTTCCCAGGAACATATTTGGTTTCAATGTTGAATCTCATTAATCTCAATTGAAACCTCTACACTCTTAGAGATAACTTTGCTAGTTTTTTTGTATTTACCAGAGTAACTAATGTGATCTGTTTCAATCTTGAATTGAAGACCTAACACAAAGAGAATTTCTCGCATGCCCATGTTGCTGCCAAGATGATTGCATATCTTTGCTCTGTTTCTGTCAAAGAACGAGATGCAAAATATACAGGTCTGCGACTCCCATCGCTTTGTTCCCGAAACAAAACTGCACCTAGCCCTGTTGCTGATGTGTCCGCTGCTATAATGGTTGGTAAATTTGGGTCATAGTGTGCTAGTACTTATAAAGAAAGAAGTTTCTGCTTGATTTTTTTCAAAATATTCTTGTTCGACTTTTCATGCACTTCCCCGTGGCGGGTTTGGAGGCGGGAGAGCATAAAATCGGGTGGGATAGTGGTGGTGGTGGGCAGGGGTGGTGGGGGGGGGGGGGGGGCGGGGGTGGGGTGGTAGGGGAATCCCACCTCCACTGAAATTTAGTCTGGGGCGGGAAGGCCTGTGACTGGCCTTCCCGCCCCGCTGCCAATTGAGGCCCTTAACTGGTACTAACCCCTAATTAAGGGCCTTTTCCCACCACAGCTGCAATTACCTGTGCGGCAGGTGGCCCTGTTGGCGCACGGGAAGCACGGCACAAAAATATGCGTGGGCTACTTCCTGGCTGCAAGAGTGGGGTGGGGGGGCGGGTCCATCGTTCAAAGGCACTTAGTGCCTGAGGGCCATCCCCTGCCCTTGCTGGCGACCCCCCCCCAACACCCACTTCCCCGCGACCTAGACCCTGCGTGACCACTCCCGCCCTGACCTACCTTGAGGCGTGTTCCACTTGTTCCTCAGTGTCTGGTGGTTGCAACTACAGCAGCAGCCACTGCCTCAGCAGTGGCACTGCAGCTGCCAGCCTCTGATTGGCTGGCAGCTCTGCAAGGCCGTGACTTCTGGCAGCAGGGTCCTAAATCGTACATAAAGGCCCGTCACTAACCAGTTAAGTGCCTGATTGGCACTAAATTTGGCAGGCCTTCCATACAAAATTGGGCGCGGGGATCTTGGCGTCGGTTTCCCTTACCATCAAGACCACCGCTAGTGCAAAATTCCAGCCCAGGTCTTGTCATTTTTTAATAACTGTCATAGTGGTTCGTTTATCATAGCCAGATTCGGCAAAACGCACCCACCTGATTAACCATATCCATGAACATTTGCAATTCTGTGATGTCTTTAGGCTCAGGGAAGTCTTTGATGACTTTCATCTTTTGAGGGTTTGCTGTGATGCATGATCCATCAATAATATGACCTAGCAATCTCACTACTTGTTGTGAAAAGACACAGCCCTCATTCAGGGGAGTCCAGCTTTCTGCACTCTCTGTAACATTGCTTGCATTCTCGCATCGTGTTTCTGCTGACTTGCTCCGTGGATCAACACATTTTCCATATGGTAGATGATCCCTTCTAACCCTTCTAGAATTCTGGACATTGTTCTTTGGAAAATTTCCAGTGCTGACGTAATTCCAAAAGGTAATCTGCTAAAACGGAATCTTCCAAATGGTGTTACGAAAGTTGTCAATAGTTTAAATTCTTCATCCAAAGGTACTTGTCAAAATCCACTGTTAGCATCTAATTTAGTGAAAACGGTGCTTTTTCCCTCGCTTTCCCAGACTCTCATCCACTGATGACATTGGATGTATTTCTCACTCTACTGCCTTATTTAAATATGTAGGGTCTACACAAGTTCGAATGGACCAATTTGGTTTCTTCACAGGAACCATATCTGAGCACCATCCTGTAGGCTTAGTAACTGGTGAGATGACTCCCTGTTTGGTCATTTTCTTAACTCTTCTAAGAGTGAGTGTGGAACTTTTCTTCGTGTATATAAGCACAATGGTTCTACATCCTTAAAATGATGTGGTAGTCTGTTTTTAGTTTTCCCAATCCTTTGAATAATTTAGGGAGTTCAGCCCTAAAATTCCTTGACTGTTCCTCTAGACCTTTCAGTTCTTCAACTCTGCATATTAACTGTAAATCTATGCCAGCTTTTCTGCATAATAGTGATCAATTCTGATTCTTAATAATATATATCTCAGGAATTTCTTTTCCCAGTAACTCAGAATCATTTTCAACTCTCCAATTACCTTCAGCTCGATGCCTCCTGGTCCATACAGTTTTTTACCTGGAGGTTTAATTTCCTTCAGACATGGCTCTATTTCTGCCAGTACTGAAACTACTGCTCCAGTGTCCACTTTGAATCTTATCTGATAGCCTACTACAAGAATCGCTGCCTTCCAGGAATCTTCACTTGCTCCGTGGATTTCTCCTAGAAACGGTAATTCAACACATTGTACATCCTGTACTTGGTTAACGTCTTTTATTTTCTTTGGGTTTGCTTATTATATTTTGCAGCCTTGGTTTCTTGCTGCAGCATACCAATTGGAAGCACCCCCTCTTTTTACATATGAAACACTCTGCTTCTGTGGCTGGACAATTTTCCCGCCGATGCCTCAATCAGCCACACGCCTATTGCAATTAGTGGCTGCTGTCTCTAAATGTTCTTCCCATCTTTCCTGTCTTTGACCGCGATTTTTCACCTTTGCTTTCTTTAAGTATTCAATGGAGTCTGCTACTTTCGAGATTGGACTGTGCCTGTCCCCTCGAACGATACCATGGTTACATTTTCTAACCTCTGCTTGCCTGCTTTTCTGAATCGTCTTGATTAATGTAAGGTCATCCCTCGACTGCAGATGATGCGAGAGAGCGTCGTCTGCCACTCCGATTAGAATCCTATCTCTAATTAACTCTGAGTGTAACCAGCTGTATTCACAATCTTCAGCGAGTTTATATAAGTCATTGATAAAGGAATCAATACTTTCTCCTCTCTGCTGAGACTGTTTATTGAATTTGGCGCGCTTGATGATTACACTTTTTCTAACATTACAGTAAGACTCTAGAGCCTTAATATCCTCCTGTAGGTAACCTTTTCTTCATCTGTGTCCTGTGTTATGAGATTGTCATCTGCGCACTCCCCCATGGCATATAATAATGTACTGACCTGCTCCTTGTCTGGCTTCTGACTGAGACCGGATGCAGTACGGTACCTAATAAATCTTCTGACCCATTTCGACCACGCCTCTGCTTGGTTCTGTCCAGCTACTTTCTCGAAGTTCTCCGTGAACGAGAAATTTTCCATTTTTTCTTCAGTTTACTGTTGCCGCCAGATACTATTCTGATGCTAGTAAGTCTTATAACAGAATATCTGAGAGATTGACAGTTACGGGAACAGGAGTTTATTTGCATACGTCTGACATCTATGGCTTCCACTTTCACGCTACACGAGGTTCTATACATGTTCTGTTACATCACTTCCTTTGAAGACATTCACAGACTATTTACATATTCTGCCCAGTAACAACCCTACAATCCATTATACCACATCTATGACAGATTACAAGGCCTGGCTCACTTTTCAGATTTGCTAAACTTGTCTTGATTTTCGCTTTAAAAAAAACCCTTAAAGTGAAGCAAATTTCACATGTTTTATGCATGCATATAAAATATTTATAACTTGTTCTGGTATGAATCAAAAGAAGGTACAGCACCTGCACTCTTAGAGAATTATAAGTGACTTGAAATGTTCTTCATTGCGGTAGCAAGATCAAAGGGTTCAGATGGTATCCCAAGAGTGAAGGTTGAGTGCTCTTATGTCAATGATAGTGTTATAGTCTTGAAACACATAATGCAAGTTAGCTATTAGAAATAAAATATGTAATTTGCTTCATTTAAGACAATAAAGACTCAATTTTTTGATATAATGGGGGTGATTCTGTCACTTCCAGTGATATCACTTCGCAGGAAGATAAGGTGAGATTTGTTTTCCATATGGCACAAAGAAATTCTATATGTTAGATTATATTATAGTATTTGCATTGTTAATTCTGCCTATAGCTTATGCTGCTGGTTACATATTTTAGAGGAATTTGAAAGCACAGGAAAGAAAAATATTCGGCTGGAATTTGCTGGAACAAGGCATCTCATTCGCTAATTAGATTTTTTCCTGCAAGCTTCAGCTCACACTAATTCTGCCCTTTAATTTGCTGGAAGTTGGAGCTGATAATTGCACAGTGAGGGCAATGAGGCATCTGGAACCTTAGTGAATGATGGGACCAACATTCTCTCTGCTTAGCCAATGTGATTTAAGGATTGAGAAATAAACAGAGGAAAGCCTGAAAAGCAGGGTGCTTTAGAGTAGGTGAATTCAATGTCAAGTCAGGTACGGAGAGAAATGAAGAAACGGAAAGAATTGAGAGAGAGAAAACCGAGAAAAAAAAAGGAAAAGTAAGAAAAAAAAATAGCATATTTAAAATTTGCCATTTTTAGAATCTCCAATAACAAGTCACAACTTGGAGGACTGAAACTCCACATCTCCAATTGTTCACTTTGTGAGCCGGAGAGGTTGATTGACAGTCATTCAACAATTATCACATTGTTAAAAGGGTATTTACAGAAGTAATTACTAGATTTAACTTTCTGTGGCAAGTTTAATGGGCAATTAATGTGCAGCATCAAATATGGCAACATCATGAAATTCATTGGGAGGTTTCGACAAAGTCCCACATAAGAGATTAGCGTGTAAAATTAAAGCGCGTGGGATTGGGGGTAGTGTATTGTGATGGATAGAAAATTGGTTGGCAGACAGGAAACAAAGAGTAGGGATAAATGGGTCTTTTTCCGAATGGCAGGCAGTGACTAGTGGGGTACTGCAGGGATCGGTGCTAGGACCCCAGCTATTCACAATATATATTAATGATCTAGATGAGGGGACTAAATGTAATATCTCCAAATTTGCAGATGACACAAAACTGGATGGAAGGGTGAGTTGTGAGGAGGATGCAGAGAGGCTTCAGGGTGATTTGGACAAGTTGAGTGAGTGGGCAAATGCATGGCAGATGCAGTATAATGTGGATAAATGTGAGGTTATCCACTTTGGTAGCAAAAACAGGAAGGCAGATTATTATCTGAATGGCTATAAACTGAGAGAGGGGAATATGCAATGAGACCTGGGTGTTCTCATACACCAGTCACTGAAGGTAAGCATGCAGATGCAACAGGCGGTAAAAAAGGCAAATAATATGTTGGCCTTCATAGCAAGAGGATTCGAGTACAGGAGCAGGGATGTCTTGCTGCAATTATACAGGGCCTTGGTGAGGCCACCCCAGGAATATTGTGTGCAGTTTTGGTCTCCTTATCTGAGGCAGGATGTTCTTACTATAGAGGGAGTGCAGCGAAGGTTTACCAGACTGATTCCTGGGATGGCGGGACTGATGTATGAGGAGAGATTGAGTCGGTTGGGATTATATTCGCTGGAGTTCAGAAGAGTGAGGGGGGAATCTCATAGAAACCTATAAAATTCTAACAGGACTTGACAGGGTAAGTGCAGGAAGGATGTTCCCGATGGTGGGGGAGTCCAGAACCAGGGGTCATAGTCTAAGGATATGGGGTAAACCTATCAGGACTGAGATGAGGAGAAATTTCTTCACCCAGAGAGTGGTGAACCTGTGGAATTCGCTACCACAGAAAGCAGTTGAGGCCAAAACATTGTATGTTTTCAAGAAGGAGTTAGATATAGCTCTTGGGTCTAAAGGGATCAAAGGATATGGGGCGAAAGCGGGAACAGGTTACTGAGTTTGATGATCAGCCATGATCATAATGAATGGCGGAGCAGGCTCGAAGAAATGAATGGCCTACTCCTGCTCCTATTTTCTATGTTTCTATGTTAAGGGCGAGATTTTGCAAAACAAACAGTGGAGCAGTATGAAATCGTCCAGCAACTTGTGTCAATTCATATTTCACAGGGTATTATTTCCTCGCCACAAATTGCTGGCTGTTTTTTGCACATTTATAATGGTGTGTATCATTCAGACACCTTTATAATTTTCAATAAATTCCAGCTCATTGTTTTTGCAAATTTTGATTAACAGCTAATCTTTCAAAGATTATTCTGCAGCCCCTTCCTCCCAGAAAATCCAGGAAAAAGCCAGAGCTGTCAGGGCTGAATTTTGAGCAGACGGTAGAGGTTCTGATGCTGAAGCTGAAAGTGGAGGCAAGCCCACTTCGGCCGGCGGCAGGATCTGGGGAGGCATATTTCCGGTGGCAGCTAACTAAGTGGCTGCAACCAGGGTCGCTGTCCAATTAAGGACAACACCTGCCTCCAAGAGCTGCTGGCCCAATCAGAGGGTGGGCAGCTCAGCAGTGCCACTGCTAGTGCTGGCCATTACTGAGGCTGCAACACCAGGGAGAGGACACCTCAATGGACAGGCACCCTTGAAGACAGATAAGTGGGGTTACACGATGCCATGGCCAGGCAGGCAGGCCCCAGCGATCAGGTGCGGTGGAGGGGTGGTGGTTCGCTGGCGGCACATTGCCATGAGGGTGGTCATTGCTGCAGCGGGGGGGGTGGGGGGGGCACTCCTTGGGTCATGGAGTGCCCATAAAGGAGGCCCTTGTCCCCAGAACCCATTGGGAGGCCATCTGATTTCACTGGGCAGTCTCCCCATGCAGCGGCAGGCCACCCTGATGTAGGCAAAATGTCCACAGAGATGGGAAGTGTCCCTTAATTGGCCACTTAAATGGCTCAATTGGCCTCCCAGTGGGCAGCCGATCTGCCAACTTTCTCACCGCTGACAAAATGGCATGGTGCCAGATGTCCCGCCTCTCAGCCTATCGCCAAAGGGCCCATAAAATTTCTTGAGACTGAGGCACAATGGGCAAAATTTTAAACTGCAGAGGTTTGTGGGTTTGGTTGCAGGTGGGGTGTTAAAACCAGGGACATTGGCAGTGCATTGGGAAGCAGGCTCCAATTTGCTGGCTTATGCATTTTATTTGAGCGTGTTAGGCTGCCTGAGCGCAACCCCTCGAGGGACGCGGTTGTCAATCACCAGATGCTAATTGTTCAAGTAAAGCAATAGTTCAACGTTCCCTTGATTTTAAAGCTGGGTCCACGGGTTTCATGGCCTTCCTGAAACTCACCAATGAAATGAAGGCAAGTACACAGTGGCAATTGAGAGGGTTGAATCAACCTCAGACACATATGGAAATAAGTACTCAGTACTCACAAATGTTTTCTTACCTTCGAGTGGGAAAGTGTTTGTTCACAGTTCTTTTGCTAGGAGGTTACTTTCTACACTTTGGCGGTAATATTTTACACTTTGGACATTTTCTCCATCATATCAGCATGGGTGACACTTATGTTGCCTTCGAGTGGATGACTTCAGATGAAGACCAAGATTATCAGCAGCAACAGCATCACAGGCACCAGCAGCCTGCTGCTCACAGACCTGTAGCTGCACAGGAGAGGGAGAACCAGCAGAAAGCGGATCCAGCAAAGTGGTGACCAGCAAAGAGATGCAGCTCATAGGAGGCACTACTCATGAAGCAGGCAGAGGATTAGCTTCTTTGATATGTCTGAACAGCAGTGTGTCAGGAGGCTCAGGATGTCATGAGTGAGATGTCAGACATCTGCAGCCTCCAAGAAGATAACCTGCTCCCTGCTGGACCTGATAGCATGTGTTACCAGTGGCTGTCAAAGTCACCACCACCCACAACATTTTTGCCTCCAGATCCATCCAGGGCTTTGCTTCAGACATGCATAAGATGGGTGATTGATAAGTTATTTGCCAGGGCTGGCAATATGTCCCTATCCCTGCAATGATGCCAGTCAGAATGAGCGGGTGCTTAGCTTTCCAGCTCTGTCTGGCTTCCCACAGGTGCAGAGTGCCATTGATTGCACACACGTGGCAATCTGGGCACCCCAGAACAACCAGGAGTAACTGCCAATTGTAAGGTCTTCCACTCTATCAATGCACAGCTAGTTTACAACTACAAAGAGATGTTTATGCAGGTGTGCCTAAGATTCTAGGGCACCTGCCATAATTTAGAATTTAGAATATTACAGCGCAGTACAGGCCCTTCGGCTCTCGATGTTGTGCCGACCTGTGAAACCATCTGACCTACACTATTCCATTTTCATCCATATATCTATCCAATGACCACTTAAATGCCCTTAAAGTTGGCGAGTCTACGACTGTTGCAGGCAGGGCATTCCACGCCTCTACTACTCTCTGAGTAAAGAAACTACCTCTAACATCTGTCCTATATCTATCACCCCTCAACTTAAAGCTATGTCCCCTCGTGTTTGCCATCACCATCCGAGGAAAAAGACTCTCACTAAATACCCTATCTAACCCTCTGATTATCTTATATGTCTCTATTAAGTCACCTCTCCTCCTCCTTCTCTCCAACGAAAACAACCTCAAGTCCCTCAGCCTTTCCTCGGAAGACCTTCCCTCCATACCAGGTAACATCCTAGTAAATCTCCTCTGCACCCTTTCCAAAGCTTCCACATCCTTCCTATAATGCGGTGACCAGAACTGCACGCAATACTCCAGGTGCGGTCTCA
The DNA here is from genome assembly GCF_036365525.1 of Heterodontus francisci. Lineage (NCBI taxonomy): Eukaryota > Metazoa > Chordata > Chondrichthyes > Heterodontiformes > Heterodontidae > Heterodontus > Heterodontus francisci. The sequence continues at coordinate 164,271,973 of NC_090374.1, read as the reverse complement.
CCAGAGTTTTGTACAGCTGCAGCATGACCTCGTGGCTCCGAAACTCGATCCCCCTACTAATAAAAGCTAACACACCATATGCCTTCTTAACAGCCCTATTAACCTGGGTAGCAACTTTCAGGGATTTATGTACCTGGACACCAAGATCTCTCTGTTCATCTACACTACCAAGAATCTCCCCATTAGCCCAGTACTCTGCATTCCTGTTACTCCTTCCAAAGTGAATCACCTCACACTTTTCCACATTAAACTCCATTTGCCATCTCTCAGCCCAGCTCTGCAGCCTATCTATGTCCCTCTGTACCCTACAACATCCTTCGGCACTATCCACAACTCCACCGACCTTTGTGTCATCCGCAAATTTACTAACCCACCCTCTTCCAGGTCATTTATAAAAATGACAAACAGCAGTGGCCCCAAAACAGATCCTTGCGGTACACCACTAGTAACTAAACTCCAGGATGAACATTTGCCATCAACCACCACCCTCTGTCTTCTTTCAGCTAGCCAATTTCTGATCCAAAGCTCTAAATCACCTTCAATCCCATACTTCCGTATTTTCTGCAATAGCCTACCGTGGGGAACCTTATCAAACGTCTTACTGAAATCCATATACACCACATCCACTGCTTTACCCTCATCCACCTGTTTGGTCACCTTCTCGAAAAACTCAATAAAGTTTGTGAGGCACGACCTACCTGTCACAAAACCGTGCTGACTATCGCTAATGAACTTATTCTTTTCAAGATGATTATAAATCATGTCTCTTATAACCTTTTCCAACATTTTACCCACAACCGAAGTAAGGCTCACAGGTCTGTAATTTCCAGGGCTGTCTCTACTCCCCTTCTTGAACAAGGGGACAACATTTGCTATCCTCCAGTCTTCCGGCACTATTCCTGTCGACAATGACGACATAAAGATCAAGGACAAAGTCTCTGCAATCTCCTCCCTAGCTTCCCAGAGAATCCTAGGATAAATCCCATCTGGCCCAGGGGACTTATCTATTTTCACACTTTCCAAAATTGCTAACACCTCCTCCTTGTGAACCTCAATCCCATCTAGCCTAGTAGTCTGAATCTCAGTATTCTCCTCGACAACATTTTCTTTCTCTACTGTAAATACTGACGAAAAATATTCATTTAACGCTTCCCCTGTCTCCTCTGATTCCACACACAACTTCCCACTACTATCCTTGATTGGCCCTAATCGAACTCTAGTCATTCTTTTATTCCTGATATACCTATAGAAAGCCTTAGGGTTTTCCCTGATCCTATCCGCCAATGACTTCTCGCGTCCTCTCCTTGCTCTTCTTAGATCTCCCTTTAGATCCTTCCTGGCTAGCTTGTAACTCTCAAGCGCCCTAACTGAGCCTTCACGTCTCATCCTAACATAAGCCTTCTTCTTCCTCTTGACAAGCGCTTCAACTTCTTTAGTAAACCACGGCTCCCTCGCTCGACAACTTCCTCCCTGCCTGACAGGTACATACTTATCAAGGACACGCAGTAGCTGCTCCTTGAATAAGCTCCACATTTCAATTGTTCCCATCCCCTGCAGTTTCCTTCCCCATCCTACGCATCCTAAATCTTGCCTAATTGCATCATAATTTCCTTTCCCCCGGCTATCATTCTTGCCCTGCGGTATATACCTGTCCCTGCCCATCGCTAAGGTAAACCTAACCGAATTGTGATCACTATCACCAAAGTGCTCACCTACATCTAAATCTAACACCTGGCCGAGTTCATTAACCAGTACCAAATCCATTCTGCTGCAGTCCAAGCTCCCTGATCTCTTTGGATCTGGAAGCATACTTAAGGAGTGGCTGCTAAATGACAAAGGATACCCACTGCAAACTTGGCTCATGACGCCTGTCATATACCCGTCAGAAACCCGATCACTGAATCCTCACAATGAATGTCATTATCGCCACCAGATATGTGATTGTCCAGGCTGTCGACATGCTGAAGATGCACTTCAGGTGTCCTGACAAGTCTGGAGATTGCCTTCACTGGTCACCAGCTAGCATCTTCAGAAAGGTTGTGGTTTGCTGTGCTCTGCACAACATAGAACAACAGCGAGGCTTGGCCCTGCAGGAGGAAGAAGACAAACAGCTTAGATCCTCCTCAGATGATTTGGAGGGGGAGGATGATGAAGAGGAGGAGGAGGGTGATGAAGGCAATGCACCCCCTGCTGCTCACATTGCTGTCCAGGATGCACTAATTAATGGACAGTTCATTTAGGTTGCACTCGAGGACCCATGTCACCAGAAAATACAATGGTCGTGTTTCCCCCTTTGCCTCACCAATGTCACTGACACGAAACAGTCCAACAACCAATCAACCACCCCTTGAACATCCCCCCCCGTGGGTCTCCATCAATTAATGGCTTCATATTCATCATCAAACAAGTTATGCCACTTATTAGTACACTGTATCTGTTCAAGTCTGCATGCCTTGAACTTAAGGTAATAGAGACGAGGGCCATACCAAGGTGAATAGCCAGGGTGAGTGTGAGTAATGGTTTTAATGGGGATTAGGGCATCAAAGGTGGAGGTGAGTATGTGTTTGAGCAGATTGGTAGCTACAGAAATGTCATGTTTCAGCCCATCTGCTGCTGAAACCCTCAACTATGCCTTTGTTACCTTCAAACTCAACTATTTGAATGCTCTCCTGGATGACGACCTACGTTGCATCCTCAGTAAACTTGCGATCATTCAAAACTCCGCTCCCCGTATCCTAACTCGCAAAAAGTCCCATTCATCCATTACCCCAGTGCTCGCTGATCTATCTTGGCTCCTGGTCCACCAACACTTCAAATTTAAAATTCTCATCCTTGTGTACAAATGCCTCAATGGCTTTGCCCCTCCCTATCCTTATAACTTCCTCCAGTCCTACAACCCTCTGAAATTTATGTGCACCTCCAATTCTGGCCTCTTGTACATCTCTGATTCCCATCACCATGTTCGGCCATGTTCTCAGCTGTCTAGGCCCTACGTTCTGGAATTCCCTCCCTAAACCTTTCCACCCCTCTATCTTTCTCTCCTCCTTTAAGCTGTTCCTTGAAGCCTACCTCTTTCTTGTCCTAATATCTCTTTACGTGGCTCAGTGTCAAATCTTTGTTTGATAACTCTCCTCTGAAGCATTTTGGGATGTTTGACTACATTAAAGGTGCTACTGCAATGTAAGTTGTTGAGGTTGTTGTTGAAGCAGATTTTTTTTGTGGTTCAAATGAAAAGACACTCAATTACCTTATCTAATTTTCTATTGACAAGGTAACTGAACTGAGTCAGTCATATCACATAAGGGACTGAATTTTATCCAGTCAGCAGGAGCAGGATTGGAGGAGTGGTGGGCTGAAAAATCGGGAGCGGACGTGCTCGCCCAGAAACCCGACATCATGAAGGTTCTGTATTTTGTCAGCGGTGGGAAACATCCAAGGCAGCGTTGCTGCTACAATGCAGCAGGACTGCAACTTGAATTGCTAAGCAGACACTTAATATGTATTTGCATGGATGTCACTCCAATTTTCTGAAGGGTTTCGAATTTAATCAACAGTGCACGGGTATTACATGCCTCTCGATTCCCATCTGGTTAAAGGTGGCAGTACCTAGGCAAGGTCACAGTGCCGCACATGGAAAATAGCCATGGGGAGCATTGGATGAATGCAGGAAGGGGAACAAGCCGGGGGTGGGGGGAGGTGGGGTGTCCTTTCCCAACAGCGAGGCAGCCCTTGAGGCATGGATGGGCTTGGTCTCAGGTGGTGGACTCTCTGCGAGGGTGGGTGCTGAAGAAACGTTCAGAGGAAAGGGACAAGGGGAATGTTCCAGAGGGCAAGGTCCTCTCTCCAGGGAAGAGAAACTCCCACCTTTCCCTTACAGTCTGGAGGAGAATCCATAGGGAGGCATCGCTAAACCATGGGGCCACCTGGTGTCACTGCCTGACATAGCCCCTCTTGGCTCCCCGTCAGCTCCTGGCCTCATGAGGCCTTGGTCAACCAGCAGCACAGGGACTCCAGCCATGGGGGATCAGCAGCATGGCAGCACGCAGTCTTCACCCAAGGGCATCTGCAGCACAGCAGCACAAGGTCTATAGGTTGGGGGGGGTGCTGGTCAGCAGCACGGCAGCATGTGGTCTCCAGCCGGTGGGGTGGGGAGCTACGGTTGCAGCACAGGGTAAGCCAGCATCAAAATCGACAAGTGAAAGCAGCAGTTCAAACAGGGCTGGCAGTGCTTTAACTATGGTGTCAGCATCTGTGTTTGTCTCAGCTGTCGATGCCATCGCCGTCTTGTTGCCCGCCCCCGTCCTCTAATGCGATGGGCACTGTGCCTTCTGTATTCAAATGGATTGGTCGGCTGCAGAAGTGATGAGTGGCAGCACCACTCTTGTCTGGTGCCGCCGCTGGGAACTGCAATGGGCTGATAAAATTCAGGCCAAGGTGTACAGCCAAAGGGTTCTATCTTTGGACCCGAACTGTACTGCACACACTACTTTATAATGTAAGACCCATGTTGACATTGTGGTTTCAACATATGAACATATGAAAATTATGGGCAGGAAAAGTCTAGCTGGTCCATTAAGTCTGCCCCACATTCATGATGCTTGGAGCATTATGCCTAGTCACTTCATCTCCACTTTCCCTACCAGCAGCCATCTAATCTCCAGGGAGATGCAGCAAAACAGGGAAAAAAGGAACTAAAAAGAAAAAAAAATGTGGAAACTTCCTTTCTGACCTCCCTAAGGCGATAAAAACTAGTGTAGGAAACCATATTGACTATGCTATTTTAACTGATAAATCGTTGACTTTTATAAGATGCGATTGCTGCCCTCTCCAAGAACTAGTCCAGCTCTCTTTTGAAGGCATACAGCACATCAGCACACACCACATACCACACAAATTAGCAACTTATTCCAAAGTTTCTGGGAAAAGAAGACTGCTTGATATCTAGCCTATTCCTGCTTTTGTGTAGCTTTAATATATGGCCCCTAGTCCTTTCTAATCTGTTCAACAGAAATTTGACTCTCAGATGGCAGCACCTTGCCCTTTATTGAAGCCTCTCTATCTCACTATATTTTCCAGTGCCTGCACAGCCCAGTTGAGGTGTAGCCTGCATCACTAAGTTACACATGAACTCTCCCTCTATTCCTCTGGCATTTTCTCCTCCTTTGAGCTCCTCATGCTGTTCAACCTTGCATGATCCTCCCTTTTAAAATTATAATTGTTTACGGCCACTCCAGCCCCACCCCAATTTTTCTTGTTGAGATATCCTTTGTTCCCCTCTTTGCTCTGAGTGAAACATCCTTGGTGATTTCACTCCCATCTCAACTCCACTTTTCCATCTTGTCCAAATGCACTGCCCTCTTAGCTTTTCCATGCCTATCACTCAACATAAACTCTCCTACCCATTTTCACAGCCACCCTCCTGAACTTGTTATCTCCTTTGCTCTCTCTACTCCAGTGGTCTAATCATTAACAAGGCTATCTCCAACCGCTTTCTCTCTGCCCACATCTCTTGCCCTCTATTCAATCTCACTTGCTTCTGTATTCTTGCATCTGCCCCTACATCAGTCCATTTGGCACTGAAACCCTCTTATAATTACTTTGTTTCCTCCAGACCTGGGTTATTCTAATGTTCTGCTTGCTGGCTTCTCATCCTCCACCTTCTATCAATTTCACTTATGACAAACTCTGCTGCCTGTATTCGATCCTGTACAAAGTTCTGCTCACGCATCACTCCTGACCTCACAGGGGCTCCCAATGCTTAATTTAACATTTTTATCATTGTTTTAAGCTTGCCATGGCCTTGCCCATATTTATCTCTCCACCCTCATCCAACAATACAACACTCCACCCCAAAGATTCTGTTACTCTAACTCTAGTCTCTTGTGTATACACACTTCCCATCACTCACCAATATTGGCTATGCTTGCAACCACCTTGGCTCCATATTATGTAATTGCCTTCCTAAACCATGCCCACCCCCTTTAATTCTCTACTTAAAATTCACTCTTTGACCAGGGTTATGTTCACCTCTCCTAATGTTTCCTTCTTTGATTTGGCACCCATTTTTCTTCATGAAGTGCCTTTGGGATATTTTTCTATCTTAAAGATATGATATCAATGCAAGCTATTGCTATTGCAACATAATGGGCTGGATTTTATAAGCGTGCTGCGCTCCAAACTCAGCAGCCTTCCGACATGGAAGTGCCGCTGCAAAGCCCCTGTGATATTATGCGCGGGGGCTGATTTAAGTAGGGGGGCGTAGCGGCTGCCCCCGATGACATTGAGGGAGCTGCTGCCGCATCCCCAGCAACGGTGTCTGGCACCATTTTTAAAGGGCTTTAAGCCCTTAGCAAAGATTAAGATTTTTAAAGGTGTAATAGTATTAATTTCTATTAGATAAATACTTATGTAATGGAGGCCCATCCCCAAACCTCCCAATGTTCTTTGCATTGCCTTATATTAACAGAACTTATTTTATTCCAAACTGGAACATCCCCCCCCAACCTTCTCACATTTGTCTTCAACACCTTCCACTATCCCCACAGCCAATAAAAATTGTTTTCCCCGCTCCCCAACCCATCCCTCCCTGAAAATCTTACTCCTCTCCCCTCCCCACCAGGTTCTCACCTTGGAACTCTGCCCGACCCACGGCCCCCCTGCCTGAACCACGGCATCGAGGGGCAGGTAAAATTCAGCCCAATGTATTTTTAGAATTGAGTTACACTATAGAATATCAAAAAATGACCAGTTTTTACACCTTTGTGTTTTCCATTTGCTATCTAGAAATGGAAGACCATTGGCAGTTAATTGTCAACTTTAAGTAGGTCACTTTTGAGGTGTTAACTAGTTACGGTGTGGTTAGAAATTGACTGACCAGCTGATACTGGTTTCTGTCTGAAATGTATGCAAAGAGAGATTGTTGCAAAGTTCCAATTTGAACAGTGAGATTAATGACTTCTAAAAGAGGAATTTGGCGATAGAAGGAATTCATTGAAGAGAGGAAAGGAGGTGCTTAGTAGATGAGCTGATGTTATAGCTAAATGATATCAACTTTACAGTCAAAAAAATGAATTAGACCTAAAATGGCAGGCTAGGAATGTCATTCCTGTAAGTTGTGGGAATTTCAAGTTCCAGGTTTCGTCTCAGGAAAGCAGCAATACAGCAGTACTGATAAGGGATTCAATAGAGGGGCTGACATGGTCTTTTACATTCCAATGATAATTCTGGATTCTTTGTTGCCTCCCACATGCTTGAGTAAGGGATATAATCATATAGACTGAAAAATATTTTGCAAAAGGAGGGATAGCCTGTAATCATAATGTATTTGGAGGGATATAAAAGAAAAGAATGAATGCAGAGTGGCAGCATTGACAAATGATGGAATATAGACTGCAGAGAGAAAAGACAAGGAAAGGGGACAGACAGAGTCAATGTGATTGGAGCTCAAGGATAGAAAGGTTTGTTACATTAATAGGGTTGTATTACAAACTTCCAAATGGTGTAAGGAAGTGGAAGGGGAAATTTAGAGAGATCAATTAGTATGCTGGATGATTTTAATTATCCATTTATCGATTGGGACAGAGAATGAATAAATGGAGAAAAGAAATGGAATTTGTAACGTGTACAGGACTATTTCCTCAAGCAGTTGTCTCAGAAGGGCAGAGGGATTGCTCGATCTGGTTTTCAGTAATGAAATAGAACAGATAGATGAGCTAAATGTGGGTAAGCGCCCTCAAAGTAGTGACCACAATGTGATAAAATTTAAGATTTGACTCAAAAGGGAAAAAGTCAACACAAAAACTAGAACACCAGACTGAATAATGGAATTACCAAGGCCCTAGAAATGATGGCCCTGGTATTTACTGGGGCGGGATTCCAAGTCGGAGGTGGAGTTGGGGGCTGGTTGGTGTGGTGGGTGTTGTAGCGCAGGAGTTCTGGTCAACAGCGTGGCGCCTTAACGCCATGTGTGTTTTTCTTTTAACAGGTTCGCTGCTTGGAAGTCAGCTGGATTGACAGGTTTGGCCCTTTGTTGGGCAGGGAATACTGCAGAAGAGACAGCAGGCCAGGAGCAGATAGGTTTTGTGTTTCTCAGGGTTCAGAATTTGAAGTGAGAGAGTGGGTACAGTGTGGTTTGGAGTGTATGGAGGTTGATTGTGGTGGTGTGGAGAAACATTGGCACAGAGATGGGGGTTTAGGGACAGTCAGTGAGCATGGGGAAGTAGTTGGTGATCGTGGGAGTTCCGATGGTGGGGACGTTAGAACCAATTGCTGGGGAGGTCTACAGATTTGTTTGGTGGATAGGGAGGAAGCACTCATGCTCCTCCAAGCCCACAATCAGTGCTGGAAAAAAGCTTACTTGTTCCCTGAAGCAATCCTTGTCTCCCTTTAGCTTCCAGGATTCCTGAAGACTAGGACACCCAACTGGCTAGTGTTAAGCCTGGAACACAGCTAAAATATTTGGCACATGGCCTAATTAAAATATTTAAGTGAGTGGCCCACCTCCTGGGAGCCAGTTGGTCTTCCATTCCTCAGCCTGCCTATCTGAAAGCTGGAGGTGAGTGGGCTAGGGGAGAGTTGGGTGCAGTTTTGAGACATTTTCAATTTTAACTTCCCACCTGTCTCAAATGCACACATTTTTGGGGTTAAAATTATCCCCTATATTTCAGAGCTGTTTTGTTTGTGGATATGTGCTGAGGGATTGGAGTTTGGCTAATGTACTGCATATTTTTTTAAAAAGAGACAGCGTTAATCCATATAATTAGAGAGTAATTAGCCTAACATCTTTGGCAAGGAAAATTTTTAAAGTCTTTCATTAAGCATGATCAGGTAACAGACATGGTAAAAGCAGTGGGTGTAGTATACAACTTTAGGAAAACCATTGACAAGGTATCACATGGGGGATTATTAGAGAAGATTAAGGGGTATGAAATTCAGAGGAGTACTTAGAATCAAAGAACGATACAGCGCAGAAGGAGGCCATTCAGCCCATGGTGTTTGTTAGAGCTATCCAATTAAACCCATGCCTCCACCTTTTCCCCGTAGCCCTGTAATTTTTTTCCTTCAAGTAGGTATTCAATTCTCTGAATGAATGTTACAATTGAATTTGCTTCCATCACCTTTTCAGACAGTACATTCCAGATTACAACAACTTGTTGTTAAAAAAAAAAGTTTCCTCATGTTGTCAATCATCTTAAGTCTGTATCTTTTGGTTACCAGCCCTTCTGCATTGGAAATAGTTTCTCCTTATTTATCCGATCAAAACCATTCATGATTTTGAACACTGCTATCAAATCTCATCCTGCCCTTCTCTGATGTAAGGAGAACAACCCCAGCTTCTCTGGTTTCTCCACGTAACTGAAGTCCCTCATTCCTGGTGCCATTCTGATAAGTTTCTCTTGCCCCCTCTCCAAGACTTTGACATTCTTTCTAAAATGTGTTGTTCAGAATTGAACACAATACTCAAACTTAGGCCGAACAAGTGTGTGACATCCTTGCATTTGTACCGTGTTCCTGTATTTATAAAGCACACACACCTTCAAAGATTTGAGTACATGCACCCACAGTTCCTGCACTAGCAAAAGTACACTAGTTAATTTATAATTGTTATAGTAGCATAGTGGTTATGTTACCTAACTAGTAATTCAGAGAGCATGAGTTCAAATCCCACTATGGCAGCTGGGAAATTTAAATTCAGTTATTAATTAAAAATTTGGAATAAAGCACTAGTATCAGTAAGGGTAATCATGAAACCAATCTGGTTCGCTAATATACTTCCTTTAGGGAAGGAAATCTGCTGTTCTTTTCCAGTCTGGCCGATATTTGGCTCCAAATGCACAGCAACGTAGCTGACTCTTCAATGGCCTAGCAGGCACTCAATTGTACCAAACGCAAATAAGAATGAAACTAAATTGACAACCTGACAGTGACCTAGGCACCAGACACGACAAAACGCACCCAGTTCAGGCAACACTGCAAAGTCCCCCTTGCTAATATTTGGGGACTTGTACCAAAATTGGGAGAGCTGACTTGGAAGAAGCACTGAGGGTATCAAGGGCACAGAATGTACTCAGGGTTGGGGATTACAACAACCATCACCAACAGTGGATTGATGCCACCACTACTGATCAAGCTGGCTGAATCCTGAAGAACTTATCTGCTAGACTGGGCCTGAGGAAGGTGGTGAGAGAACCAACATGAGAGAAAAACCTACATGACCTCATCCTCATAAATCTACCTGCCGCAGATGCATCTGTCCATGACAGTACTTGTAGAATTGACCACCACACAGTCCTTATGGAAACAAAGTCCTGTCTTAACACTGAGAAGGCCATCCATTTTGATGTGTGGCATTGCCACCATGCTAAACAGGATAGATTTAGAATAGATATAGAAGTTCAAATCTGGGCATTCATGAGGCACTGTGGGCCACCATCAGCAGCAGCAGAATTGTATTCCACCTTTAACCTCTTAGCCCGACATATCCCTCACTGTACGATTATCATCAGGCCAGCGTAACAAGCCTGGCTCATTGAGGAGTAGTACCAGGCATACCTGAAAATTATGTGCCAAACTAATGAAGCAACAACACAGGACTACATGCATGCTAAAGAGAGAAGCACAATGCTGTTAGCAGAGCTAAGTGATCAGATCAAAGCTCTGCACTCCTGCCACATCCAGTCACGAATGGTGATGGATAATTTAACAACGAACTGGAGGAGGAGGCTTCATGAACATCTCCATCTTTAATGATGGCAGAGTCCAGCACGTTAATGCAAAAGACAAGGCTCAAGCATTTGCAATCATCTTCAGCCAAAAATGCCGAGTGGATGATCCATCTCAGCCTCCTCCTGAGGTCCTCACCATTACAGAAGCCATCATCAGCCAATTTGATTCACATGACGTAATATCAAGAAACGTTTGGGTGCACTGGATAAAGGAAAGACTATGCTTCTAGCCAAGCTGTTCTAATACAGCTACAACACTGGCATCTGCCAACAAAGTAAAAAATTGCCAGACTATGAACTGTCCACAAAAAGCAGGACAAATCCAATCTGGCCAATTACTGTACCATCAGCAACTCATAATCATCAACAAAGTGATGAAAAATGTCATCAACAGTCCTATCATGAGGCACTAACTCATCAATAACCTGCTCACTGATGCTAGTTTGAGTTCCGCTAGGGCCACTCAGCTCCTGACCTCCAAGTTTGCCTCAGGGGCCCAGAAAATCCTGCCCGATGGGCCAAATAGCCTCCTTCTATGTGTAATCATTCTATGATTTTATGTCTGTGTTTTCTGAATGCGATGAGGGTTTCAGCCTTTACCGTTATCTCCATGAGTGAGTTCTGGACCCTTGCCACCCTCTGGGTGAAAAGGTTTTTCCTCAGCTCCCTTCTACTCATTCTGCCAATTGCTTTAAATCTATGCCCCTGGGATATTGACCCCTCTCCTCTATGACACCCATTTGGGGTATAGTAAATACTGAGGAGGACTGCAACATGAATAAGCTCGCAGAATGGGTAAATAATTGGTAAATGAAATTCAACACCGATAAATGTGAGGTCGTACAGTTTGGTAGGAAGAATAGGGAGGCCACTTATTACTTGGAAGGTGCGAGTCTCGGTGGGGTAGAGGAACAAAGGGATCTTGGAGTACAAATACACCATCACTAAAGTTGTGCCAAAGATCAGCAAGGCCATAAAAAAAGTAAACCAAACACTAGGGTTTATTTTTTGAGGGATAGAATTGAAAAGTAGGAAGTTCTGCTAAACCTGTATCAAACCTTGGTTAGACCACACTTAGAGTAATAAATGCATGCAGTTCTGGTCGCCATATTATAAAAAGGATATAGAGACATTGGAGAAGGTGCAAAGAAGATTTCCAAGTATGATACCATAAATGCCGGGTATACATATCAGGAAAGGATGAACAGGCTGGGTCTCTTTTCTCTTGAAAAAGGAAGGCTGAGGGGCTGACCTGATGGAGCTATTTAAAATTGTAAAAGGTTTTGATAGAGAGCATGACTAGAGAGATCAATATAAGATAGTCATCAAGAAATTAAATAGAGAATTCAGAAGAAACTTCTTTCCCCAAATACTAGTGAGAATGTGGAGCTCAATTCTACAGGGAGTGGTTGAAGCAAATAATATAGATGCATTTGAAGGAGAGGCTAGACAAGCATGTAAGGGAGAAGGGAATAGAGGGTTACTATGATAGATTTAGTTGAGGAAAGACGGAAAGAGACGCAAGTGGAGCAGGGCCTGTTTCTGTGCTGTATATCCTTTGTATGTAATGCTGTGCCCTCCCATACAGTCATTTGCCCGACACTCTGTGGATGTGTTGTAAACTGCAGTCTCTCACGGTGCCATCACCCTCACTGGTATTCAACACTGTAAACCATTTTTGAGAGTGCCACATTCACAGAGGATTCCTGCACTGCCTGCCTCTTTCTATCCTGCTGGATAGCTTACTATACTTACTTACTATTGCTTAGTTATTATCCTCCTGAACTCTCTGTAGCTGTGGGGTGACAAATTTCTATAATGTGCACTCTAGGCAATTCTCAGTCTCCCGTATTTCCAGCTGTGACTCCAACCATTCCTCAAGGCAACAGGTCTTGGCTGTCCCATCATTTTACTGTTTTAAAAAAAAAATCCTTTTAGATCTAAGTAATTATTCTGATTATTTATATATTTATTGTTGCCCCTTAGCTTAAATGGCTTAGCACCTCCTTTCCCCTCTGTACTGATTTCCCACTCTCACCAGTTTCCTGTTACCACTCTGTTTAGTTGATTCTCCCAGTTCTGTGCTCATATCAAGCTGAATTAAAATTGGTTAAAAGGGAGAAAATAGAATTTAGCAGTTAAGGTAGTTTTGCAGAGTAGCTGGAAGTGGATAGTGGTGTCCCACAGGGTTCAGTTCTGGGCCACTATTCACGGTGTATACCAATGATGTCTAGGACTGGAAGGAGTGGGGGCAACATATGCCGATAATACAAAAATAGGTGGCACAGTTTATACTTTTGAAGATAAAATGGACTGTAAAGAGTTATTGAAAAGGTGGTGGAATGGGCTTAAAGATGGGCATTAGATGTGAAGTGATAAATTTTGGTAATAAAAATAACAGCAGCAATTATAGTCTGAATGGAAATAGGCTCAGTGCTGTGAAAATCAGGGGATTTGGGCATTACAGGTTCACAGGACATTAAGAGTAGCACCTCAGGTTCATAATGCCATAAAAACACAAATGGAATTCTTGGTTTATCACAAGGTATAAAAGCCAAGAGGTAATGAGTCTGTATAAAACCCGAATAAGACCTCAGTCAGGGTACCGTGTAGAATTGGGACACACACGATAGAAAGAATATTGAGGCTTTAGCGAGGATAGAAGGTGGATTTTCTAAGATACTAAAATAAAAACAGAAAATGCTGAATACATTTAGCAGATCGGAATCATCTGAGGCAAGCAAAAATGTGTCAGGTCTTCCAACACCCACAGTATTTTGCTTTTGTTACTAGAAATTAAAAAATGTGAAGAAAGACATGAAAAATTGTAGCTTTTTTAAATTGGAACAATTTATGGGATGACAGCTTCAGAGTGCTTAAAATTATGAAAGGATGGGACAGGATTGATAGAAATAACCTACTTCTAGTAGTTAATGTGCCTAGAACGCACAGCCATAAATACAAGATTAAGGCTGGAATTTTACCAGCCCTTCAGAGACGGGAAGGTAATTAAGCCTGTTAAACAAACAATTCACTCTGATTTTACCAGCTGTTTCACATTTTACAAGGGATGCACGGGAAAATCCAGGCTTCAGAGCCTCACCAGCTATAATGAGATGGAAGCTCAGCGGCAGGTCAGTTGTAGCTATAGCTGGCAGCCATTGCAAGTGGGTTGGTGGGGTGGGTTGTGTTGGGTGCCAAGCAGCAGTAGCAGTTTGATTCTGAGATGCACTTGACTGGCACAGCGGAGGCACTCTGGTTGAATGTCCTCGCTGACTTGACACTTATATGCAGGTAAGGAGGGGGTGGTGGCATAGCCCTGAAAAGTGAGTTCAGCTACTTGCTATGGGCCTCATTCAATCAGGCTTCAAGGCCTCCATTGAGGAGGAGCATCAGATAGGGAAGAGAGCTGCAGCCACCGGGAGTGGGCCTTCAACACCCAGAGGGACACCAGGAGCATGTGGTTGGTAGGGGAAGGAGGACGCAGAGGGATATGCAACCAGCCTTCTTTGTGCGGAAGAGACTACCCAACAGAGAGGTCTACTGTCAGATGCTCAGCTATTTGTAAATGTCAGAGCAGCAGTGTTGCTGAAGACTGCACCTCTCCAGGGAGGTGGTCACCGAGCTGTGCACCATAATGGAGGTCGAGCTGAGCCCCATGGAAAGGGGCGCCTGTGGCGTTCAAGATCACTGTGGTGCTGAGTTTCTATGCCTCAGGATCATTCCAGGGATCTACTGGAGATATCTGTGGGATTTCCCAGTCCGCGGTTCATTGCTGCATCAAGATTGTCATCAATGCTATCTTCAAGAAGGCCAGCCAATATATGCATTTTTGCTCTGATCCAGACAGTCAGGCTGTCAGCGCTATAAGGCTAGGTGCCATTGCTGGGTTTTCCTAAGCATAGAGTGTCATTGACTGTAAGCATGTAACCATCAAAGCTCCTACAGACCAGGCAGCAGCCTTCATCAATGGGGAAGGGCTTCCACTTGCTCAACGTGCAACTGGTCTGCAACCATTGCAAACAGATCCTTCAGGTCTGTGCAAGTTACCTGGGAAGCAGCCACGATGCCTACATACTAAGGCAATCCCAGGTGCCTGACCTTTTCAGGCCCCCTGCGCACACCTTCAAGAATGGGCACTGGCTGACAAGGGCTACCCACTGAAGGCATGGCTACTTATGCCTGTGCAGAACCCAAGCACAGATGCAGAGGAGAGATATACAGCTGCCACTGGATAACTCGAGCAACCATCGAGCAGGCCATAGGCCTCTGAAGATGCGATTCTGATGCCTGATTAGATCTGGTGGAGCCCTTCAGTATGCCCCAGCAAGGGTCTTGCGAATCATGGTGGTGTGCTGTGCTCTGCACAACCTGGCGCTACAGAGGGGAGAAGTTTTGCAGAATGAGGACATCCTGGAGTGCAATGCCTCCTCTGGTGATGAGGATATGGAGGGGCATGCTGTCCAGATGCTACATGATTGCATTGGAAGCAGTGCAGAGAAGGTTCACTTGGCTGATTTCTGGAATGAAGGGGTTGTCTTCTGAGGAAAGGTGAGCAAGTTGGGCCTGTATTCATTGGAGTTTAGAAGAATGAGATGTGATCTTATTGAAGCATATAAGATTCTGAGGAGTCTTGACAGGGTAGATGCTGAGAGGATGTTTCCCTTTGTGGGTAATCTAGAACTAGGGGATACAGTTTCAAAATAAGGGGTCTCCTGTTTAAGTCAGAGATGAGGAGGAATTTCTTCTCTCAGAGGGTCGTTAATCTTTGGAGTTCTCTTCACCAGCAAGCAGTGGAGGTTGTGTCATTGAATATATTCAAGGCTGTTAGACAGATTTTTGATTTACAAGGGAGTCAAGGGTTAAGGGGGGCAGGCAGGAAAGTGGAGTTAAGGCCACAATCAGATCAGCCATGATCTTATTGAATGGCGGAGCAGGCTCGAGGGACCAAATGGTCTAATCCTTCTCCAATTTGTATTAATCTTATGATGATGAAAACCCCGAGGGACTGCAGACAGGGTGCCATGAGATATGTGCAAGGGAAGCTCACGGTGCACTAATACAGGCGCGTTTCAGATGAGCCTGACTAACATATCCATTCAATCCAATAAAGCTACAACTTTCTCCAGCCTTGTTGTCATTTCCTTGATTGTCCGTACCATGTTCTGCACCCATGCATACATTAGACAACAGCATGGGGGATGCAGTGACGTCATTCGGTGTTGTCCTTCCCATCATACCCTTTGCGGGAGACAGTGAAAGGCCCAGCTGTGTATGAAGAAGTTAAGGAGTCTTTTTGTGTTGCACCATTCCATATTTCATTGAAAGCATATGGAGAGCAAGGTGACATCATTAATAAAATATAATCCTCTGAATCCCAAGTGCCGCTAGGTAGACTATTTAAAGGACTTACAGGTGCTTCTACGTTGTGCTCCCCCTGCGCTGTCAGCTGAGGTGGAGGCAGGCTGCTAACCTTTGTGCTCTGTGGCTTTTGATGGCCTTGGTGGGAGTCCTCTGGTTGCCTGAGTCCTGGAGGACCTGGGCATATTGAGGACGTCCTGCACAGGTGTAGGAGCCACATCTGTCATCGCAGCCTTGTGAAGTGCTGGTTTCACCATCAGAGGGGTCCAGGACCTGCCACCCATGCCAGAAGCACCTTGAGAGGAGACCCCAGATGTTGCATGCAGACACTTCTCTATCCTTTCAGGGCATAATTGACCCTCCCTGCTTACCTGAGGAGTTCGAGGGCATGCTGGTGACTCCAGGCATCTTGTCCCCTTTCTTGGACAGCCATTGCTCCACAGAGCTCATACTGGTGGCGATGGCATGTAGGATCGCATGCATCTCCACTATCCATTGGATGGTTTGCTGGATGTTGTTCTCCAAGACAGTCGCCACTCTCTCAATGGAGGATACCGTATGCGCACACGCAGAGATATGGTTGCACTTATGGCCTGGATGGACTACTCCATCATTGTCGCATGGGTGCGGATAGTCTCCGGAAGCTCCGCCAGATGTTTATGCACCGCATGCTGCAGGTCCAGCATCTGCTGCCCTGTTGATGAATCCGGAGGCATGTCATCAGCCTGAAGCTCAGCATCGCCCTGCCCACCCACAGTCTTCTGTTACTAATTGTGCGTGACTACCTACTGACATGGGAGTATCTGCCCTGATGGAGGGTGCAGGGAAATGATGTGATGGTGCACCCTCTGAGGTCCCATCCTCTTTTTCAGAGATGGCTGGCTGCAGCAGATGGCTGTTCTTGTTGTTGACCTGAGGGAGAGAGAAGAGTAATTAGAAGGTAATGCGCATTCCATCATGCACTTTTCAATGCTTCTACTCTGGAGCTTCATGTGACCAGTGTTGGACACATGAGCACTATGCTTCATGCTCATCAGAGGGTCCCCTGTGTCCAGCTATTAGGCCACTTACTCTAATATAAAAGCAAAATACTGCGGATGCTGGAAATCTGAAATAAAAACAAGAAATGCTGGAATCACTCAGCAGGTCTGGCAGCATCTGTGGAAAGAGAAGCAGAGTTAACTCTGCTTCTCTTTCCACAGATGCTGCCAGACCTGCTGAGTGATTCCAGCATTTCTTGTTTTTAGGCCACTTACTCTCTTGGGCTTTCAGTCCTGTCTCAACATCAGCCATTGCCTGACCTGCCTCCAGGCTTCCCAGCTCCGGTGCCTGTTCTTCCATGGCCGTCAGGATGGTGAGATATGGGTTGCCGTCACCAGTCTTGGCACTCTCCCTCATGTTCTGAGCTCACTTCTGCTGCAAGCACATTAATTTCCATTGTTAGTCACCTACAAAGATATGCCTATGCTGGTGGCAGCCTGACTGTCCATCATGGCACCACAAAGATGCCTCCAGCATTCGGCCACTCCATATTAGCAGTTCAGGAGTCAATTCTGATGGACCGTGGCCCTTCATAGTGTTATGATGGTGCTTCTATATTTTTTGTCAAATATTTTTTTGAGGACTCATGTATTTTTATTTTAGAATTATGGACATTGTTTTATTTGGGAAAACTGAAAAAGATTCCATGGATTTTTTTTTCATTGAGGTCATTGGAAGGTCTTTTGGACTTGATTTGTAAAGAACCCTTACTGGAAGTTACCTGGCAGGGCTTTTAAACTTGCAGAAGATGTTTACAGAGAAGTGACAGGTCAGGATTTATAGGGGTCAGGAGGCTTGACTCTTGAGATATTGTTTTTGGTTTCACTTTGGACAGTGTGTTGGGGTGTGAACTGTTTTGAAGGCAGTCGGAGAAAACCAGCCTTGAGAGCAGACAATCAGCACCCTCTTCCATCTCTTTGAGAACTTCCTGAGAATCAAGTGTAAGAAATAAAGAAACTGATGCTGCATTTCTCCTGTAAAGCCTGCCAAACTAATCCTGAACGTCACCTGAAAAGAACTGTTCCAGAAAGATCCCAGTGAGAGCCATTTATGCGTATTTGGGGTGCCAAACCAAAAAGTGACAACTGACATCTTTCCATATATTCTCTTTTTTCTTCAAGAATTAGCAAGCATTTGGCCAAAGTATTCTTTTTTTTTTGTAACAGAGCTCTAAAGAGAAAATCTTTATTTTTTCGGTTAACCGGTGTGTGTGTGTTTGTGTGTGGGGGGAGGGGATAAGGTAAAAAGGGAACATTCATACTTCAATCTGTGTGTTAATGATTTGCTTCGTGACTGGTTAAGTCTTGCTTTATAATAAGCTGATAATTTTCTTGTTAAAGAAACCTGGTTGGTGTATTTTATTCTGGGATAAAGAGTAGAGTCTATGATTGACCGTAACGGTAACTGGATAAACATTTAAATATATGTTGTGACCTGTGGAGAAGTGGAACTAGAAAAGACAGTGCACTCCTCCCAGCAGGGCCGTAACAGCAGAGAGGCTGACATGCCTCTAACAGTCAATGCTGCTGCCTTGGCATTGGCAGTGACTGGGTGGGCATTCCCTTTCTACCAATTTCACATTCATCCTTAGTCACATATAAGGCTGTAAGCTGAACATTGTGTGTGGTGCTCACCTTGTCGACATGCATCAGGTCATTGATCCTCTTACATCACTGCAGCCACATGCGAGGGATAGCCCACGGCTGCTCACCTCCTCTGGGATCTCCATCCAGGCTTGCTTCATTTCCCAGGCTGGTGGTCTCCTCCCATCCTGGGGAAGAGGACCTCCCTTCTCACCTGAGCAGCTTAGAGGAGCACGTGCAGGGAAGCATCCACGAACCTTGGGACCACCATTGATTGCCCTTTTGCTATCTCCAGATGTGTTTTGGTTGCCAGTGCTCCCTCTCTGGTCTCTCCAGGGCTGCTGCCTTTGCAACAACTACTGCGAGCCATTTTTATATATGGCACTAATGTTGACTAAGCAGGGACTTCCCAACTTCCTCCCCTCCCCCCGGCCCATGCCATCTCAGTGGACGGTTCCCCTGTCTACTGCGTGTTAATTGTCTGGCTCTGAGACAATTTGGAATGCAACCCCGCCCCCACAACAACAGCAGCCGCTTCTGGTCTCGATGTCAGGACTTTGGGGCTTCCAAGAAAACTCTCTGCCTAAATGTCAGAAATGTAGAACAGAGTGGAGACATTGTCAGGCTTCACTTCCAGGGCTGGTGGTGGAATGTCAACATTGAAGAGTAGATTGGATAGGTGGAAGAAAGAAATGGCGGTAAAGTGATAAAGGAATAAATGTGTAAATTAGGACTATTTTCATTCATGGACGGAAAATGCCAAAATGGATTAGTTGGACTTGCTGGCCTGTTTTTGATTTGTTACTTCCATGTATTTTTATGGTACCAAATCCTACCCAGTAACAGTGGTTGTGAACAGGGGAAAAGAAGGAAGACTGAACAAATTTGAAATAGGACACACTGGCATGGGGAAATCTGCCCAAATACAATTAGACCATAGTTATAGCTGTCTTCCCTTCCTTCAAAATGTCTCACACCTCACAATATTGCAGTTATAGCACAGGGAAATACAGCTGATATCTCCTTGGATTTCTAGGAAGCTTTCAACCAGGTTTCATATTGCTGATTGATGGCTCAGGAATGGAGTTTGACGTGGGATAGAAAATGGGTTTAGTGAAAGAATCGCTATAAATATGAACATTTCAGGTTGAAAAGAGACCAGAAACAAAAAAAAGGTTGAGTTTGGGATTTGCTATTTTTAAGGATTATTAAACAAAATAAACAACAGTATAAAAATTGAATAACTAGGTTTAGAAAGATTTAGGACTTTGGGTTTGTGCTTTTCAAATATTAGCATACTGATGCTCAATAGTGCAATTCCTTTGTTTTTAACAAGGCTATCAATGCATAAAAATAATCAAATTAATGTCTCCATTACAATAGCAGAGATAGGAATCACATAGGATTCTTCGGAACCCGAAGAAGGGTCACTGACCCGAAACGTTAACTCTGCTTCTCTTTCCACAGATGCTGCCAGACCTGCTGAGTGATTCCAGCATTTCTTGTTTTTATAACTGACACCATTGCTGGGGATTGACAGCCCACCTCCTTCAGGTGATTTGGGGGGTGGGGGGGGGGGGGGGGAGTGGGCGTGGTGCGGTGCGGCCTGCCCCGGCTATTTAAAGGAGCCACCAGGCTTAGGGCCGTGGCGGCTCCACGATGTGCGACCCTGTTTCGGCGGCAGGATTATAAAATTCAGCTCGTTGTTTTACTTCAGAAAGAACAGAACAATCAGGCATCACGAATTGAAGTTATGAAGAAAGATAAGAGAGGTCATATCAGAGATTGCAAAGTGATCTAATTGAGGGGAATAGGAAAAAAATGATAATTCTGGGATAATGAAAGTAAGAGAAGTTGGATTTAACTTTCATCAAGGAATAATAGAGATGTGGAAAAGCAGGTAGATGCAGTAGATCTATGAAAATGCATAGCTTTGTTGATCCTAATGGTCTTCTACTCCAAAACATTCTTGGGTCTGTACATATATGTACATGCACACACAGTCTCCATCTACACATCAATAACTCACATGACCTAAACCATTGTCACTTGTTTTGTGCCTATCTGATGCTAAGGTATGTCAGAGCAGCTCTCCCTAAGGGAAAACAATGGAACTCCTTTTATTGCTCCTCATGATGGTTCATCTGAAATGAAGAATGGCCAAGTAGGAAATCATTTTTGTTAACCCACGCTTACCATTCCATGGGCATCATGTTGAATGAATTTACCATTCCCTTTTGAAAGCCGCAATTGAATCTGCCTCCACCATACTCTCAGGTAGTACATTCCAGATTGCAACCACTTACTGCATAAGAAGGTTTTTCCTCATGTCCCCTTTGGTTCTTTTGTCATTCACCTTAAATCGGTGTCCTCTAGTTCCCAACTGTTCTGCCAATGGGAACAGTTTCTCTCTATCTTCTTTGTCTAGTTCCCTCATGAGTTTGAAAACCTCTATCAAATCTCCTCTCAACCTTCTTTTCTCTAAAGAGAACAGTCCCAGCTTCTCCAATTTATCCTGTAACTGAAGTCCCTCATCCCTGGAATCATTCTAGTAAATCTTTTCTGCACCCTCTCTAAAGCCTTCTGAAAGTACAGTGCCTTGAATTGGACACAATACTCCAGTTGAGGCCAAACCAGTGTTTCATAAAGATTCAGCATCATTTCCTTACTTTTGTACTCTATTCCTCTATGTGTAAAGCCCAGGATCCCGGATGAGGTATGGGAGGTGGTGGCATAGTAGTAATGTCACTGGACTAGTACTCCACAGTCCAGGCTAAAGCTCTGGGAGGCATGGGTTTGAATCCCACCTCAATGGGAGCATGTACAGGCTTAAAGTGAATAGTGACCCTGACACCCAAAAACAGGAGCAAGCCAATTTTTAGGGCCAAATTCAATTGTTTTGTGACACGACCTGTCTTAAACATGACTCAACTTACTCACATTATGAAAATAATATTTTTGAGAAGAAATATCTCTAATTTGCAGTATATTGAATCAATAGTATCTGCTTCCATTGTCTTCCGAGGGAGCTTGCTCTACAGATTGATCACTCGCTCACTGAAGTAATGTTTTTGCTGATTAGTTTTGAATTAACTTTCCCTCCCCTGCCTTCAAACACAGGCTGTGTTGTCTGGTTCTACAGTCCCAGACACATTGATGGTCTTCATAGAGTTATTATAGCACAAAAGGAGGCAGTCGAGTCCACACAAGCTCTATCCTTGTAGGGCTGCAAGTTTACTTCCCTCGTGCCCATCCAATTTCCTTTTGAAATCATTGATTGTCTCAGCTTCTACCACATTCATCAGCAGCGAGTTCCAGGCCCTTCGGCATCTCATGCCCAAAACCTTAAATCTGTGTCCCCTAGTCCTTGTACTGTCAGCGAATGGGAACAACATTTCTTTGTCTCCCTTATCCAAACCTGTCATAAACTTTTACACCTCTAACAGATCCCCCCTCAATCTCCTTTGCTCCAAGGAGAACAACTCCAGCTTCTCCAACCTAACCTTGTCACTAACTTTTCTCATCCTGGAACCATTCTGGTAAATCTCTCAAGAACCTTCATTCCGAATGTGTGGTGACCAGAACTGGACACAATACTCTCGTTGAGGCCTTACCAGAGTTTTATAAAGGTTCAGCATAACTTCCCTGCTTTTGTACTTAATACCTCTATTTATGAAGCTCAAGATCCCATCTGCTTTGTTAACTACTCTCACAATGTGTCCTGCCACCTGCAAAGATCCCCAGATCCCTCTGTCCCTGCACATACTTTCGAACTGTGCCATTAATTATATATTACCTATCCCTAACCCTTCTGCAAAAATGCATCATTCTCTGTATGAAATTTCATTTGCCATTTGTCTGTCCATTCTGCTAGCCTATCTATATCCAGTTGCAGCCAATTGGCATCATTCTCACTGTTCCAAGTTTGGTATCATAGGCATATTTTGAAGTTTTACTCTATTTCGATGTCCAAGTCATTTATATATATATATATATAAAAGCAATGGTTCTAGCACTGTTTACCATCCTCCAGTCTGAAAAGAAAATATCTACCATGACTCTCTGTTTCCTGTCCTTAAGCCAATCTTTTTTCCAAGCTGAGTACAGTAGAGAAAGAATATGTTGTCGAGGAGAATACTGAGATTCAGACTACTAGGCTAGATGGGATTGAGGTTCACAAGGAGGAGTTGTTAGCAATTTTGGAAAGTGTGAAAATAGATAAGTCCCCTGGGCCAGATGGGATTTATCCTAGGATTCTCTGGGAAGCCAGGGAGGAGATTGCAGAGCCTTTGTCCTTGATCTTTATGTCGTCATTGTCGACAGGAATAGTGCCGGAAGACTGGAGGATAGCAAATGTTGTCCCCTTGTTCAAGAAGGGGAGTAGAGACAGCCCTGGTAATTGCAGACCTGTGAGCCTTACTTCGGTTGTGGGTAAAATGTTGGAAAAGGTTATAAGAGACAGGATTTATAATCATCTTGAAAAGAATAAGTTCATTAGCGATAGTCAGCACGGTTTTGTGAAGCGTAGGTCATGCCTCACAAACCTTATTGAGTTTTTCGAGAAGGTGACCAAACAGGTGGATGAGGGTAAAGCAGTGGATGTGGTGTATATGGATTTCAGTAAGGCGTTTGATAAGGTTCCCCACGGTAGGCTATTGCAGAAAATACAGAAGTATGGGGTTGAAGGTGATTTAGAGCTTTGGATCAGAAATTGGCTGGCTGAAAGAAGACAGAGAGTGGTGGTTGATGGCAAATGTTCATCCTGGAGTTTAGTTACTAGTGGTGTACCGCAAGGATCTGTTTTGGGGCCACTGCTGTTTGTCATTTTTATAAATGACCTGGAAGAGGGTGTCGAAGGGTGGGTTAGTTAATTTGCGGATGACACTAAGGTCGGTGGAGTTGTGGATAGTGCCGAAGGATGTTGTAGGGTACAGAGGGACATAGATAGGCTGCAGAGCTGGGCTGAGAGATGGCAAATGGAGTTTAATGCGGAAAAGTGCGAGGTGATTCACTTTGGAAGGAGTAACAGGAATGCAGAGTACTGGGCTAATGGGAAGATTCTTGGTAGTGTAGATGAGCAGAGAGATCTTGGTGTCCAGGTACATAAATCCCTGAAAGTTGCTACCCAGGTTAATAGGGCTGTTAAGAAAGCATATGGTGTGTTAGCTTTTATTAGTAGGGGGATCGAGTTTCGGAGCCACGAGGTCATGCTGCAGCTGTACAAAACTCTGGTGAGACCGCACCTGGAGTATTGCGTGCAGTTCTGGTCACCGCATTATAGGAAGGATGTGGAAGCTTTGGAAAGGGTGCAGAGGAGATTTACTAGGATGTTGCCTGGTATGGAGGGAAGGTCTTACGAGGAAAGGCTGAGGGACTTGAGGTTGTTTTCGTTGGAGAGAAGGAGGAGGAGAGGTGACTTAATAGAGACATATAAGATAATCAGAGGGTTAGATAGGGTGGATAGTGAGAGTCTTTTTCCTCGGATGGTGATGGCAAACACGAGGGGACATAGCTTTAAGTTGAGGGGTGATAGATATAGGACAGATGTTAGAGGTAGTTTCTTTACTCAGAGAGTAGTAGGGGCGTGGAACGCCCTGCCTGCAACAGTAGTAGACTCGCCAACTTTAAGGGCATTTAAGTGGTCATTGGATAGACATATGGATGAAAATGGAATAGTGTAGGTCAGATGGTTTCACAGTTCGGCGCAACATCGAGGGCCGAAGGGCCTGTACTGCGCTGTAATGTTCTAATGTTCTGACACTGACCCTCTTATTCCATGAGCCTCAATTTTGGTAACCAGCCTTTATGTGATACTTTGTCAAATGCCTTATTAAAATCCATATAGACAACATTCATTGTGTTCCCTTCATCAACCTTCTCTGTTACTTCATCAAAAAATCCAATAAGATTAGTCAAGCATCTGTGCTGGCGCTCCCTAATTAACTCAAACCTCTCCAAGTGCCTGTTGATTTTTTCCCCTGATTATTGTTTCTAAAACCTTACCCACCACTGATGTTAAACTGATCAGCCTGTAGTTACTAGGAGTGTCCTTACACCCTTTCTTGAAGAAGCATGTCACATTTGCCACTTTCCAATCCCCTGGCACCACCTCATATCGAGGGAAGGTTAGAAGATTATGGCAAGTCCTTCCACTATCTCCACTTCCACTTTCTTTAGCAACCGAGGATGCAAGTCATCCAGACCAGGTGACTTATCCACTCTAAGTATAGCCAACCTTTCCAGTATATCCTGCCTGTCAATTTTCACCCCATCTATCACCTCTACCATCTTCACTTGTACCAACGTTTTGTCAACATCCTCTTATCAACCAACACCGATACAAAGTACTCATTAAGCATTCTAACTTGCGCCTCTAAGCATATACTTGGGCGGCACAGTGGTTAGCACCGCAGCCTCACAGCTCCAGGGACATGGGTTCAATTCTGGGTACTACCTGTGCGGAGTTTGCAAGTTCTCCCTGTGATTGTGTGGGTTTTCCCTGGGTGCTCCGGTTTCCTCCCACAGCCAAAGATTTGCAGGTGGTAGGTAAATTGGCCATTGCAAATTGCTCCTAGTGTAGGTAGGTGTTAGGGAATATGGGATTACTGTAGGGTTAGTATAAATGGGTGGTTGTTGGTCGGCACAGACTCGGTGGGCCGAAGGGCCTGTTTCAGTGCTGTATCTCTAAATAAAATAAATATATGACCTTCTTTGTCTCCTATAGGCACCACCCCTCCTCTCACTACCTGTTTCCTATTTACATGCCGGTAGAAGATTTTTGGGTTCCCTTTTATCTTGACTGCCATTCTATTCTCATATTCTCTCTTTGTCAGTCTTTTTTTTTCTTCACTTCCCCTCTCAACTTATTTTATTTGGCCTGGTTCTCGCTTGAAGAATTCACCTGACATGCATCACACAGCCTCTTTTTTGTTTCATCATATTGTCTATCTCCCTCATCATCCAAGAAGCCAGGGAGTTAGGAACAAGATTAGCAAGCAGGACGTCAAAGGTAGTAATCTCCAAATTACTCCCAAGGCCCTGTTCTAGTGAGTATAGAAATAAAAAAATACACCAGATGAATGCGTGGCTGGAGAGATGGTGCAGGAGGGAGGGCTTCAGATTTCTGGGGTATTGGGACCAGTTCTGGGGAAGGTGGTACTTGTACAAGCCAGGCAGTCTACACCTGAACAGGACTGGGGCAAATATCCTTGCAGGAAGGTTTGCTAGTGCTGTTGGGGATGGTTTAAACTAGTTTGGCAGGGGGATGGGAACCTGTGCTCAATCTTAGATGGGACGATTCCAGGGCAGGGAATGGAAGGCAGAAAATTAGTGTGTGACTCTGAAAGACAGAAGAAGCAAAAGTTGAAAAGTGTGCAGCACAGGAATTTGGCAGTGTTGAAGGGTATTTATTTAGATGCAAGGAGTATAGTAAATAAAGCCGATGAGCTGAGGGCACAGATAGACACATGGCAACACTATATCATTGCTATAATGGAAACTTGGCTTAAAGAAGGGCAAGAATGGCAGCTCAACATCCCTGGATATAGAGTTTTCAGGCGGGATAGAGAGGGGGATAAAAAAAGGAGGTGGTGGCATTATTTGTTAAGGAATCAATAACAGCTTTGAGGAGGGATGATATGCTAAATGAATCATCAAATAAGGCTATATGGGTGGAGCTCAGAAATAAAAAAAAGGCAGCCACACTACTGGGAGTGTACGACAGACCCCCAAGGGAGATAGGGAGATAGAAGAACAAATATGTAGGCAAATTTCTGAGTGCAAAAACTATAGGGCAATAATAGTTGGGGATTTCAACTACCCCAATATCAACTGGGATACAAACAGTATGAAGAGCACAGAGGGCGCAAAATTCTTGAACTGCATTCAAGAGAACTTTTTTAGCCGGCACATAACAAGCCCAACGAGAGGGGATGCAATTCTAGATTTAGTCTTCGGTAATGAAGTTGGGCAAATAGATGAAATAACAGTGGGTGACCATTTTGGAGATAGTGACCATAATACAGTTAGTTTTAGCATAATCATGGAAAAGGACAAAGATAAAACAGGAGTAAAAGTTCTAAATTGGGGGAAGGCAAATTTTACGAAACTGAGAGCTGACCTGGCGAAAATGGACTGGATACAACTACTTGAAGGAAAATCAGTGGCAAACCAGTGGGAGGCATTCAAAAGTGAGATACTACAGGCACAGTGTAGGCATGTCCTCACAAAGATAAAGGGTGGTCCTGCCAAATCTAGAGTCCCCTGGTTATCTAGAAGCTTACAGGGTAAGTTAAAGCAGAAAAAGAAAGCTTATGACGATCACAAAAACTAAATACTTTAGAAAGCCTAGAGGAGTATAGAAAGTGCAGGGGTGAAGTAAAAAAGGAAATTAGAAAAGCCAAGAGGACATGAAAAATTATTGGCAGGTAAAATCAAGGAAAACCCTAAGATGTTTTATCAGTACATTAAGAGCAAGAGAATAACTAAGGAAAGGGTAGGGCCTATCAGAGATGTACAAGGGAACTTATGTGTTGATGCAGATGATGTAGGCAGGGTACTTAATGAGTTTTTTTGTCTCTGTCTTCACAAAGGAGAGGGTTGATGCAGACATTGTAGTTCAAGAGGAGGAGTGTGAAATATTAGATACGATAAGCATAATGAGAGAGGAAGTACTTGAGGGTCTGACATACTTGAAAGTGGATAAAACGCCAGGGCTGGATGGATTGCATCCCAGGTTGTTAAAGGAAGCCAGGGAGAAAATTGCGAATGCTCTGAGGATTATCTTCAAATCCTCACTGGATACAGACGAGGTACCAGATGATTGGAGGTCTGTGAACATTGTACAGTTGTTTTAAAAGGGTGCAAGGGATATGTCAAATAATTATAGGCCGGTCAGTCTGACCTCTGTGGTGGATAAATTTATGAGAGTCAATTCTGAGGGACAGGATAAACTACCACTTAGAAAGGCACAGATTAATCAGGAATAGTCAGCATGGATTTGTTAAGGGAAGGTCATGTCTTACTAACTTGATTGAATATTTTGAGGAAGTAACAAGGATGATTGGTGAGGGTAGTGCAGTGGATGTGATCTACATGGATTTTAGTAAGACATTTGACAAGGTCCCACATGGCAGACTGGTCAGTGAAATGAAAGCCCATGGGATACAGGGGAATGTGGCAGGTTGGATCCAAAATTGGCTCAGTGACAGGAAACAAAAGAGAGTGTTTGATGGATGTTTTTGCGAATGGAAAGCTGTTTCCTGTGGCGTTCCACAGGGCTCAGTATTGGGTCCCTTGCTGTTTGTGGTATATATTAATGATTTGGACTTAAATATGGCAGGCATGATTGGGAAATTTGCTGATGACAGAAAAATTGGCTGTGCAGTTGATAGTGAAGAGGATAGCTGAAGACTCCAGAATGATGATGATGGTTTGGTTGAGTGGGTGGAAAAGTGGCAAATGGAATTCAATCCAGAAAAGTGTGAGGTAATGCATTTGGGGAGGGCGAACAAAGTGAGGGAATACACAATAAACAGGAGGATATTGAGAGGGGTAGAAGAAGTGAGAGACCTTGGAGTGCATGTCCACAGGTCCCTGAAGGTGGCAGGACAGGTAGGTAGAATGGTGAAGAAGGCATATGGAATGCTTTCCTCTATTGGCAGAGGAATAGAATACAAAAGCAGGGATGTAATGCTGGAACTGTATAAAACGCTGGTTAGGCCACAGCTGGCGTATTGCGTACAGTTCTGGTCACCACATTACAGGAAGGGCATAATTGCTCTGGAGAGAGTACAGAGAAGATTTAAAAGAATGTTGCCAGGGCTCAAAAGTTGCAGCTATGAGGAAAGATTGGATAGGATAGGGTTGTTTTCCTTAGAACAGAGGAGACTGAGGGGTGACTTAATTGAGGTATACAAGGTTATGACAGGCCTTGATACAGTAGACAGGAAGGACCTGTTTCCCCTAGTGGAGACGTCAATTACCAGGAGGTACAGATTTAATGTGATTGGTAGAAGGATTAGAGGGGACATGAGGAAAAACCTTTTCACCCAGAGGGTGGTGGGTGTCTGGAATTCACTGCCAGGAATGATGGTGCAGGCAGAAACCCTCAATTCTTTTAAAAGGTACCTGGACATACACCTGAAGTGCTGTAACCTGCAAGGCTATGGACCAGGTGCTAGAAGGTGGGATTAGATTGGGCAGCTAGTTTTTTCGGCTGGCATGGACACGTTTGGCTGAATGGTCTCCTTCTGTGCCGTAATTTTTCTCTGGTTCTATGGTTCTAAGCCCTGGCTTTGGTTCTCCTGCCTTTCCCTTGTTGGAATGTATCTAGACTGCACCTGAAACATCTCCCCCTGAAAGATCACCCATTGTTACAGTTTTTACGGTCAATCTTTGGTTCCATTTTACCCTGGCTAGATCCCCTCTCATCCCATTGAATTTATCCCTCTTCCAATTTAGAAGTTCTACTTTCGATGGTTCCCTGCTCTTCTCCATTACTAATCTAAACCTTATGATACGGTGAGGACTTGCCCAAGTGTTCTCTCACAGAAATTTAGTTCACTTGGTCCACCTCATTCATCAGCACCTTAACCAGCAATGCCTTCTTCCTAGTTGCACTGAGGACAAACTGGTCAAGGAAGTTCTCCTGACACATTTCAGAAATTCCTCTCCCTCCTTTCCCTTTACTCTAACATTATCCCAATCAATATTTGGGTAATTAAAGTCCCCCAGAATCACCATTCTATAGTTCTTGCACATCTCTGTGATTTTCCTGCAGATTTGCTCCTCTCTCTCTCTCTCTCTCTCACTAATTGTAGGTCATTAGAATACCCCCAGTAATATGATCAGACCCTTCTTGCTTCTCAATTCTAACCAAATTGATTTTGTCCTTGCACCCCCAACAATCTCTGAATCACCACCCTCTGGGTTTTGTCAGACAACCAATTATGCATCCATCAATAAATATTTTCACTGATTCCCACTTTATTTATTTTCAGTACCAGCTCTTCTATAGGGACTGCATCAAAGGGCTTAAGGATATCTAAGTACACTACACCCATTGCCTTACCCCTATCAAGCTCCTTTGTCCCACATTCAAAGAAAAGCACTAATTTAGATTGGCAACACCTTCCTTTTCATGAACCCATGTTTGCTATCTTGAATGATTTTATTTCTATCCAAATGCTTCTTGATTTTATCTTTAATAAGGGTTTCCATAACTGCACCCTTAATGGGCATCAAACTCACTGGTCTATAGTTTCCTGGGTCACTTCTGGTACCTTTGTTTCAATGGAAGTAACTTCTGCCTTTCTCCAGATTTCAGGCACCTCTCTCATGCAGAAATTTTGCAATATCCTCCTTATTTCCTTAATGATTCTCAGTGGTATCTTATCTGGTACCTGAGATTTATTTACCTTAAGGTTGCACAGCTGTTTGGTTACCATGCTGTTCGCAATATGAAGTGTTACAATTTACTACTACAACACCCTCTAGCTTTCTTTCCAGATTAAGTAAGCTACCTACCTCCTCCTCGGTAAAGACTGAGGCAAAAAATGTATTTAGCACTTTTGCAGCCTGTGCAGCCTTGGTGTTGTGCCGTCACCTGCTCCCACTTTCAGTGGCTCGACTTCATCCCTCATTTGCCATTTCAATTTGAAATTTTGCTTTGCCGTTTTTACACAGCTAGCATTTCTTTTGTCTTAATTCTGTGCTATTTTCCTCTATGGCCTTAAAAACATGTTTTTATTCTTTGAGTTGCTTGGTGGTCAATAAATCAGGAGTGCCTTTAAGCTTTGCTTTGCATGGGTGTACATTGATCCTTTGGTTCAGAATCATGTCCTTGAAGAGGAACTGTTCTTCCACTTTCTTGGCTATATTCAAACCTTACAGGCCTACTCAAGTACATTAAGTTGATCCTGTTAAAATTTGGCAATTTGTTTTGGGTTTTAATAACCTTTCCAATCCTTTTTATCTCAAATGTAATCATATGACGATCACTAGTAGTTAAACCTACCTTTTGTGTTGGAGGTTCAATTGACCTTATTACTCATAATCAAATCCACATACTTTTCCCCCTTTGTTGGTTCTTTTACAAACTGATTGATAAAAGAATCTTCCATTAGCTCCAGAAATCCCTTCTCTGACTTCCCAGTACAGAAATGATTGTCTCAGTCAATTTCCGCTAAGTTAAAATCTTCAACTACCCTAGTTGGTCCTTTACTAGTTGCTTTCCTTATCTCATTCCACAGTTGCAAATTAAAGCCTAGTCTGGGGCCTACAGCAGATTCCCAGTAATAATTTAACTCTATTACCACCTATTAATTCTACCAAAAGTGATTCTGTGTCTGTCCTATCATTTTTTTATATCTTCTCTTACTCGTACTTCAGTACTGCCACACCACCACCTTTTTTTTCCTAAACTGCTACTTCTGAACAATTTATATCCTTTCACATAAGAATTCCATGGATTGGAACCATACCACCATGTCTCTGTGATACTATCACCCCTGCAAGACCTTTATGTTATACATTTTACTTCTCAGACTTATGGAATTAATGTAATCACAGCTCCAGTGATTTTTACCTTTCCCATTTGCATTATTCAGATTATTACTTTGCTTTTCTCCCGCCATTGGAATTGGGTGCATTCTGGGAGAAATTGCAATACATCTCGCACATTTTCAGGATGTCAAAAACAGCAGTGGTCCTATTACTGATGCTGAGGAACACCACTGTATATGCCCCTCTAGTCCAATAAACAGCCATTCACCACAACTCTCTGTTTTCTATCCCCGATCCAAGTTTGTATCCATTTTGCTACTGCCCCTTTTATCCTATGGGATTCAGTTTTGCTATCAAGCTTTATCAAATACCTTTTGAAAGTCCATATACACAATAGCAACTGCACATATCCACCCTCTCTGTTAACTCATAAGTTAGTACATTCTCAAACTGCCATGGTGGGATTTGAACTCATGTTCTTCAGGATCATTAATTCAGGCCTCTGGAAGTATAGTTCAGTAACACAACCACTACACTATCATATCTCTGTTCCTTCTTACCACCCTTTGTGTGAAGAAGTGTTTTCTATCTTATCTCCTGAATGCCTTGGCTCTGATTTTAAGGTTACACCTCCTTATCCTAAACTCCAACACCAGCAGCAAAAGTTTTCTCTATCTACCTTGTCAATTCCTTTCAAATTCCTAAAAAAAACCTCAATCAAACCACCTTCTATATTGAAGGGAATACAAGTCTAGTTTATGTATTTTCTCCTCGTAATCTAACCCTTGGAGCTCTGGTACCATTTTGGTGATTCTGCGCTGTACTCCTTTTGTCTTTAAGGTGCAGTGTGTAGAACTGTACAAAGTGCTCCAGGTGTAGCCTAAACAGGACTTTGTAAAGCAGTAACTAAACTTCATCCCCTTTATATTATAACTCAATTGTTATATAGGCAAATATCTCTTCGTAATTTTATGCTCGCATCTACATTACTTACTATACCACCAGTTTTTATATCATCAAACTATGATACATGGCTCTCAATTGTGCTATCTAATTCATTAATAAATATATTGAATAGTTGAGGTCCCATCACAGATCCTTTTGGGAGGATGGGGCGGGGGTCGGCACCATTAGTCACTTCCTTCCCATTTGAGTAGCCATTAACCCCACCCACTGTCAGCTACCGCCTCTCCAATCTGCTAACCAGATCAACAATTTGCCTCATTTTAGCTAACAGTCTTTTTGTGAAACCTTATTGAATGCCTCATGGAAGTCCATATTAACTATAACAGTACAATTTTCCTGTCTATTATATTAGGTACTTCCTCAGAAAATCTGTTAGATTTATTGGACATCGGGTACCCTTTGCAAATCCATGTTGGCCCTCTCTAATCAGCTTAAATATCTCTAAGTGCTCAGTCACTCTGTCCTTATGGCAGGGAAACAAGTGCAGGAGGAGCTCATTGTCCAATTCTTCCACTTCTTCATTTGGCACAATTGAAAATCTTTATAATCAGAGAATGTTGCAGCACTGAAAAAGACCATTTACCCCATCAAGTTCGCATCAGTGTTTTTCTCAACATGAACCATGTACTCCCAATCTCCTGCTCAATCTTTGTACCTTTTAGCATTCTTTTTTTTCGAACAACTACCTGGGATGGAATAATCAGCATTAACCAGGATGGGTGCAGTTGCAATAAAACTCAAGAGGTTTGAAATCACTGTGGACAGTGCAGTTTGCATGATCAGTGACCCTGCCACTGAGCTAAACATTCATTCTTTTCACTAAAAGCACAAATGTAGCTTTTTAAAAATTCATTCATGGGATGTGGGTATTGCTGGCTAGGCCAGCATTTATTGCCCATCCTTAATTGTCCTTGAGAAGGTGGTGGTGAGCTGCCTTCTTGAACTGCTGCAGTCCATGCGAAGTAGCAACACCCACAGTGCTGTTAGGAAGGGAGTTCCAGGATTTTGACCCAGTGACAGTGAAGGAACGGCGATATAGTTCCAAGTCAGGATGGTGTGTGACTTGGAAGGGAACTTGCAGGTGGTGTTCCCATGCATTTGCTGTCCTTGTCCTTCTAGGTGGTAGAGGTCACGGGTTTGGAAGGTGCTGTTTAAGGAGCCTTGGTGCGTTGCTGCAGTGCATCTTGTAGATGGTACACACTGCTGCCTCTGTGCGTCAGCAGGGGAGGGAGTGAATGTTTGTAGATGGGGTGCCAATCAAGTGGGCTGCTTTGTCCGGGATGGTGTCGAACTTTTTGAGTGTTGTTGGAGCTGCAACCATCCAGGTTAGTGGAGAGTATTCCATCACACTCCTGACTTGTGCCTTGTAGATGGTGGACAGGCTTTGGGGAGTCAGGAGATGAGTTACTCGCCACAAGATTCTTAGCCTCTGACCTGCTGTTGTAGCCATGGTATTTATATGGCTACTCCAGTTCAGTATCTGGTCAATGGTAACCTCCAGGTTGTTGATAGTGGGGGATTCAGCAATTGTAATGCCATTGAATGTCAAGGGGAGATGGTTAGGTTCTCTCTTGTTGGAGATGATGATTGCCTGGCACTTGTGTGGCGCAAATGTTACTTGCCACTTATCAGCCCAAGCCTGGATATTGACTAGGTCTTGCTGCATTTCTACACGGACTGCTTCAGTATCTGAGCAGTCGTGAATGGTGCTGAACATTGTGCAATCATCAGAGAACATCCCCACTTTTGACCTTATGATTGAAGGAAGGTCGTTGATGAAGTAGCTGAAGATAGTTGGGCCTAGGACACTATCCTGAGGAACTCCTGCAGTGATGCGCAGGAGCTGAGATGATTAACCTCCAACAACCACAACCATCTTCCTTTGCTCTGGTTCGACTCCAACCAGTGGAGTGTATTCCCCTGATTCCCCCATTGATTCCAGTTTTGCTAGGGCTCTTTGATGCCATACTTGGTCAAATGCTTTCTTGATATCAAGGGCAGTCACTCTCACCTCATCTCTTGAGTTCAGCTCTTTTGTCTGTGTTTGAACCAAGGCTGTAATGAGGTCAGGAGCTGAATGGCCCTGGCAGAATCCAAACTGAGCATAACTGAGCAGGTTATTGCTGAGCAAATGTTGCTTGATAGCACTGTCGATGACACCTTCCATCACTTTAGTGATGATTGAGAGTAGACCGATGGGCCGGTAGTTGGCCGGGTTGGACTAGTCCTGCTTTCTGTGTACAGCACATACCTGGGCAATTTTCCACATTGTTGAATAGATGCCAGTGTTGTTGCTGTACTGGAACAGCTTGGCGGGGGGTGCGGCAAGTTCTGGAGTGCAGTTCTTCAGTATTATTGCTGGAATGTTGTCAGGGCCCATAGCCTTTGCAGTATCCAGTGTCTTCAGGATACATTTCAGTTATTTTCTTATTTCAATAGCACCTCCTATCCTAACCTCATGACCTCTTTCACAACAAAGGATAAGAGGAGCAAGATCATGAGAACATTAACAGTTGCAAGTCACATATTAACGTGATGTTCCTTCAACTTCAATGGATCAAATCCTGGGTTTCCTTATGTCATGCCATTGTGGAAGTGCCATCAGCCTTTGGGTTGCAATGGTTCAAGAAGAAGGCCCACAACCATCATCTGGAGGCAATTAATGACAGACAATAAATGCAGCCTGGCCAACACTGAGAACCAAAAAAAAAAACCTTTTAAAATTAGCTATGGCCATTGATTCAACAACAGGGAAGTCTACATTGTGATCAACCTCATTTTTTTAAAAAAAATTCTTCTTTTCATTATTTTTATGATTATCTTACATTTCTGCCCTTTGATTACCATTACACTGTCAATCGAGTTGTTTTCTCACTACCTGTCTTGTGTACTTGACAGCAAATACATGGGAACACCACCACCTGCAAGTTCCCCTCCAAGTCACACACCATCCTGACTTGGAACTATATCGCCATTCCTTCACTGTCGCTGGGTCAAAATCCTGGAAGTCCCTTCCTAACAGCACTGTGGGTGCACCTACCTCACATGGACTGCAGCGCTTCAAGAAGGCAGCTCACCACCACCTTCTCAAGGGAAATTAGGGATGAGCAATAAATGCTGGCCTAGCCAGCGACGCCCACATCCCATGAATGAATTAAAAAAAAAATAATCTTGAAGACCTCTATCAGGTCACCCTACAACCTCCACAGCTCCATGAACAAAAGCTCTAGCTTCTCAAGTCTCTCATTACAACAAATCCCTCATTCCTGGTAACATTCAAGTGAAACTATGCTGCTTTTCCATCATTTTATATCCTTCCTATAAAAGGGAGGAGGGGTTGACTGAATCTATGCACAACACTCCAAGATCTCATACCAGTTCAAATTTTCCTCTATTAAGCCTTTGGTTCACTCCTTCACATCTGTCTGTAACCATTCTTCAAGTAAGGTAACGACAACCAAGCTCAAAATGAAAATCTGGCAGTGGCACAAATATACATAAGCAACAACTTAAAAATCTACCCTAGTATATTCATAAGTACTATTTGGATGCTGTGGCCATGAAAGGTAGCCATTGAAGTTGAGAATTGTAAATGGGAATGACTTGCTGCTGTTAAGGGATGCTAGGATTCCTCTGGATGGATCAATAAATATGGGCCTGAATGGCCTTCCTCCCAAGATAATTATCTTGTGATCTTGTGATGAATTACTTCTTGCATTGCAATAAATTAATGTTAAATTAAACTAAAATAATAAAAGAATCTGCTTAAATACACTTTTGAAGTTAGCCATTCCAATGTGCATCAACTTTCATATCCCATTCAGGTTCTTATTCATACATTATTTATTTTAGCTACTGACATTGTACTGTCAAGCCTGCCCATCAATAAACTCCTGAACCAGTTTCCTCATTTTCATTAGTGCCAAGGAGATCGAATAGTCAGCCAGAGTTCTGATGCTTCTGCTCCTAGTTATATCCTTAAAGAGAAATGCTGGGATGCTCTGTGGTAACACAGCTCAGAAACTATCACAGGATCGCTGGTACTGCTATTTGAGCTATGGTTCACTTTATTAAGGTTTGACTGCCAGTTAAAATTATAAAGTTCAGCTTTTGGTTTATGCTCTTCATTGTCTTGTGTTGTTTCTGTGGCACTAAATTCGGGGAGACAGGTCAGAAAAAGGAATGGAATTTCTCTGTGTGACTGGAAAGTCAAAACCATTTAAAAAATTAGGCTTATCAACACTTTCCAGTTCATCCTGAATAAGGAAAGGAAAGACTTTTCCCGCATGTATTATTCAGTTTCTTTAAAGGTATAAAATAATTGGCACCAGAGTGGAGGAATTCAAAGTTCCATTACACTTGCTTGTTCTTAGTTGTGCTATTGCGAAGAAGTGCCATGTAATGGCAGACAGCTTCAAAATTCAACAAAGAAATCGTTAATGGATCTCTCCTAGTGGCCAACCGAAGGTGCCTTTAGTAGTTGACTGATAGCAAGTTGCCCACCTTGTCCAACTGCTCCAAAATAGCAGTGCTGGCATCAAATTGTGTTGCACACTGATTGACATCGACCCCGACCCCACTTACCTCTCCCAGAGCCTTCTCCAGTCTTCGATACTGCAGGGCCTTCTGCAGCACCAGCAGTGGCCACCGCTCCTGGTAGTGTTGCCCACACTGCAGAGCTGCTGGCCTTCCGATTGGCTGGCAGCTCTGGAGGTGGGAGCTCATTGCTTAAAGGCCCGCCCTGATGGCAGGCAGTTAAATGGCTTCCCGCTGTGAAATAGCAACGGGGGTCCTCTGGAGAGCCAAGTTGGGGTTTTCCCCTGCCTTCTGGCCTGCTGCTGGATCCCCCATCGCCGGAATAACATTTGGCCCATTCACTTTGTTTCTCTCTTCACAGTTGATGACAGAGCTGCTTAGTATTTCCAACATTTTCTGTTTTTATTTGAGTACCATCTTGTCTGGGCAGAAGCAAATCACTCGTCCATCTCACCTGACCTTCCAAGTCACTCCTCAGAGTTCCGATCTATAATTCGATAACTAATAGCCCTAAATACATTTTACTATTTTTTTCTTTCCAGGTTTTCTTCTATATCTGGTCTTCCCTGAGAATATGCCAGCACTGCTATTTTGGAGCTCAATTCTTCAGCTGACGCTCTCTCTTAACCTCACACAGCTGCACAGATGTTAAACAGCAGGATGGACCCTCCCACCAGTGCTATTTAAAAGATCGTCAACTACTTACAGGTTAGTTGCTGGTTGATTTCTTCTTTCTTTTGCTATGGTTTGATGCTTTCCATAGATTGTTCAAGTTGCAAGATTCTACAGGGAGTGGTATGGCTGTTGCTGTCAGACCTTTTGCTGATTTCAAAGCCTTGACACAACTAATTGCTCTCAGAGGTGGATGCACTAGTAAGCATTCCCTTTGGAATAGAGCATGACTGGGAGAATGAGCAGAGATGATGCAGAGCAGGACAAGCTGATCCAAGAGGGAGGATGAAGAGGGGAAAAGGGATAGTAAGAGGCCATAACCACCTAGAGGGTTCAGAGAACAATTCTCTTACTTGAACCTGAGGGAGGAACAAGAGTGTGAGAAGTCTGCATTTCAATAAGGATGTCATCATTGAAATCTGCTATCTGTTGTAGTGACAACTGCAACCTTGGAGCAGGGCACGGGTTGCATTGCCAGTAGTTGTGAAGGCAACAGTGGGGATGAACTTTTATGCATCTGGCTCCTTCCAGCTGGAGCTGGAGATATTTGCAGTTTGCCATCCACTGTTACATAATGAATATCACTGAGGCTTCTACTCAAAGAAAGTTAACTACATTTCATTCACTTTTGCCAGAAATCAGCAGGTGGAACGAGCACATGGCTTTGCTAGGATAGCAAGCCTCTCCGTGGTGCAGGGTGCAATTGACTGCACGCACATCGCTTTGCAGGCATCACATGCCAACTCTGCTATATACTGGAACCCAAAAGGATTCCACTCCCTCAACATCCAGCTGGTGTGTGACCATATGTAACGAATCATGCAGGTCAATGCCCATTATCCTGGCAGCAGTCATGATGCCTTCATTCTGTGGCCATTCACTGTGCCAGCTGCACTTGAGCCACCACAGCAAACCAGAATGGTTACTGAATGACCAGGGCTATCTGCTGACAACATGACTCAGACCCCAGTGCACACTGATGTACACATGCACAGCATTCATACAATGCATCCTATAAAATCCATACTGTTACATGAAATGTGATAGAGCAGATCATTGGCATGCTGCAACAGTGCTTCAATTGCGTGGACACACTGGAGGAGCCCTGCAATACTTTGCAGAGTGGGTGTCAAAATTCATGGTGGCTTGCTGCATGCTCCACAAACTCACCATCGTGAGGGACAGTCCTTGCCACCAGGTTGAGGTTGAGAAGGAGGAAGAGGAGAGAGAAAAGAAAAGGAGGAGGAAACTTAGACAATCCTTTTCTTGCCTGGCTGTTTGTGAAGAACTAATTTGAGTCAATACCTGTTGTTACAATGCCAATTCCCCAGTCACCAACAGTCCGACCTTACACAGCCTTACTTTCCCTCTGTCATTGACCATCGGCTTAGCCATGATGCAAAAATAAAAGCCACCACAAAATAAATATTTCAAACCAAATTTATCACTCAATTCATGCCATATTACATACAAACATAAATTAATCATCGGCCCAGTTGCAGCCTGCACCATCTCGGCATGGATAGCAGCATCTAGGCTGACTGACAGGCAACAGCTAGGTGGTGTGCCAGGGGTGGGTGGAAGAATGTTTCCTGATGGAGGACAGCAGGTTTGTGCTCCATGGAGTAATTGCCAATCCCCAGGGCAGCGCCTCAGCAATCCTAGTAATCTGTTAGAGGACAGATTGCTGGACTGTTGTGACATCTTGCAAGTCCCTTCTGAACACTGTAATCCACAGCTATGATGGCAGCAAGCTGATCTTGCATGTGACAACAGTCTGCGCTTCCACTACAGCACTCAGATGTTGGGTGACTGCTGCTTGTGCTGCAATTCAAGTTATGACATTGGCCATCAAATGCAGCATCATGCTTGGGTCGGTAAGTATGTGAATGGAGTTGGCCACTACTTCCATGCTGGAAAGGATGGGCTCCAAGCACTGCATAAAGCCCTGTGCCAGGATGGTGCTGGACTCCTCCATATTCCTTGACATTGACTGCAGGCTTTCTGGCAGGCTTCTCAGTGAACCAAACATTGTTCTGCATACCCAACAGTGTCCTTCTATAGGCTGCCCCATCAAAGTCCTCAGCTGAGTCCTTAGCAGCAGAACCTGTGTGTCACCTCTCCCACCAGCAAGCTGGCACCTGGGCTATCCTTGCCCTCTGCCCTGGCAGCTGCACTTTCGTGCATGATGTCTCACCATGTGCAGATCTCGCCTCTAATATATCCTCTGTCACTATCTGAGCTGGTGGCTGCAAGTGTGAAATAAAGTGACAGTGCTGTGATTTCATCATCACTCTCTTCTGCCTGTCCAGGTTGCACCTCTGGGGTGTCTAAAAGGAAAAATGAACAGGGGCATGGTTGTGGTGCAGGGACAGGGGTGGGTGGGAGAAAGTCAGAGATGCATGCTTATGCCATCGACAGGTGGTAAATTAGAAGAGGTTGTGGGATGAGCAGAAAGTGGTATGAGAGAAGGGGGAATAGGTATAAGGATATTGTTGTCTTCGATGATTTCAGCAATGCTATTGGTCATTGCCACGGCAATGGCAGTTCCAATAATGGATAGCACCATCCCCATCTTGGGTCATGCTTGTCCCCTCTGGTTAGCTTCTGCTGCCTCCAGTTGTGTGCTAATTTGTCCTGCAAAAGAGAGGGAAGTGTGTGAGTGAGTGTTGTGCAATCTGTGTGATGTGGCTGGCATGGTTTAATAGGTGGCAGTGTGTGCAAGCTGTGAGATTTGGGTATGAGGCTTGCAGCAGTACTGGGTGAAGGTGAGGTGAAACATATGAATGTTAATAATGACTCCTGAATGATATTGTTGGTAGGTGAGTGATGGGGGTGTGTTGATTTGTGCAGTGGCTGAGGCTAGTGGAGCAGCAGGATGGGATATGACATTTGAAAATGACCTTGACCACACGTGTGAGGCCATGGAACCTCTTGCATAACTGCATCCAGGTCCTTGGGGCTTGACTCCTGGCATTGATCTCCATGGCTATCTGCTTCTACTGTCTTCTCACTATGAGTCTGGCGTGCCTCATGCTCCCCTGCAGATACAAGGCATATTTTTTCCTTTCCATCTCCTCCCACAAAGATCTTCAGTGTGGCATCAGAAAACCTTGGAATCTGCGCTCCCCTATGCTGTGCCATTCCTCATTGTTTCCCAGAATAGATTCACTTCCTGCACAACTCCCAGCACCTGTTCCCGCTACAATGTACCTCTTCTCATTAAGGGGTGCAGGCTACCTTTAAGCAATACTCGCTCACTTTAAGTGGTGCTCAGAAGTTACGACCTTGGGTCCCCTGCTGATGTGTGCCGCCAATGAACAGTGCAGTTACACTGGATGCACACAGAAATCATTATAATGAGATGACAGCATGGTGTGCTGTCTGCATTTCAATCAGCAGATCAATCTGGCATTGCGATCACTCTGCTCATTTTCTGGGGGCTATCTAATTGAGCCCCTTGATGCCTTGCTACATTTTTTGCATATTTTATGTTGCAAGAGATATAATGGCTTTCCAGTCTTCACACAGACAGTTACATTTACCAACGGCTTCTAATGGATACCATGTATAACTCTGCTCATTATATAATAATAACCTGACGGTCGGTGAAGGGACAGAATCAATATCTGTGCCAGTTAGTGAATGAATAATCCTTTATTTCCTAATTAGCTTATATCATCGCGGTATATATGATATCAGTTAGGATACAGGACCACATAGATTATTGTAAATGGTGTTTTTAAAAAGGGTGTTCTTAACTGTGTAATACTAAAATTATGAGCTGTGGTACGATGTCCCACTGAATGGGTGCTAGAATATG
The DNA here is from genome assembly GCF_036365525.1 of Heterodontus francisci. Classification (NCBI taxonomy): domain Eukaryota; kingdom Metazoa; phylum Chordata; class Chondrichthyes; order Heterodontiformes; family Heterodontidae; genus Heterodontus; species Heterodontus francisci. The sequence continues at coordinate 164,230,763 of NC_090374.1, read as the reverse complement.
GGACAGATTTTAACTGCCAAATGGGGCTCGTTCAGGTGTGGCTGGGGGTTAAATTCTCCAAAAATGCAGCATGTCGGAAACCCAACATGATTACGCTCACTTGTGGGTTTTACTAGGGGTGCTTTTTTAGGCATGTGGGAAACCCCTGTGGAGCTGTTGGGTCTGTAATTTCAATATGTAAATTGCCAATTAATTGTGCTTTTGAAATTTAAAGTCTTTGTTCGTGACAAATATAACCATTAACAAATGGAGAAGTAAACTAAAAACAAATTGGGTGAAGTTTTGTTTTCTGCTCCTGGAACTCCCTTCCTAACAGCACTGTGGATGTACACAGCATCTGGCTTTGCCAGACAGCGCAGGGGTTTCCTGAGCTGTGTGGAACTCACCAGGGTCAACAAGGTGAGAATACAGCAGGGAGTTATTAATCAATGAAACTCAAAGGGTGTAAAGCCTTTAAAAAATGAAACTGCATAGCTGCTGCCCTGCCTATGTGAAAGACTCGTGCTCGTAGGTCTTTTTCTGAGAGTGTACTTTTTCTGTCTTTACAGATGATTTTCAAATTTTTGGAAGTAATTTCTCCTGCTGTGTCCACTTTGATCTGCACTTCCCTGCTGTCAGGCTTCATTTGCAGCATAAGAGTAGTTTATGCAGCTCTATGTTGGACCTCTGATGAGGAACAAGAGAAGCAGCAGTACCAACAGCACACCAACCTGCTGCCCCAAAGTGTATTTCTTAGTTGACCAATGCCATGTTTGCCAATGTCGATCCACTGACTGACCCCAATTTAAGAAACAAAAAGCAAATGGACAAGATTTCACTTTTATATATTCTGCTTTAACACTCAAATCAAAACCAACATAAATTAAACATGAACGAGCAATTTAATCATGATCGATCTATATATATATATATATATATTCACAGCTTAAAGATTGCACATTAACTATCAGATGTAACAAAGATGAGTCTCATGAGTCCTTTGTGTAGTCCTTTCAGCACGTCTGGCCCCAAATTACAGTCACACAGTTCTCCACAACCCTGAAATTCTTCAGATAGGTCTACAGATCCTGTCTTCCAAGATACAGCCACAATTCCCGACTAACAGCAGTTTCACCTTAATGCCGAACTTCACTGGTACAATCTTCATCAAAGGAAAAATGGCATACTTCTCTAGAACTTTCTCAGGTCTGCTCATGATAGGCTTGACATGTGGTTTCCCAGTGTCACTGTTATCTGTGCCCTTCAGTGACAACTCTGTGAACTGTATGGCCAGGTCTGGGTAATCCTGGATGCAGTCTTCACTTTTTTCAACCTGCCTGTAAAACAAGACCTCCCTGCCATTTCAACTTGGATTACACTGTCTCACCCTTTTATCCAGTCCCAACCAGTTTTATTTACCTCAGCAACCTGAAGTATTTGTTTACAATTTTTATTAGGACATTCTGTTCCAAAAAATCCAATCTTTGTGACCAGAGTCAATGCATCTGCCAGAGCATTTGACAAACCATCTGTTCAGATAACAGTTCACACACGTTTCCTCAAGGGTCCTTCAAACCCGCATGTTCCATAACACCAAGGCCGCCACTTATATCCATTTTGATATTGATAAGGCCAATCAGATATAGGGGGCTCCTGCATTTACTGCAGTAGCTGGTTTCCCATAGGTACAGGGGACTGGATTTTCTTTACAGAGGTGGGAAACAGGAGCCGGGTCTGGTTTTGGGTTAGAAACCCGCCTCCAGTGGAAAATTGATTCAGATACAGATTTTCAAATGGGAGAGCCCTTAATTGGTATGGAGATGAGTTTCCTGTCCACTTAGAGCCAGTGGGGCTGAAATGGAGGCAGATCAGATCAAGTGCAGGCCCCGTGCAGACATCTCACGGCAGCCATCACTGAGGTTTCTGTTTGTCCTGAGCGAGAGATCTGCAGTTTGTGCCAAAAACTTCCACTGCACTAGAGGGAAGCAAGATGTCACAGGGGAGTTGGAGGCCTGGCACTAAGGGAAGAGCAGACCCTTGCTTCATCGATGCCCACCTGGATCTAATGCTGGAAGCCGTGAGGGAGAGGAGATAGCAGGAGGAGGCCACCTCATCATGCAGCAGGGACACTTTTCTGTTCAGTGTTATCCCCTTTCACCTCCCCCCCCCCCCCCCCCCTTCCTCCTCCTCCTCTTATATTCTGCTCCACCCACGATGATCTGTCTCCTTCCAAGGCCTCACCGTCCTCAAGGTCCATGCCTCTCTGGCGGACTATGTTATGGAGAGCAAGTCAGACCACCACAATGACCGAGACCATTGCAGAAGAGTATTGGAGGGCACCACCGGACCAGTCCAGGCACTGGAATAATTTCTTCAGAAGCCCAATGGCCTGCTCAATGGTTGGCTTGCTGAGCAGGTGGCATTGGTTGTTTTGCCTCTGTCAGGGGCTCCTGTTGAGGGGTCAGCAGCCATCTCTTCAAGGGATTACTCTTGTTCCTACAATCCACCCACACAGTTTGGCGATGGAGTGAAGATCTGAGGCAGCCTGGACTGGCGGAGGATGAAGGAGTCACAGCAGCTGCCAGGAAAGGGAGCGCATACATGGAGGAAGCTCTTGTTGTGGTTGCAAACCAGTTAGGCATTGGGGGAGTGGAAGACTTTTCTGTTGATGGATGTCACTGGGTCAGTCACTGGCTGCCTTGGTGGCCTCATGGGCACAATCGATATGACCTGCAGCTGGGGAATCCAGTGATGCATGCAAAACCCAATGCCCTCTGTGCCTGCGCAGGCCCATTTGTGTCAAAGTGGATGTAGTTCCCCATCCTCCTGAATATGGCATCTGTGACCTGCCTGATGACGTGATGAGCTGCCCACTGCGATATGCCACCTAGGTTCACAGCAGATCCCTGTAATGATCCAGTTGCATAGAAATTCAGGACGATAGAGACCTTGACCGCTGCAGGTAAGGAACCGCCATGGGGGCCATGAGGCCTCAGGTCATTGTGGTTCAGAGCACACAGGACAAGACCATCTGCCTGGACAGGCACAGTCTCCTATGTCACAGGCATTGTGTCATTTGCAGGTAGCTGACTCTTGGGTGGTAGACCCGATGTCTTGGGTAATTCCTTCTTCCCCTTGCAGCCCCTCACTGTGCTCCTCTGGCCTCCACCCGTCCAGGAGGTTGCATCTGCTAAAGCTCATCCAATGTCAGAGTAGCCTATTCCAAACTGAACTCCCTCTGCTGGGGTTTATTTGTTCACCAAGCCTTCCCTTGCCAACACCAGCTGCCCAAACCATGCCAAGCGGATTCACATCCCTCTCTGGGTCACTATCATTCACTACAGAGAAAAGGAAATCTTACAGCTGCAGCAATGGCTGCACCTTTGGAGCAGCTGAGCTTTATTTTGTGCCTCTGCATTATTTGAATCAGCACTTTCCATAGCCCTCATGGCCCCTCGCAGTGTTCACGACATATACACCCTGCCGTGTTCCAGACATGGCATTTCCCATGTTCCCTTCCTCTGGAAAAACCCAAACTGCTGCTAACAACTTTGTTAATGAGCTCAACAGGCAATTAATTGGAGGTGGGCGGGGTCATTGTTCCCTTCCGCCAAGCATCCCTTAAAAAATGGGGTTGCATTACGAAGGTGGCGGGACCCAGTACGGACCATCGAGAATGTGATCTTTAAATTGTGCTTGCACCCACTCCCGCCCTCAGCAAACTTTAGAAATCTGGCCCAGGGATTCACAGACTGCATACATGTGGCAATCAACGAACCCTCCTGTCATGAAGACCCCCATCTGCCAAGAGTGAGGCATATTAATTTCATCATATGAACATTAATTTTAAACTGTTGCTGGAGTGAAAAAATGACTTGTTTAAAGAGATCACCAGACATTTGGCTGGAGGACATTTGCATACTAAGAGACAGTTTAAAAAGACAATGGGAACTGCTCACTGATTCAATTAACAGAGATTGGTCTGGGCAGTGGTGATTCACATCTTGTCGGTGTAAGAGACAGCACTATACACCACCACCGAGTGTTTTGAAATCCACAAACGCAGGAGTTTGTTCAAACAGTGAATCACATGACTAACCTGCTGGCCCAGGTCTGGTTTTGAACTGCTCACAGAACGGTTTCGAAGACAGATGTAGATTGCAACTGAACCTGGAACAAGACAGCCTCTCTCCTGTCTCTCTCTCTCTCACTTTCTCACAAACCTCCAGACCCACTGAAGTCGCTTAAACCTCAAGAAAGAGAAGACACCTCCATCAAAACAAGTTAAAGTGTGCACTGGGCCCCAACGAACAGCAAGACTTACCAGCAACCAAAGACTCCACATTGAAGTAAAAGGACTATAATTACAACACAACTATTGCCTCAAACTTTTCCCCTTTATTCTTTTCTACTTTTTCTGTCTCTATCTGTGTGTGTGTTTATCGTGTATGCATGCTTGCGTGATTGTGTAGCATATTCGTAGTCGTTCACCGAATTAGAGTTTAAGGTTAATAAACTTCCACCTTTCTTGTTTAAATCTAAGAAAACCTGTCTGATTTATTTGCCGTACAATTGGAAAGCAGTGAACTAGGATTCACTGAAGGGAAGCTAAAACACATTGTTTTTAAAATTAAACCTTGTTACGGTTAAACCAGGCAAAGGCTGAGAGGGAACCCCTAGATCCCTAGACACCTGGTCGTAACAGAAATTTGGGGGCTAGCATTGCTAGATCTGTTCGAAATCTATCCCATTTAGCACGGTGATAGTGCCACACAATACGAAGGAGGGTATTCTCAATGTGAAGGCGGAACTTCGTCTCCACAACGACTGTGCGGTGGTCACTCCTACCATTACAGTCATGGACAGAAGCATTTACGGCAGGCAGATTGGTGAGGACGAGGTCAAGTATGTTTTCCCCTCTTGTTGGTTCCCTCACCACCTGCCGCATGCCCAGTCTAGCAGATATGTCCTTTGGGACTCGGCCAGCTCGGTCAGTAGTTGTGCTACCGAGTCACTCTTGGTGATGGACATTCGGGCTGGGTCATGTCGGGCTTCTGGGTCCGGCATTCGGACTGGGGTCCAGTTTCCTTTGCACACCTTTACTTCCCTTCCCTTCCTCAACTTCTCTTTCTCCATCTTTGGGGATAGGCTATAGACCAATTTTCATTATAAGCCCACTGACTCCCACAGCTACCTCAACTACACTTCCTCACACCCTGATTCCTTAAGGATTTTATTTCATTCTCCCAGTTTCCCTGTCTCTGTAGCATCTGTTCTGATGATGCCGCCTACCATACCAGCGTTACTAGTATGACTTTGTTTTTGCTCAACCAAAGGCTCCCCCCGTACCCCACCACCCCCACCGTGGTTGGCAGGACTCTTGACTGTGTCCATCCCATTCCCGCACTTTGGCTCTCACCCCTTCCCCTCCCTCCAGAGCTATGATAGTGTTCCCCTTGTCCTCACCTTCCACTCTGCCAGCTTTTGTATTCAACGGATCGCCCACTGGCCTTTACTGCCACCTCTGGCGTGATTCCACCACCAAACACATCTTCCGCCTCCCTTCCCCTTTCAGCATTCCAAAGGGACAGTACACTTCACGACATACTGGTCCACTCCTCAATCACCCCAATACTCCCTCCCCTTTCCACTGCATCTTTCCATGTAAGTGCAGGAGATGCACGGATAAGTATTTTTCTTGTGTCTTTGTGTGAGCCTGAAGAGGCCTGAGGTTGAAAAGGCCTTCCTCAGTCTGGAAGCGTATGTAAACTCCTTCCTTAAGGTCTTACATTGCCTGCTGCAGCATCATGCTGAAAAAGATGGTGAATAAGGTCGGGGCCACACACATCCCTGCTTCACGCCATCGGAGATTCAGAAGGGACGCGAGAGGTCGCTGTTTTGCTTGACTTGTCTGTACTGATTTTCATGAAACTGCTTCACCATGGCCAGGAACCTGGTTTTACAAGGATTTTCCAAAGTCCACCTCTGCTCCAGCGTCAAATGCTTTGTTGAGGTCTACAAAAGTGACGCACAGGCCTTTATTTTGCTCACGACACTTTTCTTGTAATTGTCTGAGTGCAAATACCATGTCAGTGGTGCCTCTGTTTGTTCTGAAACCATACTGGCTCACTGGGAGGTTTTCTTCCACAATGGTAGGTATAAGCCTAAGTATAAGTATTCTCACCAGGATCTTCCCAACAATAGAAAGGAGGGTGATCCCACGATAGTCAGAGCAGTCTGATTTTTCTCCTTTGTTTTTGTACAAGGCTCACGACATTCCCGATGAATCCTGCCCTGTTCCCAGCAGGCTGTGAAAAACTCATGGAGCTTCGTGTATAGGGCACGGCCACCATGCTTCAAGACCTCAGGTAGGAACCTATCGGCTCTGGGGGCTTTGTTGTTCTTCATCTGGTTGATGGCAGTCACAGTTTCCTCCAGAGTTGGGTTCTCATCCAGTTCATCTTTGACAGGCTGTTGTTGGATGCAATTGATGGCAGTATCATGCACTGTGCACTTGGTACTGATTCAAAGTGCTCTGACCAGTGATCCAGGACTGACTTTTTGTCGATGTGTAGGGTTTTGCCATCAGAATTCCTCAAGGGGTTTTGGATTTAATGTGCCGGTCCATAGACAGATTTTAGTGCTTCATAGAAACTTCTTATGTCGCCAGTATCAGTGTTCTGTTGAGTTTTTTTCCCGCAAGTGTGTTCCACCAGTCATTTTGGATGTTGCTCAGTTTACATTGAAGGGTGCTGCATGCTTGACAATAGGCTGTCTTTTTCTCTTGGCTGGCCAGCTGAGCCAGGTGATCCTGATGAGTTGACCTTTTTATTTTTAGCTGATCTTGAATTTCCTTGTCATTTTTATCAAACAATCCTCATCCTCATCTGTGCACTTCTAGTCACCGATGACTGTGCTCTCTGGCCCACAGCCAGTCAGACCTGCAACGTATAACAACACGTCTTTCTGAGATGGCATAACTCTTTGGACTAAAACTCAGTTTAAAGAAAGCTGAAATTCTGCATCAGGCTGCACCCCAAGAAGAACATAAACCATTGTTATCGAAGGAACTGAGATGTATGCTGTCAAGCAATTTACTTATTGGGGAGCGTCATCTCGTTTGATGCCACTATAGACAAGGAAGTGGAAAATAGGCTCTCAAAAGCAAACCGTACGATCAGCAGACTCTACAAACATGTGTGGAGCAACCACAACCTCAGAGCACAGACCAAAATCAAAGTGTACAAAGATGTAGTCCTCACCACCCTCCTGTATGACGTCAAGTCATGGGTCCTATACCGTCGTCATGTATGCCTTCTCGAGTGCTTCCATCAGTGCTGCCTCTGCAGCATCCTTAAGATCCGCTGGCAGAACCGCATCACAAACTTTGAAGTCCTGGAAACAGCCAACATCACCAGCATCGAGGCCATCCTCCTGCAAAGCCAACTGCATTGGGCAGATCGCATTGCCTGGATGCATGACAGTTGCCTGTCCAAGATCATGTTGTACGGAGAGCTGACCAGGGGTAAAAGGAACAGGGGGGCCTCATGCAAACATTTCAAGGACCCCCTGATGAAGTCCCTCTCTATATGCCACATTGACCATTGCCAGTGGGAAGCGCAGGCCATAGATCGTGTTGCCTGGAGATGCTACATCAGAAGGGCTACAGTCACCTGAGACTGAGCGAAGAACCAGCATGAAAGAGAAAAGGAGGAGAAGGATAGATCCAATTGCTCCCAGCAGCGACTACACCTGCACTTGCACCTGCTGTGGGAGAATCTGCGGGTCACTGATAGACCTCACTAGCTACCAGCGGGCCTGCAAGCGGTGAGTACAACCTTCTCAAAATCTATGTCTGCGAAGAAATGCCAAGAGAGGAGATACAACAGCTGCTCTTTTACCTCCTGTCTCCTCAACATCAAAGGCCCCAAACACTCCTTCCTAGTTAAACGGCGATTTACTTGTATTTCTTTCAATTTCATATGCTGTATTTGCTTCTCACAATGCAGTCTGCTCTACATTGGGGAGACCAAATGCAGATTGGGGACCACTTTGTAGAACACCTCCATTCAGTGCACAAGCATGACACCGAGCTTCCGATCACCTGTCATTTTAATTCTCTGCCTTGCTCTCACACTGACCTCTCTGTCCTTGGCCTACTGCAGTTTTCCAATGTGGCTCAACATAAGCTCAAGGAATAGCACCTCATCTTTTGATTAGGCACTTTACAGCCTTCCAGACTCAACATTGAGTTCAACAATTTCAGACCATAATCTCTGCCCCCATTTTGTTTCCCTTTCTTTGCATGTTTCAGTCTTACTCTTGCTTTTAACTTCTTTTTGTATTCGGAAGGCAGCTGTTCGTCATTCTGTCATTCACATCTCCTCCAGATGCAACTTTTGTTTCTTTTCTTGTCCCATTACCATTCCCCATGGCCCTGTACCACCAACTCTTTTGTCATTTCATCTCTCCTGTCTTCTAGTGTATCACATACCATCCCTGTTGTTCTTTTTTCCACTCTCTCCCATTTCACTTGCTTAAAACTGATTCCATTTCTAACTTTTCACAATTCTGATGAAAGGTCATTGAACTGAAATGTTAACTCTGTTTCTCTCTCCACAGCTACTGCCTGACCGGCTGAGTATTTCCAGCATTTTCTGTTTTTATTTCTTTGCAGCACTGGCTGGTTTCACTGCATCCAGGACATCGTTGACTGCATATATGTTGCTATCAGAGCTCCTAATCACCAGCCAATAGCCTTCATGAACAAGACTGATGACCACTACACAAGTGCCCGGATTATCATCAATCACAGAAACAGGATAATGCAAGAGTGTGCAAGGTTCCCAACCAGCTTTCACAATGGCTGGAATTTTTCATTGGGCGAGAGGCCACCGGCCAATGGTGAGCCCGCCTCCGCTGGGCCTGGGGAGCCAGACTGGGGTTTTCTGCTCCCAGGCCCTTAATTGGTAATGGAGCTGCCAGCCAATCAGCAGGCTGGCAGCTCTTAGTCCCAGCAGCACCACTGGGAGCGGTGGCCACTGCTGGGATTACACCCAGCCATCACAAGCAAGGCGAAGGATGGCCCCGGAAGACAGGTAAGTTTTTAAGGCCTCGCTGGGGACGGTCGGCCGGGCTCACGTGAGGCAAGGACAATTGGTTGGTGGGGGGGGGGGGTGGTGGGGGGATTGTTGTGCGTTGCAGTTGGGGCATTGGGAGCAGCCCTTCACGGCGCACTGGGTGCCCAATCAGAAGGGCCCCCCCAGCCCGCAAGTAGGCTACCTAGTTTTACCAGGTGGAGTTCTTGAGGCTTTTGCCATCCAGCCACCCAGAGTGGGTGGGAGGAGGCCCTTACGTGCCAGTTAATTGGCCACTTAAGGGCCTTAATTGGCCTGGGGCGGGCGGGCCATTTCTCACTGCCGCTGCCCCATGTGAAATTGCAGCGGGGGCGGGAGGGGGTCGGGAACATCCCCTACCCCCCCCCCCCCCCCACTGCCTCTCACCGGCCACCAACTTGCTCATTTGGGGGCCATAAAATTCCAGCAAATGTTTCTTTTGTGCGACACTCAACCCGTCCCCCCGCCCCCCCTCCAATATTCAACACTTGTAAGAGTGTTACAGGATATTGGCTGGTGTAAGGCTCATGACACCCCTTGACTGCCCCACCAAGGCTTAGTGGTACTTGAACTAACAACATTATTTTGTCTTGTCTTTCTTAATTATACCATCTTTCCTCAGGTTGGTTAATCACACCGGAAACAGCTACTCAGGCTGGACAAAGACTGCACATTTCTATGCATGGCTGCTCATGTTATGACTGGCTACTCATGCTGGAATACAATACTTATTTCTGGGTTTAGTTACTCATTCTTATATATTGTTATTCACACTGTGGTGTGGCTACTCATTCTTGGGTGGTGTTACCCATTCCAGGATATTGTTATTCATGCTAGGGTGCAGTTACTCACACTGGGGTATGGTTACTTAGTTCTGCATAGAGTTACACATTCCTGACAAATGGATGCTCATACTGGAGTACGGTTACTCATACTGGAGAATGGTTCTTTATGCTGAGATATGGTTAGTCATTCTGGGATACAGTTACTCAGACTGAGATATGATAACTCACTAAAATAAAAGCAAAATATTGCAGATGCTGGAAATCTGAAATAAAAACAAGAAATGGCTGGAAATACTCAGCAGGTCTGGCAGCATCTGTGGAGAGAGAAGCAGACTTAACGTTTCAGGTCAGTGACCCTTCTTCAGAACTCATACTTGGGTATGGTTACTCACACTAGGATGTGGTTCCTCATTCTGGGATATAGTTACTTATACTGGGGTATGACTACTCACCCTGGGGTAAAGTTACTCAGACTGGAATATGGTTATTTATGCTGGGGTAGGATTGCACATTCTTGGCTAGAGTTGCTCAGATTTTGGGTGTAATGTGCATGCCGATAGCATTCAGTGAACCAAAATCTTATTAAAAAATAAATGGGTGAAAGCGTCCCGACTAATGATTAAGAATTGTAAGCATTAAAATATGACTTTTGATCTAAAATCTAGATAAAGTACCACCTGTTTGGCTGCTTTACAAACTCAAGTTTCTTATACAATCCAATTAAGGACATGAAACCTTTTAGGAAATGAAACATTATACTCAAAATATTCTGTTAATTTTGTGCTTAGGATTTGGGATCAAAGTCACAAATGACATCCTCTGTGAGACAGTGACCAATCGTGTATTATCCTTCCTCATCTCTTCAACTTCACAACCAGGTAATTATCCCTTAATTGTCTTATCATTCAGCTGATTGACTTGGATACCTGACCTCACGTTTCAAACAACCTTTCAAGAGTAATCTTGTTCAGCAACTCTTTTTCAACAGAGCTGTGGCATGTGAATCTGTCCTTGCAGGAAGGCTATGAAGGTGAGCTAAGGTGAGAAACAGAGTTAGCTGTTCTGCCCCTCTTAGGCATATGTTTGAGAACTTTTTTTTGAATATGTAATAGGTGCAAAGCAGAGTAGAGCCAAAGAAACTTTTAAGAGAGAGACAGATATCTCATGAAATTGATTTAGATGTTACTGGGTGCAACAAAATACCTGGAGGAATCTATATTAGTTTAGGAAGGGAAAACAGATTTCCTGTACTGCAGCAATCCTAGCACAGCAAATGGTGATTCTGGATTCTGCTGTCAAAGGAGGGAGTTTAAAGTTTAACATCATTATGCAAGAAGTACCGCAGGTTAAGAAAAGCTACGCTAAATTTTCATGGATGATATAGCATCACATTCTATTGACCATTTATTTTATGAATATTCACAGTATCTTCATTTTAAATGGCATCACATAACATAGCTTATTGACACTCAGACTGCACCAGCTGCACTGAAACCCAATCATAAAGGAATATAATGCCACATTAAATTGATCTTTTTGAAAATAATTTTACCTAATTCTTTGCCTCATTAATTTTAAATATTTTGTATAAACAGAGGAGCTAATGAGAAACTAAAGGCTGTGAATTATCTTCTCTAGTGATGCTGACGACGAGTAACAAATAACATTATCACATTTTTGGGATGTTCCAATATGCTTGACAACCAATGAACTGCTTGTGAAATGTTGTAACTGTGGTTATTATAGGCAAATAATCCAGCCAAGTTGCGCTGAGCCAGGTCCTACAAAAGCAAAGGAATGAATCACCAGATACTTCTTTGGTCTTGGTGAAAGAGGAATATTAGCCAGGACAACAAAAGAACATCCTACTCTTCCTTATAAAGTCATGGGGCCCTTTAGGTTCACCTGAGCCATGGCGTATCCAGTGTCAGGTGTTTATATGTATCTTGGTACATCTTGGATACGTGCTAAGGAGGGGACTAGGGGTAGGATGCAAGATATGACATCTGACAGCTGATTAGAGGACCGTGCTAGCATATAAGTTTTGTAACTATGAGCAATTAGCCTCCTTTATAAGACGGCCAATATGCTGCGATACTTGCAGAAGTCTTTTTGGGGTGTCCAGGCCAAGACCCAGTGGGCCTCACTTCCACCCCTTCAATGACCTAGACACCAATTTCTTTGCAATGTCCAATCTGCAAGTATTCTGATCGAAACATTGCCCCCGCCATCCCACTCCCTGTGATGTCATAGGCCTTCAAAGGAGCAGTCAGATCTTCTGCCCATCCCTGTGGTAATTACCATCAGGGCAGAGACTGAGCACTTCTAGGTGCAATGTTAGTGGTAGGATGTGAATGATAATGTGGTGATATTGTCTGCCTTTGCCAAGCCCCTTCCCAGCCCCTATGGCCATCAATTTATGCCCCAGGTCCCAAGAACATTTGGGGGCCAAGGTACTTACTGCTGTGTTGTAGACCTAACTGCCTACCTTTACGATCAGACTGCTTAGCAAATGTCGTTTAGTTCCAGAGAGGAGATCGAGAATAACCTAATGTAAACTTTAAACTATAAGAATAAAACTTACAAAATGACATTTTATTCAGTCAAATTATTAAATGTAAAACACATTCTTGTTGAACTAAAAGATTCCTTAGTCTATTGTTCTGCAAGGAGCACACAATTTGGGATTGTGCCAGTAATAACCAGGGAATGCATTAAAGTCCATAATACCCCTGCTGGCCCAATGACAGCAAAGTAGGCTTCTTTAAGATTGATAACTTACCTGATAAGCTGCCTCGATAAAAAGAAATCAGCAGCATTCCATATTGATTCCTCTCTGATTCATCTCCAAATCTCCTATTTGTAGGCATGATAATTAAACATTCGCTCTGATAATTCATAAATCTGGGCCTGTTAATTCCATCTATATTCTCCCTGAATTTCCTTGCACTGAGCTTTGAAAACCTTCTGTATGAACAATGAAATCATAATTGACAGAGCTATATTATCCAGTGGAGTGCTCTGATAACACTTTCACACTACAGTAAATGGCAATATATCAAGATTCAGAGTTTTCACAACAAAGAGTAATATTTAAAAACATTGCAGCATGGATATTGTGAACCCTAACACCCAGTGCGCCCCTCCAACTCCCCTTTCCATCATTAGCCTGAAACCAATAAAAAAGTGGTGAGCATGGGCAGAAACTAACTTGAAATGGCATTTATCTGCCAGGTTTACCTGCTTTGCCCACCTCCAATTGTATGAGACACTCATGAGGCGCAACAGAATGTTAGTGGTAGGATGTGAATGATAATGTGGTGACATTGTCTGCTAGATTTCCTGTAATCCCAGCCTTCCATAAATCTCAGCAGCATGTGCTGGTATGGAACATCTTGAGATGTAAATGTCAACAAAGGATGTTGGCAGATATCAATATTAAACTTCTGTTTGAGATTTTGATGTATTGTAAAAAGCACATTTATATGAGGAGGTAATTTATTCCTTTTCTCAGATTAAAGTCATAAACCTGCATCAAAAACAAGGTAAAACATGAACATTACAACTTTTTTGAAAGCAAAAAGGTATATACGATAGGTTACTTGACTTCTCCCAAATACAACGGGGATTTTTAAAAATCTGCTCATGGGATGTGAGTGTTGCTGGCAAGCATTTATTGCCCATCTCTAATTGCCCTTGGGAAGGTGAAGGTGAGTCGCCTTCTTGAGCCGCTGCAGTCCATCTGGTGTAGGTGTAGAAAGGAGCTCCAGGTTTTTGACCCACAGATATAATTCCAAGTCAGGATGGTTTGTGCCCTGGAGGGGAACTTGCAGGTGGTGGTGTTCCCATGTGTCTGTTGCCCTTGTCCTTCTAGCTGGTAGAGGTCGGGGGTTTTGAAAGTGCAGTTGAAGGAACCTGGATAGTTGCTGCAGTGCACTTTGTAGATGGTACACACTGCTGTCATTGTGCACTGCTGGTGGAGGAGTGAATTTTTAGGTGGTACATGGAGTGCCAATCAAGCAGGCTGCTTTGTCATGGATGGTGTTGAGATTCTTGAGTGTTGTTGGAGCTGCACTCATCCAGGCAAGTGAGAGTATTCCATCACATGCCTAACTTGTGCCTTGTAGATGGTGGACAGGCTTCGGGGAGTCAGGAGGTGAGTTACTCACCACAGAGTTCCCAGTCTCTGTCCTGCTGTATCGTAGCCACAGTATTTATATGGCTGGTCCAGTTAAGTTTTTGCTCAATGATAATCCCCAGGATGTTGATGGTCGAGGATTCAATGATGGTGATACAACCAGGTGAAAAAGGTGTCTCGGGACCCCTCTCAGCCTTCACCTGGTCTCACCATAACAGGGTTTAATTTTTAAAACACTGTTTTTAGATCCCCTTTGGTGAATCCTGGTTCACCGCTTTCCAATTATAAGGCAAAGAAACCAGCACAAACAGACTTTCTTAGGTTTAAGGAAGAAAAGATGACATGTATTAAACTTGAACTAAACTCTAATTCGGTTGAAGCCTACGGATACATGACGCGCCCACACTAGCATGCATATGTGATACACAAATGCAAATAGAGACAGAAAAGAGCAGAAGAAAAACAAAGTGAAAAGATTGAAGCAATATCTGAAGAGTTTTTGTTACGGTTCTTCGAGCTCACTGTAGAGTCCTTGATTGTAGATAGATCTTGCTTTTCATTGGGGCCCAGTATTCTTCTTAAACCTTGTTTGCTGTCGGAGACGTTTCTCTCTTGGGGTTCATGTGTCTTCAGAGAATTCAGAGGCTTGTGAGAAAGAGATGGGAGCAGACAGAAGAGAGATCTACTCAACTCAGGAGCAAACAGATTTTCTGAGTTCAAATTGTTTGTACAATTCAGAAATCCCAGGTTGCCCAGCTGGTTAGTCATGTGGCTAACTGGTCTGACCACATCTGGGATTGTATCACCTTAGCAGTCTCTAGAATGCTCCTCTTACACACAGTACCTGGTGATCAAGGTCCATTGTGGGTTGACTGTGTCAGGGAATGGCCCCTTGTCTTTCCAATCACCATCTGTTAATATACAAATGTCTTTTCCAGCCAAGGCTGATCTGCTTAACAAGTCCTTTCTTCACTCCAGTAAAAGTTTAAAATCAATGTTCATGACAAAATTAATGTGCCTCATTCTTGGTGCAGGTGGGGGCCTAACAGGACACCTCCACACCTAGAGGAATGAAATACGATTTGAGAAAAGGTGCATTTCATTAAATGGGTTGAGAGAAAATATAAGATACAGAAAAACCCATGCATTTCTCTCATTCATTCACAAATCCTAAAGCTTATTAAAATCACCCCTTTTTGGCATCCCAATCAACATGTGGTTCTTTTTTCGGGAAGTTTCTCTTCTATTTGCCCATTTCCATGGCTGCCTAGGGTCTTTGCTCCTGTTGAGGTAATTTTTTTTTTCAGGACTGTCAATAATGGGCAGGTCTGTCCTTAACTCTCTTTCAGTGCTTTGCTGAGTCATGCAAGGGCTTTTGACTTTGGGGGGTGGGTGGTTCTCATTGGTTCTGACTGTGGGGGAACATTCTTTGCTAATCTCCCCTTTGTTCTCTGGAACTCTCCTACCTGCAGGTATTTGTGCAGATGCTACTGCAACCCCCTGTGGCGTATCGACTAGGTGAGGCATTATCCTCATGGTTGCCCTGCCTCCTAGAGGTCTTTCTTTATCTCTGCAGTTTCCAGTAAATGCTGTTAGCAACTCTGGTGGGCTGCTTCTAGTGTCTGCATTTACGAAGGAGGATGTGGGGTCTAACTTTTCACATTTTTCGGGGTTGGTTGACCAGACAGTAGGGGTTTTCATCCAGGATTCCTCCCAAACTTACTTTAACCTGCCCTCTTGACCATTTTCTTCCCTTCCCGGTCTCACCTTTTGCCAGCCTTGTGCCTGCCTGTCCCTTTTTGTTCTCGGCAGATGTCCCTTACAGTTGACCAGCCCTCTGCTGGAGGGTCTTTCTAACACCGATACAGGACATCGGGGTGCAGGTTTCACTGCAGGTTGGGGTTTCCCCTCAACCTGGCACATGCGCAACTTCTGCAGTACTCCACCACATCTTTGTGGCGTTTTGGCCAGTCAAACTGCTGTCTTATGCGGGCTTTGGTCTTTCGTATACTGGCATGTACAGCCACTGTGGTCTTGTGGCCCTTCTTAACATTTCTCTCCGGTACCTCTGTGGCACCACTCACTGGTGAACTACTGTTCACTCCTTGCTCTCAGGTCTGTGAGGAGAACTCCATTTCCTCATCAGTACCTCATTCTTTAAATCGTAGCAATCATGGATTCCCTCTGCTTCACTTTCAGTCTGGGTAGCCTGTGCTAACTCTTGCAATACTGGGTCAGCTCACTGAGCCTCAGCTAGGGAAAATCCATTTAATTCATTCCCTTGGTCTCCTAACTTTCCAAAGAAAGTCTCGGACAGATAGACCTGGTCATCTGCCTGTAGTTCTAATTCAGTCTCCTCTGGGGGAGCTGGTTTGATCATGGCCCTGATCCATTACACATTCAGGGTAACTGCAGGGATCCATCTCTTGCCACTGCCCTGTCTCTCTGACCTCTTGCAGTCTTTCTTTCACTACTGGGGGGGTCTATCACCTTCACCCCACCAGATCATTACCTAGGAGCAGGTCAACCCTGTCCACAGGCAAACTAGGGACGATCCCTACCGCCACAGGTCCTGAAATGAGATCACACTCCAGGTGCACCTGGTGTACAGGTACAGGCACACACTGCCCTCCAATACCATTCACCTCCATTCTGGTGTTCACTGCACTCTCTGGGGGAAAGGTCAGGCCTTTTCTCAGTAAAAGGGATCGAGTGGCCCCTGTGTCCCTGAGGATTACTATGGGCTTGCTTGCCCCACTCAAGGGTATGGGGTTACTTTCCCTTCAGACACAAAACCCTGATAACCTTCAGGAATCCTATTGAGTTTTCCTGCACTTGCAGCCGTAAGCTTCCTGGATCTCACTCTTACTGCAGTTAAAGCCACAGCTTGCTCTGCTGTGATTTCCATCAGGTTCCTGTCTTCACAGAGCAGGTGTGTCCTGATTAACCCTACAGGTTTTCCCTTTACTTTAGAGTAGTCAGCTTTTAAGTGCCCTGCTTTATTACAATAGAAGCACACTGGTCTCCGGGTCTCACTCTTGCTCACAGCACCTTCCTTTTTGGCTAGAGGAGGGCCCCCTGTGTCTCCTGCTTTTCTTTCTCTTGCTGGACTGCTTGCCGCTTCTATCACCTTCCCACCCTTTGGCCTTTTCATATTTGTGGGGGTGACTAGGAAAGCTTCTCCCCTGGGAAACCAAATTATAAATTAAAGCAAACTCATCAGCCAGAACAGCCGCTTGCTGGGCACTCTGGACCCGCTGCCCCTCTAGATGGGTCTTTATGGACAGTGGAAGAGAGTGTTTAAATTCTTCTAACAGAATTACTTCTCTGAGATTTTCAGAGCTGAGCTGTACTTTAACAGCCCTCAACCACTGGTCAAAGCCAGCTGCTTACTTCTTTCAAATTCCAGATTAGCTTGCTTTTTGAGGGTTCTAAATTTCTGGCGATAGGCTTCGGGTACTAATTCATATGCCCCGAGGATAGCATTTTTTGTCAGTTCGTAATTGGATGAACTCTCATCTAGCAACAGGGAATGAACCTCATGGGCATTTCCAGTTATCCTGCTTTGCAGTAAAAGGGGCCAGGTCTTAGCTCCTTCTCAAAGGTCACAAAAGACTTTTCTACATCTTCCTCATTGAATTTTGGAATTAATTGAGCTAGTTTTAACCATTCTGTACCCAGCCCTGAATTACATTCCTCTATATTGGCTGTGCTTTCACGGGGGTTACTCGGTCGCCCCCTAGTTAACGCAAGCTACTTCAGCGCTCTTTCTTTGCATTCCTTCCAGAATATTCTTTCTCTCTCTCTCCATGCTCTCTCGTTCCTTCTCCTGTCTTTCTTTTTCTTCATGTTCCTTCTGGAAGTCTCTATCTTTCTCCCTCTCCTGCCTCTCTCTCTTTTTCCTGTTTTTCTCTATCTCTTTCTGTTTCCCTGTCTTCTACTTCAAGTTTCCTTTGTTCCAATTGTATCTTTGCTAACAACACCCTGTCAGAGTCTGCTTCTAACCCTATTTTTGCTTCTTCAGATTCAAATTCAACAGGAAAAATGGTTGGCCACTAGCCATATGAGTTCAGACTTCCTAACCCTGTCGTGTACAGTGATCCCCCACTGCTCAGTCATTTTCCTCAACTCCTCCATAGACAGTGCTTTTAACTTATCCCAAGTTACTTCACCCAGGCTTGGAGAGCTACGCACTTCAGTTGCAGACATGTTCATATTCAATCACACAAAACCACAAGAAAAGCTGTATTGAAATCTTGCTCTTTTTTTTGATTGGGAGCAATTTGGCTTCCCACTTCCAATTTCTCTTGTTTGTCTGTGGGTCAATTCCGGATGCTAGCACTCAATTTTCTGTTGCGACCAGGTGAGAAAGGTGTCTGGGGGCCCCTCTTAGCCTTCACCTGGTCTTACTGTAATAGGGTTTAATTTTTTAAACACCGTGTTTTTAGATCCCCTTTGGTGAATCCTGGTTCATGGTTTTCCAATTATAAGGCAAAGAAACCAGCACAAACAGGCTTTCTTAGGTTTAAAGAAGAAAAGTTGAAATGTACTGAACTTGAACTTAAACTCTAATTCAGTTGACGCCTACTGAAGATGCGCACGCGATATGCGATACACAAATGCAAATAGAGACGGAAAAGAGAAGAAAAATAAAGTGAAAAGTTTGAGGCAATATCTGAAGAGTTTTTGTTATGGTTCTTCGAGCTCCCTCTAGAGTCCTTGATTGCAGGTAGATCTTGCTTTTCATTGGGGCCCAGTATTCTTCTTAAACCTTGTTCACTGTAGGAGACTTTTCTCTTTTGGGGTTCATGTGTCTTCAGTGGATTCAGAGGCTTGTGAGAAAGAGATGGGAGCAGACTGGAGAGATCTACTCAGTTCAGGAGCAAACAGATTTTCTGAGTTCAAGCTGCTTGTACAATTCAGAAAACCCCAGGTTGCCAAGCAGGTTAGTTATGTGACTAACTGGTCTGACCACGTCTGGGAATGTATCACCTTAGCTGTCTCTGGAATGCTCCTCTTACACACAATACCTGGTGATCAAGGTCCATTGTGGGTTGAATGTGTCAGGGAATGGCCCTTTGTCCTTCCAATCACCATCTGTTCATATGCACATGTATTTGCCAGCCACGGCTGATCCGTTTAACAAGTCCTTTCTTCACTCCAGTAACAGTTTAAAATCAATGTCCATGACAAAATTAATGTCCCTCATTCTTGGTGGTGGGTGGGGTGGGGTGGAGGTGCCTAGCATGACAGATGGTAATGCCATTGAATGTCGACGGAGATGGTTAGATTCTTTCTTGTTGGAAATGGTCATTTCTGGCACTTATGTGGTGTGAATGTTAGTCGCCTCTTGACAGCCCAAGCCTGAATGCTGTCCAGGTCTTGCTGCACACAGGCAAGGACTGCTTCAGATTTTGAATAGTCGCAAATGGCACTGAACATTATGCAATCATCAGTGAATACCCCACTTCTGAACTTCTGTTGGAGGGATGGTCATTGATGAAGCAGTTGAAGATGGTTGGGCCTAGGACACTACCCTGAGGAAGTCCTGCAGTGATGTCCTGGGGCTGAGATGATTGGCTTCCAACAATCACAGCCATCTTCCTTTGCACTACGTATGACTCCAACCAGTGGAGAGTTTTCCCCCTGATTTCCATTGACTTCAGTTTTGCTAGGACTCCTTGATGCGACACTCATTAACTGATATCGAGGACAGTCACGCTAAGCTCATCTCTGGAATTCAGCTCTTTTATCATGTTTGGACTAAGGCAATAAAGAGGTCTGAAACCGAGTGCCCCTGGTGACACTGAAACTGAGCGTCGATGGGTAGGTTATTGGTGAGTAAGTGCCACTTAATATCATTGTCAATGACACTTTCCATCATTTTGCTGATGATTGAGAGTAGACTGACAGGACAGTAATTGGCTGGATTGGATTTGTTCTGCCTTTTGTGGACAGGAAGTTTTCCACATTGTCGGGTAGATGCCAATGTTGCAGCTGCGCTGGAACAGCTTGGCTAGGGGCGTGGTTAGTCTTGAGCACAAGTCATCAGTACTACAGCCGGGTTGTTGTCTGGGCCTAAAGCCTTTGCTGTACCCAGTGACATCAGCTGTTTCTTGATATTGCTTGGAGTGAATCAAATTGGCTGCAGACTGGAATCTGTGATGCTGGGGACCTCAAGAAGAGGCTGACTTGAATCATTCACTCGGCACTACTGGCTAAAGATGGTTGCAAGCCTTGTCCTTTGCAGTGACATACTGGGCTTCACAATCAATGAGGATGGGAATGTTTGTTGAACCACCTCCTCCCGTTAGTTGTTTAATTGTCCACCATCATTCATGATTGAATGTGGCAGGATTGCAGAGCTTTGATCTGATCTATTGATAGTGGGATCACTTTACTCTGTGTACCGCCTGCTGTGTCCGCTGTTTAGCATGAATGTAGTCTTGTGTTGAAGCTTCACCAGGTTGGCACTTTATTTTTAGGTATACCCACTGCTGTTCCTTGCATGATCTTGTACACTCCTCATTGAACCAGGATTGGTCCCCCAGCTTGATGGTAATGGTAGAGTGAGGGATATGCCGGGCCGTGGGGTTACAGATTGTGGTTGAATACAATTCTGCTGCTGCTGATGTCCCACACGGCCTCATGGATGCTTAGTTTTGAGCTGTTAGGTCTGTTCTGAATCAATCCCATATAGCACGATGGTAGTGCCAAACAACATGATGGATGGTATCCTCAGTGTGAGGACGGGACTTGTCTCTACAAGGACTGTCACTCCTGTCAATACTGCCATGGACAGATGCATCTGTGACAGGTAGATAGGTGAGGTCGAGGTCAAGTAGTTTTATCCCTCTTGTTGGTACTCTCACCACCTGTTGCAGGTCCGGTCTTGCAGCTATGTCCTTCGGGATTCAGCCAGCTTGGTCAGTAGTGGTGTTACTGAGCCACTGTCAGTGATGAACATTGAAGTTCCCCCACCCAGAGTACATTCTGTGTTCTTGCTACCCTCAGTGTTTCTTCCAAGTGGTGTTCAACATGGAGGAATACTGATGCATCAGTTGAGGGAGGATGATAGGTGGTCGTTAGCATGTGGTTTCCTTGCCTGTGTTTGACCTGATGCCATGAGACTTCATGGGGTTTGGAGTCAATATTGAGGACTCGTGGGGCCACTCTGCTCCTAATTGCCTACCACTGTCCTGTTAAGTGTGGTGAGTCTGATCTTCTGGTGGGACAGGACATATCCAGGGATGATGATGGAGGAGTCTGGGATATTGGCTGTAAGGTATGAGTTGATGAGGCTGTTGCTTGACTAGTCTGTGGGACAGCTCTCCCAAATTTGGCACAAGTCCCCAGATGTTAGTGAGGAGGAGTTTGCGGGGTCGACTGGGCAGGGTGTGCCTTTGCCGGTTCTGGTGCCTCGGTTAATGCAGGTTGTCTGTCCAGTTTCATTCTTTTTTGATTTTTCTGTAGCAGTTTGATAGAACCAAGTGGCTTGCTGGGCCATTTCAGAGGCCAGTTAAGAAACAACCACATTGCCACATAGCAAAGGCCACCAAGCATACACAGCTGAGGAGGAAACCAAGGAGTGGCAATGCAGAAGATAGTTATATTTTGTGATTTATTTCATGTGGTTATGGCAGTTGCCTTTCTTTTTATTTGGTTACATTAAGGACTCCAAACAATCATTTTTCAGGTACACAGCAACAACCTCTGTACCAGGGGTATCCAATATCCAACATACAGGCCGCGGACCAGGATCCAGCCTGCCAAAGGATTGCATCTGACCCATCGACCTGGTCGTGGTTCGGCTCTGATTGACAGCTCCCCTGTAAGTCAGGTGGTGGGGGTAGGCGGGACCTATGTATGATGGGAGGGGGACCTCTATCTGTGATTGGTCACTCTCTGTGACTGTCAGGGGCTGCCTGGGCAGCATTCGCACTGATTGGTGAAATGAGGCGCAGGCAACCTGGGATTGGCACGTCTGCTGCTTTTCCGCAGTTCAGTAAATGTCCTGTATCCTGCACACTGGCCAGCTTCCCACTTCCACTCGCCCCAACTTAAATAGTACATACATGGTAATTATCCAGTTGTAGGAATGGATTCTGTGGGGAAAACTGAGCGGGGAGTGGGCATTGGGAACACTGAGCATGGAGCGGGGAATAGGGAGTGGTGAATACTGAACAGGGAGCATGGAATAGGGATCAGGAACACTGAGCAAGGAACAGGGAGCAGGGAAGAGGGAATGGGGAACACTGAGCAGGGAGCGGGGAATAGGGAGTGGTGAATATTGAGCAGGGAGCAGGGACTAGGGAGCGGGGAACATTGAGCATGGAGTGGGGAATAGGGAGCGGTGAACACTGAGCAGGGAGCAGTGAACACTAAGCAGGGAGTGGGGAATAGGGAGCGGGGAACATTGAGCACGGAGTGGGGAATAGGGAGCGGTGAACACAGCAGCGAGCAGTGAACACTGAGCAGGGAGTGGGGAATAGGGAGTGGTGAACACTGAGCAGGGAGCGGTGAACACTGAGCAGGGAGTGGGGAATAGGGAGTGGTGAACACTGAGCAGGGAGTGTGGAATAGGGAGCAGTGAACACTGAGCAGGGAGTGGGGAATAGGGAGCGGTGAACACTGAGCAGGGAGTGTGGAATAGGGAGCGGTGAACACTGAGCAGGGAGCGGTGAACACTGAGCAGGGAGTGGGGAATAGGGAGCGGTGAACAAAGAGCAGGGAGTGGGGAATAGGGAGTGGGGAATAGGGAGCGGTGAACACTGAGCAGGGAGTGGGGAATAGGGAGCGGTCAACACTGAGCTGGGAGCGGGGAATAGGGATCGGTGAACACTGAGCAGGGAGTGGGGAATAGGGAGCGGTGAACACTGAGCAGGGAGCGGTGAACACTGAGCAGGGAGTATGGAATAGGGAGCGCTGAACACTGAGCAGGGAGTGTGGAATAGGGAGCAGTGAATACTGAGCAGGAAGTGGGGAATAGGGAGCGGTGAACACTGAGCAGGGAGCGGGGAATAGGGAGTGGTGAACACTGAGCAGGGAGTGGGGAATAGGGAGCGGTGAACACTGAGCAGGGAGCGGGGAATAGGGAGTGGTGAACACTGAGCAGGGAGTGGGGAATAGGGAGCGGTGAACACTGAGCAGGGAGTAGGGAATAGGGAGCGGTGAACATTGAGCAGTGAGCGGGGAATAGGGAGCGGTGAACACTGAGCAGGGAGTGGGGAATAGGGAGCGGTGAACACTGAGCAGGGAGTGGGGAATAGGGAGCGGTGAACACTGAGCAGGGAGCGGGGAATAGGGAGTGGTGAACACTGAGCAGGGAGTGGGGAATAGGGATCGGGAACACTGAGCAGGGAGTGTGGAATAGGGATCGGGAACACTGAGTAGGGAGTGTGGAATAGGGACCAGTGAACACTGAGCAGGGAGTGGGGAATAGGGAGTGTGGAATAGGGAGTGGGGAACACTGAGCAGGGAATAGGGAGTGTGGAATAGGGATCGGGAACACTGAGCAGGGAATGGGAATAGGGATCGGGAACACTGAGCAGGCAACTGGGAATCGGGATCAGGAACAGTGACCAGGAAGCGGGGAATAGGGAGCAGTGAACACCGAGCAGTGTGCAAGGTTATCCATTGTCCTGGCTTGTAGTTCACGGGTCATTGAATATCGTAAGAACTGACTTCTGTTTAAACAATGGGAAGGCAACAGTTATTTTCAAGAAGAGAAAAACAGTAGTTTAGATAAAACAACAGCTGTGCATGGCCTACCCTAACCAGCATGAAAACAAAAATAAAAAGTTCTTGGGGAAAAACAAGTTCATACTATTGATTGCCATTAATTACATAATTGATTAATTACTTGACTTAATCAGAGCACAATCATACTTCATTTTAAATCAATGTATACAAAGTGACCTTTAAAGATTCTACAGGTTTAATCCAGGTTTTTTTAAATTAAAAAATCAAAAGCAAAGCAAAAGCAAGGTAGAAGTAAAATCCAAAAACGTATAAAAAGTAGTGGCTGCAGGCCTCAGACTGACATGTCCCAGATTATTTTTTCTAAAAGCTTTTCCACCACTGAAGTTAGACTGACTGGCTGTAATTGCACCCTTTTTTGAACAAGGGTGTAACATTTGTAATTCTCCAGTCCTCTGGCACCACCTCTGTATCCAAGGAGGATTGGAAGATTATGTCCTGTATGTCTGCAATTTCCACCCTTACTTCCATCAGTATCCTCAGATGCATTCGATCCGGTCCTGGTGACTTATCAACTTTAAGTACAGCCAGCCTTTCTAATACCTCCTATTTATCACCAAGACTTTGGCAGCATCTACCTCCATGGTAAAGATAGAATGCAAAGTACACATTTTAATCCCTTTGCCTCCAGGCATAAATCCTCTTTTTGGTCCCTAATTGGCCTCACTTCTTTTACCACTATCATGCTCATGGAGGGAACAGTAATGAAATATAAAATGAACTAGAGGAATTATGAAATAAAAGTCAACTGTTGAACTGATCTATAAAAAAAATGGACGTATTTGTGCCACAGACAAAATAGAGTAGAGGTCAGGTGACCCCTCCTGTACGGTCAATAAACAGTTTGTCTGTTGAAGACAAAACTCATTATCCACATCTGAATTAGCTTTGGGTAAAACACTTTGAAATGGAAAACAGCCAATTCCATGCCAACAACTCCTATCTGCAGGAATGGAGCTAACAAAGACTTTTACAGACAGACTGGGTGGAATCGTTTGAGTGCTGCGGCATTCTCGATGGCGGGACTGCAAGTTGTCGTAACTTCCACTTCTGCCGTAAATCCTGATTCCCGCGCGATTTTGTATTCAAATTAGCCATGCGGTAATGGGCATGAGGGACACGTGGAATTATATGGCGGGGGCGGTCTTTCATTGGTGGAACCCGCTGTCACTACCCCAAACACCATAATCGCCACAGATATAAAACATTCTGTGCTTGCAGCTATACGGATCAGCAACCTTCCTTTCATGTCAATATATTCAGACTAACTTAAATTGAAGCTTTTACTTAAATCAAAATGTTTTTGCCACCCCCTCTATATGAAGCTGCCAAATACCCACCCATTAGTTTTCACCTCCTACCCACCCCACCTCCCACAGAATCCATTTGCCTCCATTGACTGTGACCATTTCCTCTGCTAGCCAGTACCTTGAATTTGTCCCACAGCTCCTGATGTTGACAGTACTCATCCCTCCCTTTAGGCACTTGCCAAATATCTTCACACAGTACTGATCTAATCCATCCATCACCCTCACAGCCAACAAAATGCATCTTCACCATCAACATCAACCATTTAACAACTTGGACGCTCCACTCCACCTTCCCCTGCTCCTCGCTGCACCTGATCAACCCTATCCTTCCCGCCCCAACTACCCTCCCCTGCTCCTCCATGTAAGCCCCCGTCCATGCCATCACTGCCATCCCCTGAGATGATTCACTCTTGCTGGTGCTGAGCCTGGTGGTAAACATCCATTTCAATGCTGCCGTTAGTTTAACAGATGAGTTAAAGAGAGAAGAGCACAGTCCTGAGACTCAACTGCACAAATCCAACTTTTGCACACCACGTTGAAACATTTGTGAACCGGGTGGCATGGGAATATTGCTCGCTATTCACTTAATCTGGCAAGTAGGACTGAATTGTAATTATGTGTAGGGTTATGAGTATTTGTTTTATTTAAATGAATGCAAAGCTGAAATTCGCCAATGCACTGGGGGAACCCCGGAATGCCGCAAACACGCGATGAATTAATTCATCTAAAATATCCTGCTGTTGGGAATCCAGAAAAAAAAACTCCCGCCGAATTATATCTCCCGGCACGCCACAAGTCTGTCGTGGCAGACAGCATAAAATTTCCTCCACTGACTCCGCAGTCAAGACTAAAATAATAGGTGTGAACCAGCACCACCTTAGCAGAATGAACCACATTCAGACGTCATCATATAACAATGGTGCCCATAATCTGGAACATTGTATGAATCATCCCAGGAGAGAGAGCTTAGTCACCTGACCAATACCCAACATTACAAGTTTTTACCTTAAAAGGTATCTCTCTGGACAGAGAGAGGCAGAAAGCAGAGAAAGCCTTTTCCATTCAGAACAGCTGTGAGATAGTTCCAGCTAAGCAGGAGCCCTACTGATAATACCGTTTAGCTACTGCAGCATAAAAATTGCAAGGTGACTTTGGAACTCTCCATCTGTGAACGTGAACCAGAATTTCCACCATCGACTTTGGATTGAGGCTTAACCACAAGGAGCCTGCAACACTTCATCCTTTTCAAGACAACGAACATTTTAGGCCTTTACCGCTGAAAGATTTCCTCCAAAAAGCTTCTAAAGGTTTGTTAAAACAATGGGCTCTTTCACAACAATTGGATTCCAATTGCATGCTACCCTTTACTCTATCTTTTCTTGTGTGTGTGTGTGTGTGTGTATGCATGAGTGGGTGAAGTCGTGAATATTTTTTGGTTATTGTGTAAAAAATGAATATTTATATTTCTTTTCAACCTACGAGAAAACCTGTCATTTGTCTATTTACCTGATCCTTAAAACACTCAGGAACTTAAACACTATGTTTAAAACATTATCTATAGTCAGTCGAGAGGTGAAAAGTGGAAGTCACCACACCACTTCCCATGTGACGGAACACCACTCTCTTGCTATTCATTTGCCTTTAGAAGACTTTTGGATTCCATTTTATGTCAGCTGCCAGTCTCCTCTTATACTTTCTTTGAGTCTCTTATTTCTTTCTTCATTTCCCCCCTGGACCTTCTATATTCAGCCTGGTTCTCGCTTGTATTACCGTCTGACATCTGTCATATGCATCCTTTTTCTGCTTCATCTTACTCCTTACCCCTTTCAACATCCAGGGAGCTCTGGCTTTTGGCTTTATTTGTCTTACCTTTTCCCCTCTTGGGAATCTACTTTGACCATCCCCGACCTATCTCCTCTTTAAAGCCATCCCATTGTTTCAATACAGTTTTGCCTGCCAATCTTTGTTTCTAAGTCATCTGGGCCCTCCCCAATTATTTACTTTTACGAGAGATTGCTCCTTGTCCTTTTACATAGCTAACCTGAACAGGACTTGACAGGTTAGATGCAGGAAGGATGTTCCCGATGGTGGGGGAGTCCAGAACCAGGGGTCATAGTCTAAGGATATGAGGTAAACCTTTCAGGACTGAGATGAGGAGAAATGACTTCACCCAGAGAGTGGTGAGCCTGTGGAATTTGCTACCACAGAAAGCAGTTGAGGCCAAAACATTGCATGTTTTCAAGAAGGAGCTAGATATAGCTCTTGGGGTGAAAGGGATCAAAGGATAAGGGGGGAAAGCGGGAACAGGCTACTGAGTTGGATGATCAGCCATGATCATAATGAATGGCGAAGCAGGCTCGAAGGGCCGAATGGTCTACTCCTGCTCCTATTTTCTATGTTTCTATATTTCTAAACCTTATGATACTATTATCACTGTCCCCTCAATATTCCCCTACTGATATATGATCCACTGACCTACCTCATTCTCCAGAACCAGATCCAGCAATGCCTCCTTCTTTATTGGAGCTGATCAAGATGCACTGATCAAGAAAACTCTCCTGAATTCACTTTAGAAGCTTTTCCACCTCTCTGCCCTTTACACTATTACTATCCCAGTCGATATTAGGATAATTAAATTCCCCCATTATAACTACGCTATAGTTTTTGCACTTCTCTAATTTTCTCGCAAATTTGTTCCTCTATATCTTTCCCACTAGTTGGTGGCATGTAGAATACACTCAGTAGTGCAATGGTACCTCAGTTGCTTCATAGCTTTTACCAAATTGATTTTGTCCTTTACCTCCCTTGGACTTCTCTCTCCAGCACTGTAATATTCTCTTTAGTCAATACTACCACCCCTCCTCCTTTCTTTCCTTCCTTCCCTAACTTTCCTGAACACTTTGTATCCAGGAATATTTAATATCCAGTCCTGTTATTTTTGAGCCAGGTTTCCAGTATTACAATGACATCATAGTGCACCTGCAGCTCACTACCCCTATTTACTACACTCTGTACGTTCATGTCCATGCACAGTAAACCTAATTTAGCCCTTATTGTATTCCCTCTTACTGGGACCCCATATAATACCTTACTAGTTCTGACTCTAGTCCATCTCTCCCAATTCTCTGTGAAACTGTTTTCCCCCTCTAATGTTACCTCCTGGTTCTCATCCCCTGTCAAGTTTGTTTAAACCCTCCCCAATAGCACCAGAAAATCACCCTGCAAGGACATTGGTCCTGGTTCTGTTCAGGTGCAACCTTTCTAGCCTTTATAGGTTCCATCTCCCCAGAATGAGTCCAAATCTCCCAGGAAACTAAAGCCCTCCCTCCTGCATCATCTCTCCAGCCATGCATTCACCTGCTCATTCCTCCTATTTCTATACTCACTTACACACAGCACCGGGAAAAATCCAGAGATTACAACCTTTGGCATCCTGCTCGCTGGTTTCTTTCCTAGCTCCCTAAAATCTTTCTGCAAGATCTCATCCGTTTTTCCACCTAGGTGCCATAAATATAAGATAGCGCAATAAATCCAAAAAGGAACTCAGGAGAAACTTCTTTCCTGAGACTGTGGTGAGAATACGTAACTCAATACTACATGGTTGAGGCAATAGCATAGATGCATTTAAAGGGAAGCTAGAAATGTTCATGAGGGCGAAAGGAATAGAAAAATATATTTGTAGGGTGAGATAAGGCAAGGTGGGAGGAGGCTTGTGTGGAGCATAAACACCACCCCATAAGACTAAGGGACATAGATTTAATGTTTTGGGAAAGAGATGCAGGGAGATTTAAGGAAGAACTTTTTTATGCAGTGAGTGGTAATATCCTGGAACTCGCTGCCTAATAAAGTGGTGGAAGCGGAGACAATGAATGATACCAAAAAGAAATTGGATGGGCACTTAAGGGAAATAAGCTTGCAGGGCTATGAGGATACTGTGCCAGGAACCTACCTTAATTGACAGAAGGACAAAAGGTATGAGTTCGAGACCAAGGCAGAGAAGGAGTATTCGTCCAAAGAGATGAGAATCAACAGCGATCTTATTTGGTACATACTTCAGAAGGTACTATAAGAAGATACAGGAGGAACTTTATTCCTATTCATCAAAGATATCAATCAGTCATACATTTGGACAAACCAGATGTTGAATCTGAAATTCAGAAAGCACCAGATACAACAAACCTCAATGAAAGCTCTCCAAGTCAAGAAAAAAAAGTTCAGAGAAAGAATACTAATCTTCTGACAACAACACGATAAGGGAGAGCTGTGAAGCTCCTGACAGATTGAATCTGTGATGTAAGAGACTTGGGGGAGATGGGGTAGTATATGAAAATAAATATGTGAATATATAAAAAATGTATATATATTTGGATCAAGACTTGGGGGCAGATGTTATATAAGGGTCTGAAAGGGTTAATGTTGAGAAAGTGTAAAGAATACCTCCTACCATGATGATGTAAGCGATCACATGTGAGAGAGACTTGAAGAGAGATGCAGTATGGCTTCTGAGCAGTCACATAGATTGGTGTGTAGCTGTACATAGTTATAATGCAATAAAGGTTAATGTTCGAAGTACTCAAGACTAAGGAATCTCACTAAGTTAGACTAACTAAGTTAAGGTGGCAGCATACCAATCAAATATACAACAGATGGAAACCTAGGATGGGGGTGGGCTGCAGAGTTTCACAATATGTCCTCTGATGCAGAAAATACACCCTCTAGTGTATTGTCTATTGGACAAGATGTGTCTGATTACTAAATCTTTTGGGGTCCAGATCTTGATCCCTGCCTAGAAACCCAGGTGAGCCCCACAACTGCAAGTTGGTCAACTGGTTTGCCTCATTTGACCAGGCATCCTTGCACCAACCATGCATTAGAAACACAGGAAGAAGAAAAGACCATTCAAGCTTGCTCCACCATCATATCAGATCACATTGACGCGTCATTGTTCCATATGCCTTGCCACCCTTACCCAACAAAAATCCAACCATCTTAGTCTGGAACACCCTAATTAACCATCAGCCCCTCTGCCCCCAGCATCTGGAAGCAAGTTCCAGATTTGCATTACTCTTTGTGCAAAAAAAACACTTTCTGATTTCAGTCCTAGCACTAATTTTAAGATTATGCCCTGGATTCACTCACCAGAGGAAATGAGTTTAAGAAAGATTGTATTAGTGCTTGCTGGTGGTTCACAGTTCCAACGTTGATGTTTGAAGGATAGAGGTGTTTCTTTTGGTGTGCAGGAGTGGGGCCTGGTACATTGTGAAACTGAAATCCCATGAATGTTCATTCCTAATATCGAGTTCAGATCAAACATATACTGAGCAAGAATGAACTTAGTGAAAATCTACAAGTTATAATTAAAATGTATTATGCTTTTTGCAATTTCTATGAAATTTTCTAATGTTCCACTGCTCTGCCAGCTAAAATTGTTCCAAGGCAGAGCATTGGTTTAGTTGTGATTTTGCTGTCAGTGACTTTAACAGACAGACTATTTTAATGTTTCATCTTAGAAAAGGCTCCCTGCTAGCCCACTGTTGTTTAATTACCGAGCTGCTTGTATACAGATTTAACAGATTGCCAAACTCCTTTGAAGCAATGAAATGAAACCATGTTTGCTGCAAATCAGAAGCACATTATTTTCTTTTTTTTAATATAACATCCGAATTCTGACAAAGCAGCATCAGCAGCACTGTTAAATAAAATATAGCTACAAAATCAGTCAGACGAGCCCAAGATTTATAGCTGATTCATCACTGAATACAAAAATCACCATTTACATTCTACATTCATTATGCCAAATACCATTTTTTATTTGCTTTCCATTCATTTCTGCATGCCAGGCTGCAGTCAGAAAATGTTACTGATTCTACACAGCAGTGGCAATTTTGCACAGTTGGTGAAAGATCAAAAGACTAACCACCAGTCTGCCTTCAAGCATATTTGGGAATTGGACTGTTCTGAGATCGCAAACTATCCCTTCATTTTTTTTGGGGGATTTTCTCCAAAATTCTTGTTGGAAATGTACTTGGGGAGGGAGAAGGACGGAAGAGAAGAAACATAAAAATGGTCAATGATTGGCTGTCCAAGTAGTTCAGCATTGTGAGGTATTGGGCAGCACAGTGGCGCTGTGGTTAGCACCGCAGCCTCGCAGCTCCAGCGACGTGCGTTCAATTCTGCGTACTGCCTGTGTGGAGTTTGCAAGTTCTCCCTGTGTCTGCGTGGGTTTTTGCCAGGTGCTCCGGTTTCCTCCCACAGCCAAAGACTTGCAGGTTGATAGGTAAATTGGCCATTATAAATTGCCCCTAGTATAGGTAGGTGGTCGGGGAATATAGGGACAGGTGGGGATGTGGTAGGAATATGGGATTAGTGTAGGATTAGCATACATGGGTGATTGATGGTCGGCACAGACTCGATGGGCCAAAGGGCCTGTTTCAGTGCTGTATCTCTTAAAAAAATAAAGTAGACAGGCCATAATGGGATCCTTGGGCTTTTGGGTCAGAAGTTGTGAAAATGCTATTTAAATGCAAGTTCTTGTTTTTAGGGGAAGAATTAAGGGAAGTAGCCGTGGCCTGAGAGGGAGTTCATAGAACTGCAAACTTGTTCTCTCGCAGGGGGAGTGACGGGGTGGAGGGCACATCACCACGCGATCTTCTCGGGGGCGGGACAAAGCGATTACGGCCTTCCCACCCAGGGGCCAATTGAGGCCCTTAAGTTGCCTATTAATGGCCAATTAAGGGCCTCTTCCTGCTGCCGCTGGGATCTTATCAGCAGCGAGGGTGAGGGGGGGCCTCCACCATGTGGGGAGGATGCCTTGTAACATGAGGCACCTCCCTGTGGGCTTAGGCAGGGGGTCCTCCTTTGTGGACATGCCCAAATTGTGGGGGGACCCATGGTTTCAAAACACCATGTCCAGCATGAGGGAACTCATGTTCAAAGATGAATCACTTCACAAAGGTGCTCAGGTTATTGAAGAACAAGACTTCGTCAGTTCGACATGTGGAAGAACCTATTCCTGAGAGTGAAATAAGGTTTGTGTATACTATCACGGACAGTAAGGGACCCGGTCCCATGTACAGTTATCACTTCAAGGGTTGTGCAGTTGCTATAGCAGGAATTTCAGTGTTGCTGTTTATTGATTTGTGTGTGAAAGTATCCATATTCAGCAAAGACCACCACCGTTGTTATTTTTCACAACTTTCTCTCACTCTGGTGACAGACACTCTTCAAGCTTACAGGGGTGACTCGATTATCCCGATCTTCGGAACGATCACAGTCCCAGTGCGCTACAAAAATGTCAATAAGATCATAAGAAAGAGGAGTAGGAGTAGGCCATTCGGTCCCTTCAGCCTGCTCTGCCATTCAGTAAGATCAGAACTGATCTGATTGTGGTCTTAATTCCACTTTCCTACCTGTCCCCCAAAACCCTTGACTCCCTTGTAGATCAAAAATCCATCTAACTCAGTCTGGAATATATTCAATGACCTAGCCTTCACTGCTCGCTGGGGAAGAGAATTCCAAAGATTAACGACCCTCTAAGAGAAGAAATTCCTCCTCATCTCCATCTTAAAAAGGGACACCCTTATTTTTAAACTGTGCCCCCTAGTTCGAGAATCCTCCACGAGGGGAAATATCTTCTCAACATCTACCCTGTCACGCCCCCTCAGAATCTTATATGTTTCATAGAACATAGAACAGTACAGCACAGTACAGGCCCTTCGGCCCACGATGTTGTGCCGACCCTTTAACCTACTCTAAGGTCAAACTACCTACATACCCTTCCTTCTACTATCATCCATGTACCTATCCAAGAGTCGCTTAAATGTCCCTAATGTATCTGCTTCTACTACCGCCGCTGGCAGTGCATTCCATGCACCCACCGCTCTCTGTAGAAAGAACCTACCTCTGACATCTCCCCGAAACCTTCCTCCAATCGCCTTAAAATTATGCCCCCTGGTGATAGCCCTTTCCACCCTGGGAAAAAGTCTCTGGCTATCCACTCTATCTATGCCTCTCATCATCTTGTACACCTCTATCAAGTCATCTCTCATCCTTCTTCTCACTCTTCTAAATTCCAATGAATATAGGCCCAACCTGCTCAACCATTTCTCATAAGACAATCCCTTCATCCCAGGAATCAGCCAAACAAACCTTCTCTGAACTGCTTCCAATGCAAGTATATCCTCCTTAAGGAGACCAAAACTGTACATTGTACTCTAGTTGTGGTCTCACCAATGTCCTGTACAGTTGTAGCAAGACTTTTATACTCCAGCCCCCTTGCAATAAAGGCCAAAATTCCATTTTCCTTCCTAATACTTGCTGTACCCGCACGCTAACATTTTGTGATTCATGTATGAGGACACCCAGACTCCTCTGCACCATAGCATTCTGCAGTCTCTCTCAGTTTAAATAATATTCTGCTTTTCCCTGCTTCCTGCCAAAGTGGACAACTTCACATTTTCCCACATAATATTCCATCTGCCAAATTTTTTCCACTCACACAATCTCTTTGCAGACTCTGTGTCCTCCTCACAACTTGTTTTCCTACCTATATTTGTATTGTCAGCAAATTTGGCTACATTACACTTGGTCCCTTCACTCAAGTCATAAATATAGAGCATAAATAGTTGAGGCCTCAGCACTGGTCCCTGTGGCACTCCATTAGTTACAGATTGCCAATCTGAAAATGCTCCCTTTATCCTGACTCTCTGTTTCCTGTTAGAGGATTGGCTAACTATCAGTGCAAAGATATTACTCACAACACTATGAGCTCTTATCTTGTATAGTAACCTTTTATGTGGAACTTTATAGAATGCCTTTTGGACATCCAAATACAGTCCATCAATTGGGGCTAGATTTAATGGTGGGTGGAGGGGGAGATCCCGTCCACTGGCCGAAAAGTCGGTGGCGATCCTGCCTCCACTGGACCTGGGGGTCCAGACTGGATTTTGTGGTCCCTGGGCACTTAATTGGTCTTGGAAGTCCTGCCTAATGGAGCAGCTGTCCAATCAGCGGGCTGGCAGCTCTTAGTCCCAGCAGCGCCACCAGGAGCAGAAAGACAGCACCTCTGGCAGTGCAGCACTCTGAGTGCTGGGCTAGAAGGTCAGCCTTGAATTTTGTGCTACGAGTCCTGGAGTGGGAATCCAGAACTTCCTGGCATATAGGTGAGAATGCTACCAATTGAGCCACAGTTCAGCTGAACAAATGATAAATTCAGATCATTTATAGAACTACCAGCAGAGTACTCAGAAATGATTTGATGGAAAGTTACAAATAAGCTTCCATAAAAGAGACCTTTAAAGTTGTGTTGTCTCTCTGAATTGTGAATTCCACAGGTACAACTGGATGCCCTGACCCATGTACAAGTCTGTTTATTTCAGAAAGCAGATCAAGGGCAGAAAAATAACCTATCCACTACCAACTTTTTCATTTATTTGAGATAATTTCATCAGGTTTCCTGGGTCACTACTCACTGGCACCTTGGGGTTACACTGTTGCAAGTGGTGGGGTAGGTTCTGACGTGGAGGTGAAGGGGTGCACACCTTCATTGAAAACATTTAGAAAGAAGTATGTAAGAGATCTCTCTTGAGATAAAGCAGAAGTAAGTGTGTTTGGATTGTTTTCTGGAAAATAAGTAGTATTTCCTTACCTTTTGCAAATAGATAATACATTTGTTTCTTACATACTTGTTATGACCAAGGTGGGAGGAGTGCACTGTTAATTCAGTCCCACTTCTCCACAGGTCACAGCATATCAATAAATTTTCCCACGTACTGAAACAGCCAATTAGATACTCTATTTGTCCCCAGAATAAAGCACACCAATCAGGTTTCTTTTCTAAACAACAAAATTAAAAGTTTATTGTAAAACCACTTCTTAACCAATAATGAAGTAACTATATATACAAATTGAGATATTAAAGCTTCTTATTTTTTTCTAGCCCTTATGCACATGCACACACATCCAAAAATCGGTTAACCGAGAAACAAGGGATTTTGGTTTACAGCTGTTACATAGAAATAAAGGAATTAAAAAAAACTTAGACTGCCATGACCTGGAAGGAAGTTCTATGGTTTGGTGAGGGGTCCCAAAGTTGAATAGTTGAATGCCATTTGAAGATTTTCCAGGCGAGGTTGAAGATTAGTTTGTGATGGCTAGGTGTTCAAAGAACTTCAACTGTAGATGGCTTCACTTAGGTCTTCCATCAGGTGTTAGCAACAAGTGTCAGTTCTCACATTCGATGCAAAAGTCCTTTTTTAAAGATGCAAGATTTCTACAAACTCAGGGTTTCTTCAAAATAAATGCAGGAGGCAACAGTACCACATCACACAAGCTTTTGCTTTTCAAGAGCAAGGATTCTTTACAGAGAAGTAATACTTTTCTGGTTCTTCTTTTGATCTCCAGCCAAGTCCAAATCAAATTCTGATTGCCTGCTTTTGTCCAAACCCACTGGCTTTTAAAGTTCAAAAATGAAACCAAAACCTTCCAGAAACAAGTCACATGCTAAGTCATAAATTCTCTCTTGTCACACCCCCCTTCGGTCAACACCCCCACTTGTTTCCTTGAAGTTACTTGCTTTCCAGTCCTTGTTTAGCAGTTCAACTTTTGTTGAACCTCCTTGCAAAAACATCCATAAACTTCAACTATCTCCAGATGTCTCAATGTCCACTGAAA
The DNA here is from genome assembly GCF_036365525.1 of Heterodontus francisci. Lineage (NCBI taxonomy): Eukaryota > Metazoa > Chordata > Chondrichthyes > Heterodontiformes > Heterodontidae > Heterodontus > Heterodontus francisci. The sequence goes on along the minus strand of NC_090374.1, from coordinate 164,195,005 downwards.
ACCTTTTCAGTTTTAAAAAATATAGAATGCCAAGTTTTAATGCAAAAAATGAAATCCTGGTAACAATACCATATTTAAATAAATAAATCTTTTCTTTCATTCGGGGGATGTGGGTGTTGCTGGCTCGGCCAGCATTTATTGCCCATCCCTAATCGCCCTTGAAAAGGTGGTGAGCTGCCTTCTTGAACCGCTGCAGTCCTTGGGGTATAGGTACACCTACAGTGCTGTTAGGAAGGAGTTCCAGGATTTTGACCCAGCGACAGTGAAGAAATAGCGCTATAGTTCCAAGTCAGGATGATGTGTGACTTGAAGGGGAACTTGCAGGTGGTGGTGTTCCCATACATCTGCTGTCCTTGTCTTTCTAGGTAGAAGAGGTCACAGGTTTGGAAGGTGCTGTCGAAGGAGCCTTGGTGAGTTGCTGTAGTGCTTCTTGTAGATGGTACACACTGCTGCCACTGTGTATTGATGGTGGAGGGAGGGAATGTTGAAGATGGTGGATGGGGTGTCAATCAAACAGGCTGCTTTGTTCTGGATGGTGTTGAGCTTCTGGATAGTTGTTGGAGCTGCACTCATCCAGGCAAGTAACGAGTATTCCATCACATTCCTGACTTGTGCCTTGTAGATGGTGGACAGGCATTGGGGAGACAGGATGTGAGTTACTCGCTGCAGAATTCCAAGCCTCTGACCTGCTCTTGCAACCACAGCATTTATGTGGCTGGTCCAGTTCAGTTTCTGGTCAATGGTGAACCCCAGGATTTTGATGGTGGGTATTCAGCGATGGTAATGCCTTCGAACGTCACGAGGAGGTGGTTAGGATCTCTTGTTTGAGATGGTCATTGCCTGGCACTTGTGAGCTGCTAATGATACTTGCCACTTATCAGCCTAAGCCTGGATGTTGTCCAGGTCTTGCTGCATTTCTACATGGACTGCTTCATTATCTGCGGAGTCACGAATGGTTCTGAACATTGTGCAATCATTAGCGAACATTCCCACTTCTGACCTTATGATGGATACTGATATAAGGCTAACAAGTCTGTAGTTCCCTGTTTTCTCTCTCATTCCCTCCTTCAATAGTGGGGTGACATTTGCTACCTTCCAATCTGCAGGAACTATTCCAGAATCTATAGAATTTTGGAAGATGATCACCAATGCATCCATTATCTCCATAGCTACCTCTTTCAACACTCTGGGATGTACAATATCTATAGGTATGTAAAAAGGAAACATTTGGCTAAGACAAATGTGGGTCCATTATGGGCAGATTCAGGAGAATTTATAATGGGAACAGACAATTGATTGAGAAGCTAAGTGATTAGTTGTGTCTGTCTTCACTGAGGAATATATAAGAAATTCTCCAGAATTGGAGATCCAAGGGACGAGGGAAAATGGGGATTTGGAGGAAATTAGTATTAGTAGGAAGGTTGTATTGGAGAAATTAATGGGGCTGAAGTCCTGTTATTCTACATCCCAGAGTGTTGAAAGATGTAGCTATGGAGATAGTGGATGCATTGGTGATCATCTTCCAAAATTCTATAGATTCTGGAACGGTTCCTGTAGATTGGAAGGTAGCAAATGTCACTCCACTGTTTAAGAAGGAAGGGAGAGAGAAAACAGGGAACAACAGACCTGTTCGCCTTACATCAGTAGTAGGGAAAATGTTAGAATCTGTTCTAAAGGATGTGATAAATGAACACTTGGATAATAATGATCTGATTGAGCATACTCAACATGGATTTATGAATGGAAATCATGTTTGACAAACTTGTTGGAGTTTTTTGAGGAGGTTACTAACAGAATTGTTAAAGGGGATTTGGTGGACGTAGTATACTTAGATTTTCAGAAGGCTTTTGGTAAGTCCCCCACAGGAGAATGGTTTGCAAAATTAAAGCACATGGGATAGGAGGTAATATTCTGGCATGGATTAAGGATTGGTTAACAGGCAGAAAACAGAGAGTAGGAATAAACAGCTCATTCTTGCATTGGCAGGCTATGACTAGTGGGGTACCGTCAGGATCAGTACTTGGGCCCTAGCTGTTCACATATATATATATATATATATATAAATGATTTGGATGTGGGGACCAAATGTAATATTTCTAAGTTCGTGGATGACACAAAAATAGATGGGAATGTGTGTTATGAGAAAGATGCAAAGTGTCTTCAAGGGGATTTGGACAGACTTAGTGAGAGGGCAAGAAAGTGGCAGATAGAATATCATGTGAAAAAATGTGAAGTTATCCATTTTGGTAGGAGGAATAGATATGCAGAGTATTTCTTAAATGGTAAGAGATTAGAAAGTGTAGATCTACAAATGGACCTGGGTGTCCTCATCAATAAGTAATTGGAAGCTAGCATGCAGGTGCAGCAAGCAATTAGGAAGGCTAAGGGTATGTTAGCCTTTATTGCAAGAGGATTTGAGGAAAGGAATAGTGAAGTCTTGTTTCAATTGTATAGAACCTTGGTTAGACTACACCTGGAGTACTGTGTGCAGTTTTGGTCCCGCTACCTTAGGAAGGATATTATTGCCTTAGAGGGAGTGCAACGAAGGTTCACCAGACTTGTCCCCGGGATGGTGGGACTGTCCTAAGAAGAGAGATTGGGGAAACTGGGCCTGTATTCTCTAGCGTTTCGAAGAATGAGAGGTGAACGCATTGAAACCTACAAAATACTTAAAGGGATAGACTGGGTAGATGCAGCTAAGATGTTTCCCCTGGTTGGGGAGTCTAGAACCAGGGGACACAATTTCAAAATAAGGGGGAAGCCACTTAGGACAGAGATGAGGGGAAATTTCTTTATTCAGAAGGTTGTGAATCTTTGGAATTCTCTACCCCAGAAGAGTGTAGATGCTCAGTCATTGAGTATGTTTAAAGTAGAGATTCACAGATTTCTAAATACCAATAACAAAATAACATGTAGGGATATGGGGATCGTGTGGGAAATAGGCATTTAAGTGGATGATCAGCCATTATCGTATTGAATGGCGGATCAGGCTCGACGGGCTGAATGGCCTACTCCTGCTCCTATGTTCCTATACCCATTTACCTCTATTTGTGCCTTTAAATCATCTACCTTGTTGCGAGTGCTGCATGCATTCAGGTAGAGTGCCCTTAACTTTGTCTTTTTGACATTATTCTGCATTCTAAGCTTAGTTGATGCTCACCTTTGTTTTGCCTGCCTTCTAATTTTGCTTGCTACTTTTCTACTTTTTGTTCCCAGCTTTACTTCCTTCCAATTTGAGCTACCCCTTTGGCTCCCATTCTTTTGACAAGCTAGTTTAAACACTCCCCAACAGCACTAGCAAATCTCCCTGCAAGGATATTAGTCGCGGTCCTGTTAAGGTATAACTCGTCCATCTTGTACAGGTCCCACCTGCCCAAGACCTGGTCCCAATGCCTCATAAATCTGATGTCCTCCCTCCTACACCAATTCTCCAGCCACGCGTTCAATCGATCAATCCTCCTATTCTTATGTTCACCGGCAGATGGCACTGGGAGTAATCCTGAGATTACTGTTCTTGAGGTCCTGCTTTTTAATTTCCTTCCCAACTCCCTAAAATCTGCTTTCAGGACCTCATGCCTTTTCCTACCTATGTCATTGTATCAATGTGGACCACGGCCTCTGGCTGTTCACCTACCCCAGAATGATGTCCTGCAGCCGCTCAGCGACATCCTTGACCCTGGCACCAGGAAGGCAACACACCATCTTGGAGTCATGTTTATTGCTGCAGAAACACCTGGCTGATCCCCTGACTATCAATTCCCCTATCACTATTGCTCTTCCACTCTTCTTCCTCCCCTCCTGTGCAGCTGAGCCACCCGTGGTGCCACAGATTTTCCCCTGGATGCACTCCCCTGAGGAACCATTGCCCTCACGAGTATCTAAAATGGAAAACTGATTCGCAAGCAAGATAGATTCAAGGGACTCCTGCACTACCTGCCTGGTTCTCGTAGACTGCCTGGCAGTCAGCCATTCCCTCTCTACCTGCATGCTCCTAACCTACAGTGTGACCACCTCCCTAAACATGCTATCCATATAGTCCTCAGCCTCATGAATGCACAACAGTACCTCCAGCTGCCACTCGAGTTCCGAAACCCAGTGTACATGCTTCTGCAACTGGTGACACTTCCTGCAGATGTATTCATCCAGGATACCGGGTGCATCCATGACTTCCCACATATGGCTTGGCTGGGCTGGCTCACTCACTCCAGCACTGAGGAAGACCTGCTTGTATACTTTCTGAGAAACAACTGATTCAAGCTTCTGAAAACCAGTTTAAGCCAACTACTTGAGCAACTAGCTGAAACTGCTTCCAGAAAGTTGGTATAGCCCTGTTTTAAGGCTGGAATAAAACTTAACTTATCTTAACTTAATGAGTAATTTTTAGTTAATTGTTAAATTGAAGAAAAAATTAGATTTTGAATAGAAATTAACCCTTAATACTCCCTCTCACCAGACTCGCCAGCTCTCAGAGCAGACAAAGCAGAACTGAGGAAGCTTAGCCACTTAGGATGTGTTTTTCTTCGTAGGCTAAGAAACATATGGACACAAGAAAGCTTAAATTTGCATCTTTCTATATTTACCAAAGTTATCCCCTGACCCTTTTCTTGACTTCCCCACCAGAGGAAATGATTTTGCTCTATCTACCCTATTAAATCCATTAATCATCTTAAATAGCTCAATTAGATCACCCTTAATCTTCAATATTCAAGGAAATACATGCTTTGTGTTTGCAACCTGTCATTATAATTTAACCCTTTTAGTCCTGGTATTATTCTGGTGAATTTGCACTGCATCCCTTCCAAGGACAACATGGGGTCTAAGTGCAATTTTATACAACTGTAACAAAACGTACTCCCCTTTCGATTCCAACCCCAATGAAATAAAGACTAGAAGTCTTTTTGAATATTTTTGCACAGTGAATTTGGTACATAGACCCCAAAATTTCTCTGTTCTCCCACAGTTTCTAACTTCTCAGTATTTAGGACATACTTTGATTTATAGTTCTTTGGTCCTAAGTGGATGACCTTGCACTTCTCCACATTAAACTCCATCTGTCACTCTCTTAATGGCTGGAATTTTACGTTGTGGCCCAACTGCTGAAAAGTCAAGGGCGAGCCCGCCTCCTCCATGTAATTTTACATGGCCCTGTCCCTTAATTGCCTTGGTCAGACTTCCACCCATCTGAGGTAGGAAGTCCCGCCTCCAGGATCTGCCAGCCAATCAGAGGACCGGAAACTCTTCAGTCGCAGCAGTGCCACCGGGAGCGGTGGCCACAGCTGGGACTGCACCCAGCGAGATGAGCAATGTGGATGGCAATCTTGGAACAGGTGAGTGAGGTTTGTACCTCACCGGGGATAATCATCTGTTCCCCGTGGGATGGGGGGATTGGTCAGAGGGTGGGGATAGGTGTTCCAGCAGGAGTGGCATGTGCCACTGGGGGGACCCTCCATGGGGCACAGATTGTCCAATCAGGAGGGCACCCACTGGGCCTGCAAGGAGACCGCTAGGTATTACTGGGCTGCCTTTATAGCCACTCCAGGTGCTTCTCCGCAAACCACTGACCGCCTCTAGGCACATACCCATTGTCTCTCAAGACAATGAGGCCAAAGAAAAGGTAAAAGAAGTAACTTCTCTGAGAAAGAGAGAGAGGGAGACAGAAAGCTATTCCAGCCAGAGAAGCTGTAAGATCAAACAGCTAAGCAAGCAGCCTTGCCAGCACCAACTTTAAACTACTGAAGGAGAGAGATTGCAAGATGACCTTGAAAACTCTCCATCTGAGAAATTGAAGCAAGACTTTCACTAGCAACTTCGGACCAAGTTTTAACCAAAGGCGTCTGTGACACTTTATCAATTCCAAGACAAGGAATATTCAGGCCTGCAACACTCTTAAAAATGTAATATACCAGCAGCAGTGGGAGGAGGACCTAATGTGGCAATTAATTGGTCACTTAAGGATCTCAATTGTCCTAGGGCGGCGGGCTAATTTCCACCTCCTCTGCCGCTGGTAAAATGGCAGCGAGGGTGGGTAGGTGAGGGAAATGGCAGCCATTCATCCCACTTGATTTTATGCACCCCTCCTCCTCCAGCCCGCTCCCGGGGTGGGGGGGGGGGGGAGGCAGGCATAAAATTCCGGCCAATATATCAATGTCCATTTTCACCTTTCTGCTCCATCTTTTCTACTTATCGTGCTACTAAATTTGGATATAGGGCTCTCTATTCCTTCATCTAAGTCATTGACAATGTTACGCAGAGGTGGGAACTGGTGTGGGTGGCTTCCACTTTTCACCTCTCAACTGACTGCAGACAGTTTTTTTAAAAAGTGCTTTGTTTCTGAGTGTTTTAAGGTTTTAGGTTCAAAAAGAAAGATAACTATTTATGAAAACAATACCCAGAAATGTTCACAGCCTCATCACTCATGCATTCACAAACATGCACACAGACAAAAAAAAGAGAGTAGAGGGTAGGATGCAATTAGCACCTGATTGTTGTGAACAGAGTTCACTTCTTGGTTTTCCGGAAGGCATTTTTAAGAGTGTTGCAGGCCTGAATATTCCTTGTCTTGGAATTGATAAAGTGTCACAGACTCCTTTGGTTAAAACTTGGTCCGAAGTTGCTAGTGAAAGTCTTGCTTCAATTTCTCAGATGGAGAGTTTTCAAGGTCATCTTGCAATCTCTCTCCTTCAGTAGTTTAAAGTTGGTGCTGGCAAGGCTGCTTGCTTAGCTGTTTGATCTGACAGCTTCTCTGGCTGGAATAGCTTTCTGTCTCCCTCTCTCTCTTTCTCAGAGAAGTTACTTCTTTTACCTTTTCTTTGGCCTCATTGTCTTGAGAGACAATGGGTATGTGCCTAGAGACGGTCAGTGGTTTGCGGAGAAGCACCTGGAGTGGCTATAAAGGCCAATTCTAGAGTGACAGACTCTTCCATGGGCGCTGTTGATAAAATTGGTTGTCGTGGTTGTTACACAGTTGCCAGGGAGAGCTCACTCCATAGTTGCCTCACAGCGACCAAAACGTCTTTTAAGGTAAAAGCTTATCAGGTTTTGGTTTCCACCAGGTGACCGAAGACACACTCCCCTGGGGTGGTCGTACAATGTCCCAGGATGTGGGGACCATTGTTACATATTGGCGCCTGAATATGGTCCATTTTGATAAATAGGTATTACTTCGCACCTATTATCTTGGCCTTGGCTTTGGAGTTAGTCAGTCTGCAAAAGCCTTTGCCAGCCCACTTTTTGATGATAGGAGTTATTAGCATGGAATGGGCTGTTTTACATATCAATGTGCCTCCTCAAGGCATTTCCAGATGTTAATAATGGTCCCATCTTCAACAAACAAACATGTTGATTGGCAGTACAGGAGAGGATCATCTGACCTCTCCATCCATGTTGACAGGTAGCAAAGTGGACATTTTCTTGTAGCTTAGTTCAACAGTTTACTTAATTCCTTCAGTTCATGTCATATTTCATCACTGTTCCCTCTGTGAGCCTGACAATAAATATAGTGAAAAGCTAAGACCCCAGGAGAGATCCCTGGCGGACATCACTAGTCATATCTTGCCAATTTGAGTACATAGCCATTATTCCTACTCTCTGTCACCTATCTCCTATCCATTTTTTGGTAAATTTGTTGAGCAAGTCTTTCCTGCAGTCTCAGCAATTGCATGACAAATTGTAACTCATGAGGTTGTGAAAGATGAGAATCTACCTGTGTTTTCATTTTTCTCATCAAATGCATATAAGACAATGACGTCATAAGGGAACAAAATCTTCATATTCAGTAACATCTCAGGAGTTAATTTCACTCCATTCATTATCAACAGACTGGCCTTTACAGACTGTGACATTCATACCTAGGTATGTGAGAGATGAAAGGTCACAGACCTGAAACGTTAACTCTGATTCTCTTCCACAGATGCTGCCAGACCTGCTGAGTATTTATGGCACTTTCTGTTTTTATTTCAGATTTCCAACATCTTCAGTATTTTGCTTTTATTTATGTGAGAGAGGACCTGACTTCACCATTTCATAGCAGAAATATTGACCATCCACTTCAGGCTGACTTCCAGACAACTTTCTGTAACTATAAAGCTCACAGTGTAAAGGTCTACGTTACAACAGTGACTACATTTCACGAATACTTAATTGGCTTTGGGACATCCTGAGGTCATACAAGATGGTATATGAATGATAATTTTTATTTCTTTCAGTGTCATTAATCTTCGGTGCAATAGGATCCTTCCAGGCAACTAAGTGCCAGATAAGTCATTTAGAGTTGTGTTAATCAAGGGTTTGACATTATTTTCCAGGATAATCATCTTTGTAACTTACCTTGTAGAAAGGAGATAGCAATTGAAGAGGGAATATAACTGTAACCATATAGCAGGTTATAAAAGAGTATAAAAGACAGAATCTACATGATCATCAGGGCTCCACACATCTAACCTAAACATGCATGACGAGGACAATAATGTCATAGTTATTTTAGTGGATTAATAATCCAGAAACGATGCTTGTACTTCTGTTTTGACATGTGGTTGTCTTTGTTTCTCTTGCTGCACCTCTTATGATAGGGGCTGTAGGAATTGCTGCTAAAATGAAGGAATCTTTTGCACAATGCTCATTATGCACCTCTAGCAACCAAAGAATTGGATCTCTCTTCACACCTAATGTTCCACTTTAATGATGAGAAGGCCTTTAATGATGAGGCTCATCCAATTTTGCGACTCCATGAAAAGCTTGGCTCCCTATGCATTTTCTCCACATGCAGAGAGCATGTTAAACTGAAGCCTTTCTCACAAAATTCAACAAGGTCAGCTCTTCCCACCACTTACTTAAATACTTCTGCACAACAAATGGGTGCAGCCCCAATTTTTATGCCCTTGCAAAAATAAGGGCTTGATGCTTGAGAAGACGACAAGTGGAAGTGGAAGAAATAAACCCATGCCTGCCTATTATCCACAAACTGCCATACCAAAACAATCCTTTCTATATAGTCACTTGCACCTCAGAAAAAATCCAAAGGTTGACATTAATTGAGTTTTTTGTACTAAAAATAATAGTTATTTCACAGACCTCCTGGTTTTTCTTTCACTGGACTGGAACTGGGCAAAGATTACAAAAGAAAAAAATCCTGAGACACTCTCTGAAAGTTCACTAGACTCAGAAGGAAATCATCTTTAACTGCATCTATACCCAGAAGCATTGGGTGGAAACACTGGAAAAGGGGCCTGGGCTCTGGCAGCAGACGAATGGAGTTAGGGTAGATCAGTATTTCGAGGGGTTGTCACAATCTGGGAGCACTGGGAAGAGGGCACCTGTGGTCTGGGAGTGCTATAAACAAACATCTCAGGGTTAGGAAGCATTAGGGCAGTAGAGGGATCAGGGATCACTGGAAATATGGTCTACGGCATTGCAAACACTCAGATGGGGTCCCAACATCAGGAATTGGGGGATATCTGGAGAGTGCATCCTGGGATCCAGCAGGATTGCGATGAGGGTTTTTAGCACTGAGGGAGAGGGAAAAAGAGGATGACAGTATTGGGGATGCCTAATATCTGGTTATGTGGGGAAATGGAGGAGGCAATGGTCTTTCTGATGAAGGGAGTGAAACAGAACAGCAGTCAAGCCACCACAATCCCCTTTCAAACCATCAAACCTACTTTGTTCCCACCATCAGCTTCCCTGGATCTATCTGCAGCAACTTTTGCATCTTCAAATGATTGCTTCTCCAAAACCCAACTTCCCTCAAGATCAACATGCTGTTTTTAAATTTATTCTTTAAGTATTTAAGCATAAATTCGGTTTCGTAGATGGAAAGTTGTGGGCTGTGGGTGTTTAGTTTCATGATATGTACTCCCAGTATGCACTAGGAGTCTTCTTCTTTGGCCTCCTTGTCTCGAGAGACAATGGGTAAGCGCCTAGAGGTGGTCAGCGGTTTGTGGAGCAGCGCCTGGAATGGCTATAAAGGCCAATTCTAGAGTGACAGACTCTTCCACAGGCGCTGCAAATAAAATTAGTTGTCGGGGCTGTTACACAGTTGGCTCTCTCCTTGCGCTTCTGTCTTTTTTCCTGCCAACTGCTAAGTCTCTTCGATTCGCCACTCTTTAGTCCCGCCTTTATGGCGCTCCGCCAGCTCTGGCAATCACTGGCAACTGACTCCCAGGACTTGTGATCAATGTCACAGGACCTCATGTCGCATTTCCAGACGTCTTTAAAGCAGAGACATGGACGGCCAGTGGGTCTGATACCAGTGACGAGCTCACTGTACAATGTGTCCTTGGGAATCCTGTCATCTTCCATGCGGCTCACATGGCCAAGCCATGTCAAGTGCCGTGGGCTCAGTAGGGTGTATATGCTGGGGATGTTGGCCACCTCGAGGACTTGTGCATTGGAGATACGGTCCTGCCACCTGATGCCAAGGATTCTCCGGAGGCAGCGAAGATGGAATGAGTTGAGATGTCGCTTTTGGCTGATATACGTTGTCCAGGCCTCGCTGCCGTAGAGCAAGGTACTGAGGACACAGGCTTGGAACACTCGGGCTTTTGTGTTCCATGTCATTGCGCCATTTTCCCACACCCTCTTGGCTAGTCTGGACATAGCAGCGGACGCCTTTCCCATGCGTTCGTTGATTTCTGCATTGAGAGACAGGTTACTGGTATATAGTTGAGCCTAGGTAGGTGAACTCTTGAACCATTTCCAGAGCGTGGTCGCCGATATTGATGGATGGAGCATTTCTGACGTCCTGTCCCATGATGTTCGTTTTCTTGAGGCTGATGGTTAGGCCAAATTCATTGCAGGCAGCTGCAATCCTGTCGATGAGTCTCTGCAGACACTCTTCTGTGTGGGATGTTAATGCAGCATTGTCAGTAAAGAGAAGTTCCCTGATGAGGACTTTCCATACTTTGGTCTTCGCTAGGAGTGCAGAAGTAAAAAATATAGGGCATTATTAGCGAGTTTTCTGACTTATGCTTTAATGAGCATAAATTTCCGTAATCAAACATTTGCCAAGACATGCAAAAGTTCATCGGTTATGCCATTTCCAAACTTACTTAGGAAGAGTTTAGGAGAGACTTTAAAAAAAAAAACTGAATTTCCAGCAGCAATAATCAACAATCCATTCACAATAAACCATTGCCTAGAATTTCCTTGAAAATTCTCCTGGTCTACTACTATAAATTCAGTGGATAATAATGGAATCATAGAGAATTGGCTAAAAACACATGTTTACACTATTTCTCCAGGAGTTCCACCAATCTACTGGCAATGTTAAGGCAACAGATCAGAAACCTGCAGAATTTCAGTGCCAATCTCTTTGTTTTCTTTCCTCACTGTCAACAAACAAACCACAATATCAGGTTTTGCTTTTCACTTGTATTCACAGTTTGTCTGCAAGGAATTCATCATAGAAAAGCAAAATTGTTAGTCCATTTATATAAATGTCTTCACTTGTTTGAAATAAAAACCTTAAGAATTCAATCTCCAGTTTCGAACAAAGTCTTTTGGAAAGAAGCAAAGAAACTCTCCCAGGATAAGATGATGTATTGTTGTGTCTTTCAACTCCTGATGATGTAAAGATGCATACTGCACCTGCTCAGAATGCACAGTTGTGATTGAAACTGTTGTTCAGTAAAAATATCTCATTGTGCCGAGGTTTTTGAGTCAGCCTGACGCCATTCAGTAATTATTTTCAATAAAAGTATTAAAAAACACAAAATAATTTAGTGGGCCAAATCTTGCCAGATTGGGGCATCTCGTAGCCTACGCCATTAGTTTGAATTCTTCCTGCACCTTTCAGCTGAAAAAAGGTTTTACTGTATAACTTGCTGGCAGTGTAAACTTCTGAGACCTTAGTGAATGGTGGGACCAACAGTGTATATATTTAACCAATGAGATTTCGGGATTGGGAAAGAAACAGAGGAATGACAGAGATTGAATAAGATTGATTGAGTTGCAGCCAAATCAGGTACTGAAAGAGAAATAAAGAGAGGGAAAGAACGATTGGGTTAAGATAGAGAGAAAAGTGATCAAAAGGGAAAGTAAAAAAAAATCAAAAATTTAAATTGGTAAAACTCTCTAAAAGAATTTACTACATGCAAGATTGAGATTGAACTGTTCACGTTATTCCCTTTCTGAACCAGAAAGGCTGATTGGCATTGCAGTAACAATTATCACATCACTAAGTTCTAGCCCTAACTTTCTGAAGCCATTTTAATGAAAAATTCAGATGCAAATCCAGCAAGTTCTTAAAAATAATGGGGACACTAAGGGTGAGATGCCATGTGTGTGAAGCAAATGGGAAAGTGGCGTAAATCAACCAATAAATTCTGGAGATTTGCAACTCATGGTTTATCTCTTAATGCCCTGAACTCGCTAGCAGTTTGTACATTAATAACAGCATGCATTGTTAACATGTCATCATTTTTCCTGCAAGATTCAGCTCAATGTGTATATTTAATCATGTGTTGAGATATGTCATCTTTCAGATCGATTTTGTTTAAAACTTTATTTTGAACATTGTAAAATCAATTTCCCGATTAAAAAATGGCATCCAAAAACTTTTTCAAAAGCATTTTCAGTGCTTTGTGATGATGAGATAATATAGTGCCACCTATTGGTGTAATAGTGAGAGATTAGTGCTGTCAATTGAGATTGGAATTTCCACTGTGCTTGCAATTCATCTCAATGTAATGCAAATCGCCAAAATATTTTGAAAAATTAATTGTGTATACAGCATTTTAACAAACCAGGATAGATATGATGCATATGATTCAATTAACACTTTCAATACACTAATCTCCTTCAACCCAAAATGTATATACTATTTCTTAATTTGCAGCATCAAGTCATTATGAGTCTTAGTGCCATAGGTACCCTTAATGATAATACAGTTTTGAATGTGGCGAAGGTCTTCAAAATAGACATAAAGGCATGAGTGGTGCAAAATTTCCTTGGCCTCTTTTGGCCTTGGGCAAGAAATTCGTGTGTCCCTGATCGAGATGGGCAGCATGCACATTTAGTGCACCCACCTTATTTGTGTGATGGCAGCATGTGGTTCAGGTACTACATAGTGCAGCTGGCCTGTTCTTCTTAGAGGTAGGTTGTCCCTCTTAAGTGGAAGCTGCACTGAATAATATTGGTGGAATTTAAATGATGGAAAATTGAACAGAAGAGTTCCAAGTTGATTGTTGTAGCGCCGGGGGCATTCGAGGTGGAGGTGCGCAGGAGCAGAGACACCATGGTTCCGTAAAGGGCTAGGAGACCCTCAAGGAGCACCCTTTAATGGGAGTGGGAGCAGCTGGCCAGGCAGGTCAGTTCCTGCAGTTTAGACTGAGGATCTGGTGGCAGTGCCACAAGAAATCTAATGATCTTACTTGGGTGGTCAATGTCAGTGAATGGATGTTCACGTGACATCTCCTAGCCACCAGCCTGTCACGCTCAATGGAGTATAACCCCATCACTCACACAGCAGCACTCCCTGGCACTCGGGGCTCATGCGTAACATCCAGATACTCTAACTCACCCTTAAACACTGGCCAATGCTGCCAGCCTCACACCCATCACACGCTGCCTACATATATCTCGAGCTAGTGAGCTATGGCAGGAATATCACCCAAACACTGTGCTACACAATCACTGACATTCTGCCTTTGCTTTTGCAGGACAAGGTGGCACACAATAGAAGGGGGCAGTTCAGAAATGGCAGAGGACAAGGGCACCTGCATCACCTGATCCCAAGGGAGAAGATGGCTCTGAGCATCATGGGCTCAGTTGCGACAGAACCTGTAGCATCCAGCATCGCTAAGAACTTTCAGGCTGACAGTATGTTCCTGCCTTATGCCCCTTCTTAATGTCTAGCTCATCCTCATCCTGTCATCTGACATAATGTACAAACTGACCATGGACCACTTACTTCCCACCAAATTCCTCTTCCCTCACCTCAGTCTTCCCCTTTTGATTTCCTGCTTTCACATACCCAAGGACTGCCAGCTGCCCAGCCACAGGACCCCAAGGTGGAAGACAGAGAGCAATAACGTAGCATTAAAGAAGAGGTCCCTTCACTTGATCTAACACTCATAGCCACCAACTCAAATACTGGCATTGCTTGTGTCATGGTCCTGTAGTTCTTTTTTCGGCATATGCGGTTTGCCTTGAAGGCTTGCAAGGGATCAGTATTGCTTTAAGAACCAGCAAGCCTTAGGAGTTATAGGAAGGTGCATTTTCCTTGCCTTAGAAACAGCCATATGGAGACTGCGATTCAAAGGGTGCATTCTCGATACCATGGAAACAGCCACTGGGAGTGAGCCTGATGCGACACATTTGTTTCAATTCAGTTTGAACTGGCAGTTAGTGAGACAGTTTGTTCTAACAGACACAGAGGACACAGCTGTTGTGTCATAGCCTGGAAAAGGAGCTCTCAACCATTGAAACTGAAGGAATAGGATTTTAGTCTGTTTATTATTATCTCTCAAAATTCTAAGAAAAAGTCAAGCCAAAACAGAGATCTCTGGTAATTTAAACTGAAGAAAGCGAAGTTAGATTGTGACAATCTTTTATCCCTCAAAATCTCTAAAGTCAGATTGATTCTGTTGAAAGTGTTTGCAAGTCATTAATTGTTGAAATTTGCTGGAGAAGGAAAGCAACATTCTCTGAGGACTTCGAACAACATCCTGTGAGGACTTCGAGCAATATCTTGTGAGGACTTAAAGCAACATTGGACTGTAAATTTGCAAGGACTCTATTTTTTTCTATTTTACATGTTGTTTATATCTTCATAGTGTTTAAGAATTTAGTTCTTCTAATTAAAGAGTTAATTTATTGATTTAAAGACACCTGGTTTGGTTAGCCTCATTCGTGGGGGGTTAATAGGTGATATAATTTGGCTGGGTCTTTCTTTCATTTGGAAAGTTTTTAAATGATATGTTAGCTGATCTGTGGAACGACGGGATTGAATTAACAGTGCATTTGTCCCATCACAATCAGAATCATATATTTTGATTGGGGGGGCTTTGATAGGAGTGGTAAGTCGTAACATATAAATTGGGGTGTCTGCCTTTTTTACAGCATTGACTTTTCTATAATCTATACAAAATCGGGTTGACCCATCAGGTTTAGGTTATAAACCTACTGGTAAACTCCATTAAGGCTTACACCTTTGCCGTTTTTGGTAATACCTGACCCTGCCCCACTATGTGTCCAAGGTAAGTTACTCTTGCCTTTCCAAATTCACTTTTTCCCAAATTTACCACTGAGTCCGCAGCTTGTAACTTTTTAAACAAAAGTTTTAACTGGTTTAAGTGTTCTTGCCAAGTGTTACTATATATTAGTACATCATCAAGATACACTA